>NW_019716255.1:3946103-4317544 GCF_900074925.1 Ramularia collo-cygni | reverse complement strand
CTAGTTCGCGGAGGACGTCCTACGAAGGTGCCTCTACGGTACCTTTACGGTAGCTTCGGTCTTCCGCGTAACTCCTAAGAGATTCTTGTCTCTTTCTTTTATTAGAGCTTACCTCTTAATACTTAGATCGCTAGGCGACGAGCAGTTCTAGCCTCTATATCTAATCGATCGAGGCTTCGATAGGGTCTATAGCCTATAGAGTAGCAATAGTACGGTATAGGTTGTAAGGGACACTATTATTATTAATGCCCTCCTTAATAGATAGTTCTTTTTGTAATGTAGTGTCTAGAGGAGGGTTTTCTTCTCTAGGAGGTTCGCGGCTRCCTTACGGTGCCTTTRCGGTACCTCCGTCTAGATTAAGCTAATCCTCTAGTCTAGCGCTRCTACTAGGCGTTACATCTTCCTTATCGATAATAAACCCTAGGGGATTATTAGCCTCGGTACGTTTAGGTCGTACGGCTCTTTTTCCTRCTAAAGACATTTTCGATAGGTTARTAGGGATCTRTAGAGCCGTTACGGTAGCTTTATAGTAGCGCTAGACTCGAATCGAGAGCTTRTTTCGTACTTAAGACGGCTATTCCCTAGTAGGGATRMGAGGYAATATTCTRTAAGGGTGTTRTAAAYAGGGGGTCTTAATACTAAGCAGTAATTCTTAGATATRTACGATATTRCCTAGGGAGCGAAAGGGAAYAGGTAACRAGGACATTRCCCTTTTATAGGATTGCGCCCGGTRCTAGTTAGGCTCGGCGGTGCCGTAGAGGTACCGTAGAGTTWTCCTTTAGCCGTCGCATCCGTATAGGGAAATCCTGCTAAGGGTATAATTCCCTTATTCTTTCTAAGAGGGATTCCCTAGGTAAGGGTTTAAAGGGCGGTGTCCCGCTCCTTTAGGGTCCCCTTATAAGTACGCTCCGCCTATATATAGACTACCGAGGATTAAATAARATTATAATTAAGAATAGGTACCCCCTACTACTTATTAGCGAGACGCTAGATAGGCTTATAGGGAACGTATACTTTACGACTATCGACCTTACGAATGTATACTACCGAATTCCTATTAAGTAGAGCGACTACTAGAAGACGGCGTTCCGTACGCGGTACGGACACTTCGAGTATAAGGTTATACCGTTCGGTTTAACGAATACACTAGCGACCTTTTAGGGTTATATTAACCGTGCCCTAGTAGGCCTAGTCGATATAAGCTATATAGTGTACTTAGATAACATTCTCGTCTATAGCGCTACGCGGGAGTAGTACGTACGAGACGTATACGCGGTACTAGAGAGACTTAGGAAGTTCTAACTATATATATAATATAAGAAGTATAAGTTCTTTTAGAAGTTAGTAGACTTCCTAGGGTTCGTTATAACTACCGGAGGCGTTACGATAGATACTAGTAGGGTAGCCGCCGTCGTAGAATAGCCTACCCCTATAACCTTAAAGGATGTATAAGGTTTCCTAGGCTTTACGAACTTCTATAGGAGATTTATTAAGTAGTACTCTAAGATTGTAAAGCCGCTAACAGACTTATTAAAAGGATTAGTAAAAGGTAAGAAGCCTAGGCTAGTAAGGTAGACCGAAGCCGAAGCGACGGCGTTCCGTACGCTAAAGGAAGTATTCTAAAAGGCACTACTACTTAGACACTTCGACCCTTCGCTACCCCTACGGGTCGAATCCGATACGTCGGATTTCGTACTCGTAGCGATCCTCTTATAGCTATTCGAAGGGCTCTAGCACCCTATTACATTCTAGTTAAGAAAGATAATACTAGCCGAGTGTAATTACGAAGTGTATAATAAGGAGCTACTAGTAGTCGTAGCCGCCTTTAAGTAGTAGCGCCCGTACCTCGACGGCGTAGCGTATACGGTCGAAGTAATCGTAGATTACGCTAACCTAAAGGCCTTTATAATAATAAAGCAATTAGTTAGAAGGTAAGTAAGATAGGCTATATAGCTAGCGCCTTTCGATTTTACGATTAAGCACCGAGCGGGTACTAAGAACCTAGCGGATACGCCCTCCCGTCGAAGCGACTACGAGACGGATACGGAGCATATAAATCTACTACTACTAACGCTATAATAGAAGCTAAGGCTATAGGATAAGATAACGCTAAAGACAAGTAAGGAGCCTACGATTCGAAGGGTAATTATAATATATAGAGTAATTAAATACACCCCGATCTACGGGGGTCGTAGCCGTATTACCGGCGCGACGATATCGACGCTAGTACGAGTCGTAGTAGCGATAGTATAGTAGGACGAGCTATTCGTAAACGTTCCGGAGCTTATCTTTAGCTATATAAAGGCTATAGTAAATATAGACCCGGATTCGAAGAGTATACTAGACGTATACGTTACGAACGGTACCTAGGAGGGCTTCTACGAAAAGGAAGGTACCTTATACTATAGCGAGGMACTATATCTGCCTAAGGACTATACCCTCCGTACGTAGGTAGTCCGTATATACTATAACGATATACTCGCCGGCTACTTCGGTAAAGACAAGACGATTAAGCTAGTCTAGAGGAAATACTACTAGCTAGGGATAAGTAAGGATATTACGGAATACATCTAAGGATACCGTATATACCTCGTAGGGAAGACGAGATACTATCGGCCCTACGGCGTACTAAAGTTACTACCTATACCTAAGAGGCTATAGTAGGAGATCTCGATAGATTTTATTATAGACCTACCTCCGAGCGAGCGAGACGGATACGTATATWCGGCGGTACTCGTTATCGTCGACCGGTACTCGAAGATAGTTATCTTCGTACTAACTATAAAGTAGTATAACATAGTAAAGTTAGTAGATATCTTTATACGAGAAGTAGTCCGATACTACGGAGTCTCTACGGGCATTATAAGCGATAGAGGCTTAGTATTTACGGGTGCGTACTAGTCGGACTTCTACTTCGAAGCGTATATAAAGCGCCGGCTAAGTATAGCATTCTACCCTTAGACGGATAGATAAACTAAGAAGGCAAATTAGGTGCTATAGTAGTACCTATAGTACTACTACGTATCGGAGTAGCACCGATAGGCGGCGATATTACCTACTACTAAGTTTGCTTATAATAATAGATTGTATATAGGGCTAAAGATAAGCCTTTTTAAGATACTATATAAATTTAATCTAGAGCTAGCGATAAGGCCGCTATAGTCTCGAGACGAGCCTACTAAGGGAAGGGTACTAGCAGCTATTAATACGGCGAAGCGACTACGAGATACGTACGCTAAGCTAGCGGAACGCTAGAAGTACGCTACCGAGTAGTAGGTAAAGTATTATAATACACGTTACAAACTAATAAGTTTTAACGTAGGTAACTAAGTAATGCTATCTATAAAGAACCTTAAGATAGATGTTCCTAAAAAGAAGATAGGCCTAAAGTACTTAGGCCCGTTCCGTGTAATTAACGTAGTCGGATCGTAGGCGTACCGCCTAGTACTCCTAAATACGATAAAAGTCTATAGCGTCTTCTATATAAGCTTATTAGAACTATAGACGGGGCGCGAAGGCGAAGCGACGGAGAGTCGTATACCTATCGCTAACGACGAAGGGTAGTAGGAAGTAGAACAAATCTTAGAGACTAAGAAAGTTAAGGGTAAGTAGCTATACCTAGTTAAGTAGAAGGACTAGCCTAAGGAGTATTAGATATAGGAGCCGTATAAAAATGTCGAAGAGTATAAAGCTCTAGATAAGTTTAAGGCGGGTACGCCTCGACGGCGACGCGGCCGCGGGACGAAGTTACGATAAGAGGGAAACGAAAGTTTATAGTATGTATTACTATAAATTCTAGATTAAGTTAGCTAGTGTCCCTTAGGACAAATGCTTAGGAGCCGCGGCGACGGCGGTACGTAGGCGAGGCGTAGGCGTAGAGCTATTAGCCCTCCTTCTCCTCGGAGTCTTTAGAAGACTCCTACTCTATAGGTATACCCGTAAGGGTAGCGTCTACTATAGGTAAGAAGGCCTTACTACTAGTCTAGTTTTAAAGCTACTATATTCGCGGTTAGTAGGCGTCTTAACGGCGAGGCGCCGGGGTAGCGGATAACTTACGAAGCGGCTAATCTCGGCGATAGCGCGGAGAGAGTTAGAGGTCTCCTAGGCGGCTTCTAGGCCTAAGGTAGAACTAGCGGTAGCCGTACTACTCGCTAGCGTACTAGCGGAGGTACTACCGCGGCGCGTAGTCTTACCGCTAATAACTTTTCTAACGGTATACTAGGTAGAGCGGAGCTTACGTATAAAGATAGTATAGGTACGGACGATAGCCTTAGCGGCCTAAGTATATTCCTCCTACGAGGCGCTAGCGGGGAGATAGCGCTAAGCGTATAGGGCGTCGTAGGCCTTATCGTAGTATAGGTAGGCGACCGGGTTTATCTCTATATAGGGCGTCTTAGTATTATTAGAAAAATGTTAGCCCCGACTCGCTAGCGACTCGACGGCGATACGTACGAGTAACGACTATACTTTATAGGCGTAGGGCCCTACTTAGCGCCGTAAGAGTAGATCTCCTTATTTTCGAGGTCGTCGGGTATAGTCTAGCTAAGCTTATCGACGTAGCGATAATAGGGCCGCATCTTCTTAGCGCGTCTATTACTACGCGGCGGCGAGGCGACGGCGGTACGCTTACTACGCGTACGGGAGGAGCTAGGAGTAGCTAGGTCGGCTATATTAGTAATTAAATAAATTTTTAGTAATTGTTAATAAGAGGAACGAAGGCGAGCTAAAGGTAAAAAGAAGTCTATACGCTCGAGCTACGGTTACTAGGCGTAACTAAAGTAGTAAACGCTATTACGATAAATATACGAGGTATAGGCGACGCGATAGCGACGCGTACGATATAGAGATAGATTATAAGAGAAACTTCTACGAGCTAGGATAGCTCTCTAGGAAGGAGAAGGTAATTATAAGAGCTAAGGTTAGAGCTATATAGCTCGGGGCCTAGCCGATAATATATAGCCGAAGGCCGAGCGCTAAGGCGTAGGCTAGACGCATACGTATAGTATACGATACGTATACTTAGCGATATATAAGAATTAGTTTTAGTCTTAACCGGAGGTTAAGGGAGTTCTATATATTACTACATCTTTTTAGCCTTTATATATTCTACCTTATTACTATCGTATACGCGCTTAAGGAAGCGTTAAACAACCTCTACGCTACCGGTAGGGGAGTAAGTAGAAATAATAACGTCGGTAGGTAAGCTCTAGTCTAATCGTTACCTATAACGGTAGCCTTAACCTTAACTATCCGAATTACTATCGATTAGTTCGACCGCCGGTAGTATTTAAGCAAATTTAAGCTAGCGGCCTTCGAAACGAAACTAACCGTCTATAGCCCTCCGCGGAATATACGATAGCGCTAGACCTAGACTACTTTTCGAAGATATCGGTACTTTTAGACCCGTTTCTATTACGGTTATTAACCGAGTGCTTATACTATCGCTATATGTTGCTATATAGTCGACTACCTAAAGGTTTAGCCTAGTGCCGCTAGGCACGGTAATATCCGCTATAAACTTCTTATAGAGGTACTCTTTAGTTTCTAAACCTAAGGAGATCCACCTATAGACCCCGAATCGGAGAATGGCGAAAGGTCTAATAGTTGTAATTAGGCGTTCGATCACTAGGCTAGCAGTCCGGATTATTTGGATGGCGTTGCGGTAGACCCTCTTAACTGCGACATCGAGAACATCTACTGTGCAATGTTCGCCACTGTAAAGACCAGTAGCTATGCTAAGAAGACTACGACGTGCTACCTTAAGCGGCATATGTGCCATGCCTGTAGAAGCTGCCATGTTGAAGGTGTGCGTTGAAGAAGGACAGATGTGTGTAGAGGTGTGGTGTTTGTTGTAGAAGATGTCTTGTCTGTGCCATTTTATAGAGAGCAGCCACTGATGTTGAATTAGGTTGCCATCTTGTGCAAAATATTAACTTTTCCGGAGAATTTGCATGTGACAAGATCGAACACGTAGGGATGATAGAAATGATGAGGATGAAGTAAGTTGTGTTGTGTCTAGGAGAAAATCAGCTAAGGGCCAACAATGCAAGCCAGGCTCTTGTAGCGACTTCACTTACTACACATGCTTACACATGCGTTGGTCGAAGTAGCAGACCAGAACCATATCAGCTCAGTCTTTGGATGTCTGGAAACACCAGCCACTGAGCAGAGAATGCTGTGATACTCGCATCGATATTCATCCGTGCCACCAATACATAATCGCGGTAGCTGATCTTCTTCTWCAAGAGGTACAATCAACGAATGTCTCTTCCTGGCTTCGGAACTTGGCTTTGACGCCACTTTGGTCAGCCCTTTCGAAGAGCTCAGACGAGTTCCCCATACCGGCTGCAGGTCTGTGTCGGCGGTATGGGTGATTTGACCGCCGAATACGGCGACATTAATGGCTTCCGCTCTGTTGGTAATGACTTCGCTTGCAAAGGCCTTTGCACGCTGAACAGCTCCACCAAGATTATCCCTGTCTAGGATGAGAAGGCCTTGGATTTCTGGAGACGATAGTTCGTGCTAGGCAGATGGCAACGATGGTCGGCATATTTTTACTTCGGCGGAGACGATTCCACAGCTAGACGTACCTCCGGAAGTTGGACGCAAAGCTTTCGGACAGTGTATGCAAGTCCTGTTCCGTCGAGTTGTCTCCTTCCTCGCAGAAGATGTGAAGTGAAGCCTTGCTTCCATCTAAGAGGGTGAGGTCACCGAGGTGCTCCGCCGCTATTTTCTCAATTTGTCCGAAAATGTGTATAATACCATGCCAGAGACTGAGTCTGAGAGGCTGATTATGCACTTGAGAGCTCCAAAATAGCCAGCAATTGCCATACTTGTCAAAGTCTCTCCCGGCGCCATGGAATCGTGCGGTTCTGGTGCCTCTCGAGGCCAGGTATCGCTTGATGTCAGTCACAAAAGAGTTTCGTATCTCGTGCTCCATGGAGACCGACTGCAGATACCGGGCGGGCTTTTGCAGCTCAAATCTCTTGTAGATGTACTTGTCCGCGCCAGACCCCAAGAACCATCTCCAACGATGGCCAGGAAATGCTCGAGGCGTGGATACGCGGCTCGAATTGTCGCAACGATATTCAAACGTACCCTCTTCGCTCGCAGGTCGAGCAGATCAACCATGACGCCCTTGGCATCTCTGCGTACATTCAGCACAATTTCGTGCGACGCGCAAAGTTTTGGTGTTGCGCCGCCGTGAGGATTGGATGCTGATCTAGTGAAGTATGAGTGGTGAGTAAGGAGAAGTACTGAGTCTCCAAGAAGAAAGTCGCTTTATAGATACATCGGTCCACGAGTATTTGCGCAGCATGGTTTTAAAAAGCTGGCGGCAGAACAGGGCGTAAGAAAGGGTTGTCTCTCTGCGTGAATACTCTATTTCGCAGAGGCCAGGAGCCAAAACTAAGACACAGGGTCAGATTCAGAGCATGAAGCCATAGACGCAGGCAATTTGATACACGACAAAAGAGAGGTTCTCATTTACTCACATTTGCACTTCAAATACCAACGACTGCTGGAAAGAAGACGTCGTCAAATGCTCGATCGACCGCCACTGCTACCGGACTATACGTGATGATTCTATTATGCCCTATAGGGTGTCAGTCAATGTAAGCAGAGCTGTCACCGAATTACTCACCTCCATGCTTCACAATCTCGAATCTGATCCGTGGCAGCCCGGGTCGGGCCACGTCTAGCACACTGGCCTCTTTGCTGCTACCACCGGAACAAGATTTGCCATCAATTTCGTCGGTCTCCAGACCGCTTTGAGAATCTCGTTTGCCAAGTATTCGACGGCAAATCATCCCGGTTTGGTGATAGGGAATGTCTGCGTCGTTTACAGCGTGGACGATCTGCAAAGAGCCCATGGTACGACCTTTGCTGTACAATACAGAGCTATCTCTCAGAGCCTTATAGTAAGCAGCCAGGCGCTCAGCTGTTTCCCATTTGTCGACCATTTGTGACAGCAGTAGATTTGATATGTAAGGGAAGGGCCGAAGGGGGAGGAGAAGAGGTAGAAGACCTCCCATCCGATAGGTCAACAGTAGCGTCGGGATGCTGTTGAAGGGTGCTGCGAGTATGACGCCGGCAAAGGTGACTGGATATCTGCTCGGCGAAACCGACAGCAGCGGCTGAAGTTCAGGGGCTCCAACCGGAAGCAAATTGTTCTTTGGGTCTGCAAATTGCAACGCAACAGCACTAGACACCGCCGTCCCCAAACTTTGACCTGAAAGGTGAGAAAATCCCCGTCAACACTACTGCCTGGGCATATTCTGGATTGCACAACATACCCATTATGACTATGCGTTCCGGTGGGATGCCGGCCACTGTCATAATCCACTCAACCAGGGTCACACCGTCCAAGATCAAACCTGCCTCCGTAGGTCTTCCAGTCGAGTGTCCAAACCCGCGGTAGTCGATGGTTAGAATGTGAGTGTTTGGCTTAGCAGCCATGAATCGATTGGCTTCATTTCGCCAACCTTGAGCAATATGCCCAGCATTTCCATGGACTTCTTCGACACAATGGAGTCAGTCGTATGCTCGAGATCGCATTAGATTGCACATACAGCTAATGAGAACTCTGGCTGGCGAAGGGTCCTTGGATGTCAGCAAGTTGAATGGCACAGTTTTCGTAAAGTCCTCAACTGGTCGATCATCAGGTCGACCTTCTTCCCGGATCGCTTTCTCATTGCGGGCATATACATCCGTCGGTAAAATGTGCCAAGCGTACAACGTCTCGCCATCAGGGGTTCGAATATTGAATGGTGTTACTTGGTGTTTCGCAAAGCCGAAAGCTTCACCATCATTTACATTGTCCCAGAACAAAGTGTTGAATGCATTCGCGTATAGTGCACTAGATCGCGTCAGCTCGATGTGTCTCCCGCAATATGATGATTGAATCAGTACAATCTCTGGAGCGGAGGCGTGATCAGAAGGCCCAGCAGGAAAGCGTATGATCCTACCCCTGCGGCAATCCATATTGCTGCTCTACCAAGACTTGGAGACGACATTGTGCGACGTCGTATATTGTCGAGCAGTGAGCGTGAGTGAAAGTCGACCTAGGCGGAAGCAATAGAAGTGATGTCAATTTCGCGCTAGTCTGCGGCTGCCGATCTCCTTGCCGATCTCCGGACACGCGACTTCCAGATTTGTGTTCGTGTTCACATGCAACTACATCGGCGGCAGGGGAGATTTGCAAGACATGAGGAATCACACGCTCAGCAGAACATGAGGTGAAAAGGTGCACTGGCAATGGTACAACCTTCTGAAGCTCGTACGGGGGAGAAACGAGGCCCCGGAAGGCCGCCAAAGAGCGCAACTCCCGCGCTTAAGAGACAGCGAACTTCGATTGGTGCACCAACGACACCTGCACTCGCGAGTCCATCTACACGGTCGCCAGCTATCGGATCTCCAGCTCCCGATCGGAGGAACTCGCGATTGCCTGTGAAACTAGCAGAGAATAAGCCGCTGCCCAGCCTACCTGCGCCGCAACCTGCTGGCTTGTCCGATGATGAATACCACACAATTGCAGCGAGCGGGGTGCTCGCGGCATCTGTCGAGCGCTCCCGTCTCAATTGGGCATGTAACGGTGTGTTCAAGAAGTACTGGACGAAGCCGGAGACCGGCAAGAACGCGAAGCCGCCTCCTCCAGGCAATCCGGATGCAAAGTGCATGAAGGCCAAGGGCGAATGCCGGTTACGAATAGAGCCGCACATATTTGAGGCGGAAGTCTATGTGGAAGAGCGACCAAAGCATCCTATGCCCCCAAAGCAGTACACACCCGCGCCAACGCAGAGCTCGTATGGAGTTCCTTCCCGACCGGCGCAGAGTCTGCCAGTCCAGCAAGGTAGACCGCCTGTCACAAACGGACAGGCTCCACTACAACCCGCACAGCGATCGAGTACACCACTTCAGCCAAATCTGCCGCAGCAGCCACGTGCGCAGTCAGCCTTGGGTGCAACAGGGAACCAGCAAGAGAAGAAGGCCGATCCTGTCATTAGTATGCTTGCTTCCCGCGCATCTTCTGATGCCGAGCTGAAAGCGCTGATGAAGGAGGTAGCTACGGGAAATGCAACTCAGGACCAGCTCAAGATCTTCCAGCGCCATATCGATGAGCTCACGGGCATCRTTCAGAAAAAGAAGGGTGACGATGACGATCATCCATCGAATGGCACACAGCATTCAAATGCGATACAGTATGACGGACCAGCGGACGTGAAACCACAGCCACCGCCGCCACCGTTACATGCTGCTCCTCTACCCCAGCAGCCTTCCCAAGCTCGGCCAGCCATCTCGACGCCTCAAGCTCCTCCAGCATACCATCAGCAGCCTACCTGGGCAACACCACCTCCAGTGCAGACAAGCTTTCCAGTTATGCTCGACTTCAGCAAGAAGACACCGGGAGGAACAGAGGACCGATTTCTTTTCCCACAGCACTGTGTATTGGAGAATCTTTCCCCGCAACACCTCTTGGTTAGCTTTATCGTCACTCGATACGGCAGGGAGGCTGCAGATCCAACAGGTCTCGAGCCAGACAAACAGTACTGGCAGCCCGTGACGATGATGGTTGAGGTCGCATACACTCGGGAGGAGATATTGAATTGTATTCGTCGATGGGTCAAACCACTGGAGGAAGTGCGGAAACATATGGAGGACACGATGAAAACATGCACTCGGGCCCCAGAAACGTACCTCGCGATGCGTCTACCGGTCAAGGGCGCGGTGCCAGAGATTGAAGAGGCATCAAAGGAGGCTACGCCACTCATCGAAGAGAAGCCCACCAGACCGAAATCTACTGTGAAATATGTCAAGCGACCTTCGACCTCGAAAGCTGTCGCTGCTTCTTCCAAGAAATCGGAGACGGCCAAGGAGCAGCTTACTGGGAAGGAAAAGGCCGATGCTGTCGCGCCTCCTGCGCCGCTGAAGGAGCAGAGCGGAGGTACTCCAAATCCTGCCACTGACGGCGCAGCTGATACGCCCGGCTCCAATGAATCTGAGCGACCTAGGAGAGCTGTCCGCAAAAGCGTGAGAATTAGTGAAGGCTAGAAACCGAGATATCCCACTTCACGAATGCACGAATGCCACAAAAACAATTTTCCCATGTCCCATATCATCTCATTTCTCATTTCAGTCGTGTCGTGAATGCATTGACTATTGCACGATCTGGTTGTCCAGCTCCGTTATGCTCGAGCCTAAAACCTCATCGAGCGTGCCCGCAAGTTCATCGAAAGCCTTGAGCAAGCCGTCCACGTCGCCTTTCCTCCCTTTGTCACCTCCGGCCTCAGCTTCTTTCCCTGAGATCCTCAGCATGAGCCCTTTCTCGGCAGACTTGCTTGCGTCTCCCCAGCTCGGAGCTTGTGTCACCTTTGTCTTCAAGGTCTGCCAGTCTGGTGATAGCGATGAGATGCCCACAACCTCTCTACCGTCTGCGTTCATGTCTACTATCACGAATCGCTCATCATCGGGTTCTTGCCGTTCGTGGGAGACTGTTTCCAAAGCAGCGGCTGTGAGGATTTCTTGGTCGTCGTCGGCGAAGAGGTAGTGTACAGTTGGGTGTTGGTGCTCGCCAGTTGTAGAGTCCTCGATTAAGGTGAAGAATGGCTTGAAGTCTGGGGGTGGAAGGATGGAGCCCTCTTCAGCTTCGGGATAGGGTATCTCATCGTCGGGAGCATGTTCATCATCATCTATTCCTGGGCTTGCTGTTAAAGGAGCTGTACCGAAAACCGTCTCGTCGAACGCGAAGTTTGCAGGAGATGATGGAACTGGTGGGGCCGGTCCATCACGCGGCTCTGTCGGTGATGTGACAGTGCTGCGTTGGTGGTCGTCTGCACGGGGTGTTCCAGAGGTTGCCTCAGGAGTTTCCGTGGATATGTGCTTATGATCTCCTACTGAATGGGGAGACGACATCCTCCATTATTGTTGGATGTCTATGTATCGCTGATGATCACCATCATGTGAAGATAAGAACAACCGAGAGCTCCGTAAAGTCCGATAAAGTTTGAACAGCTTCAAGACAATTCCAGTCACCCGGATCGAAGAAAAATGGACTAGCATAAAAATGGATATGTGGTTTTCTGAAGTGTGCTAGCTAGAGCGCTCGCTCAGTTGATGCGCTCTGGAAATCATACTACAATACTTTGAAGTGCTGAGGCGCTGTGCAAATGCAATTGTCTCCGTAGTCAACAGCCTCTATGCTTCACGCTTCTTCAAAGCTGAAGACAGATCTTGTATGTGCTCGGTGCCAATGCCGCAGCATCCTCCAACGATACTTGCACCGCTACTCACCCACTGCCGAGCGAAGTCTGAATACTTCACAGCGTTCAAATCCTTCCGTGTGGAACTGATGCCTACGTTCGCAGCATCATCGGTAGACTTGAGCTCGAAGGCATTCCCGTACACTCCGATGAGCGGAGCTTTGCTATCTTCTGGCATAGTCATGCCCGTGAAGACTCGTTGCGCCTCTAGAACGGCTGCGTTCATGTATTCTGGTCTGGAGCAGTTGAACAACAATGCCTCAATGCCCGCATCCAGAGACCAGCGTGCCGCGTCTTCAACGGACTCGCCTGACCTTAGTCGTGCTGGGGCTTGCGGACCATCATCTTCCAACGTGAAAGATATCCACAACGGCTTACCAGATTCTTTGACAGCCCATTTAACAGCCTCTGCTTCTGCGATCAAACTCAACGTCTCGCCAAGCCATAGGTCAACATGCGAGCTTAATCCTCGTATCAACACGGCCAGGCGACTTTGAACTGTCGTGGGATCGAACAGCGCGGGCTCATATGATCCAAACATGGGAGGGAGGGATCCCGCAACTCTTTTGCCCACAAAAGCGTCTGCAGCCTCTTTCGCCAATTGACCTGCTAGGGCTGATAATTCCTCGCCGCGGCTCCAGAAACGGTCTTCGTTGATGTGGAATGGGACCAAGGCATACGTGTTCGTCGTAAGTACATCAGCGCCTGCAGCTGCAAATTCCTGGTGAGCTTGTTTTACAAGATGTGGTGCTTCCAGTAGGGCAAGGGCCGACCATTCTGGTTGTTGGAATGGAGCGCCAATTCGAATAAGCTCACGAGACATGCCGCCATCCAGCACAATGATAGTGTCTGTCATCATTTGGCGGTCCAGTCTACACTTGTGTATGTGTGTGCGTGTGTGCAGGCAAATGCGTGAGTGTAGCCTTTTCGCGCAGGGAACTTGCCTGTCAGACAGCGGGCCGACGCCCTTGCCATTTCTTCCTCAACGAGATTGGCCCACAACCTTGCCAGGCTGCGGTCCTCCAGACCACACATCCCTCTTCAATACGTGGAGATGCCTCAAGCATTTTGGCTCCGCGTCGATACTTTTGACGCTCCGTCGCTCAAAGGGTGGTGTTACGAGTACCACACCGATACCGCGCCGAATCCTCATCTTTCTCAATCCTTCCCCTCCCCACTCGCCGCCTGCCTATCTCATCTAGCGCCGCGCGATAAGTCACCACCGCTCGCCTGATCCTGWTCCTGTTGACCCACCTCGTCAGCATATCTCGGAGTTGAGTGATTACTGTTGTAGTCAACAATGCCACGGTAGGAAGACTTCAACTCTGCATTCTCACATCGTCTATCTCAACAGCCGAAACGGCAAGCATGTCCGACGGGGAGCACGCTACCGAGACATCACCTCTTATTTCAAATGCGATCCGAAGTATAGAGCCCGGTAATGGTCTTACTCCAGATTCTGCCAACACCGGTGCTGGGGTCACAGGAAATGGCACATTCAATGCCAATGGAACGCCAATTGATGATGATCCGGAGAGCCAAGGAGCCCCAGGCGATCAGGTAAAGCACCAAGGCTTGCCTGAAGTCAAGAAGAGGATGAAATATATCTTCCCGGCCGTGGCTATTGGTGTCTTTCTTTCCGCCGCAGACCAAACAATCATTGTTAGCAGGTATGTGTCTGAGATGTACTGAATGGCATGCGTACCAATTAACATTCTTTTTAGCTATGGCCGAATAGGTATGTCGTAACACAATTCGCTTCCCCATAAGTCCACAGCGAGTACAGCATCTCTTTGCGTTGGAGGTTTCCCAAACTGAAAAAGCCCTCTTGCTAGGCAAGGCGTTGAAAGTTCGCATCGAAGCTCACATCTTGTGTGTGAGGAACTTGGCGACTTGCTAGCCATGACCTCCTTTGGACCCTTCGCCATCTGAGACACTCCTGCTGACACCTTCTGCCCGTTCATCTAGGCACCGAACTCAATGCGTTGAACAAAACAAGTTGGATTGCCACAGCATACTTCCTCACATTAACATCATGCCAACCATTGTAAGATYATGGAGGACGAAAGGCGTCCGGGCTAGCTCGAGAACGTCTCTCGGGTTACGTCAAGACGTTGGCCATCATCCAAGGCATTGCTGATTATTTGGCAGGTATGGCAAGCTCTCGGATATCTTTGGCCGTAAGGTTTGCCTACTGTTTGGCTACACTGTGTTTGGGGTAAGTCGTAGGAACCCGAGACTCTGCTCTCTTGTCTCGCGAATGGACATCACTAACGACATAGCTTGGCTGTCTGTGGTGCGGCCTCAGTCCGAATATCGAGCATCTGATCGCTGCTCGGGCCTTTGCCGGCATCGGAAGCGGTGCGATGACGACTTGCTTTTCAATCATCCTGTCTGATGTCTGCACCCTGCGGGAGCGAGGAACCTGGCAAGGCTACATCAACATCGTCTATGCAGCGGGGGCCAGCGCTGGAGCTCCGCTTGGTGGAATCTTCGCAGACTACATCGGCTGGCGATGGAGCTTCCTCATCCAAGCACCCATGTGCTTAGTCGCCTTCGTTGCGGTATATCTCGTACTGAATCTCCCGGAGCGAGAGAATGTTGGAGGATGGAAGAAGAACCTCAAGAGAATCGATTTCGGCGGAGCCATCTTCTTGATCGCCGCAGTTTTCACGCTACTGCTGGCCTTGGATCGCGGCAGCAATGTTTCTTGGCAAGCTCCCATCACGCTGATATCATTGGGCCTTTCCATACCTCTCTTTGCTGCTTTCATCGTTGTGGAGACGAAGGTGGCAACAGAGCCATTCGCGCCTGGGCACATCGTTTTCAATCGGTCAATCATCGCCTGCTACCTTTGCAACCTGTTTGCCATGGCTGGCTGGTTGGCTACATCGTTTTATATCCCACTATACTGGCAGGTTGCTAAACACATCACAGCAACTGGTGCTGGTGTCCGCATGATTCCCGCCGTTCTTATGGGTGTATCGGGATCACTGTTCGCTGGATTCTATATGAAGTGGACGGGCCGATTCTACTGGCTTACAATTTTGAGCTACTCTGGTCTGGTTGTCGGTACAGTCTTGATCTTCCTTTGCTCCGGCGTGCTCGTTAGCAGCACTGCGGGTATGATTGTGGGAATGTGTATCAACGGGTTCAGCAACGGCAACGGCATTACAACGACGCTCATCGGAATCATCGCCAACGCTTCACATGAAGATCAAGCCATTGCAACAGCTTGTTCCTACCTCTTCCGATCATTGGGAAGCGTGCTTGGAGTCTCGCTTTCGGCGACGGTGGCCAACAACGCACTACGCAATAGTCTGGCTTCTGAACTACCGAACCTAGGTCTTCCAGAGGGAGAAGCACTTGAAATTGCGGACAAGGTACGCGAGAGCCTGGCTTACTTACGAAATCTGGAGCCGAATGTGAGGGTCGTTGTGGAAGCGTGCTACGCTCGGAGTACCACAGCTGCGTTTTCATTCCAGATTGTTCTCGTCGCTGGGGCGGCGATTAGTGCATGGTTCATCAGGGAAAAGTCACTTAGCAGATGAGGTGTGTGAGTGGTACAGAGCTGTTGAAGTGGGAAGAGCAGCAGCAGTAGCATTAATTGGTGGCAGTGTAAGGCTACTCACTATCTATGAAAATGATGCATCAGATAGTTCCATCGCCAAACGCCGCCCCTAAAACTGTCCCTCTTTGCAAGGATCCCCAAAATCGAGCTGTTGCAGATGCGTACGAAGGCCCTGGTCTCAGCCTAGTCGCGGCTTGTAGCTTCAAGTCTAGCGGGAAGACACTCTTTGAGGAGGGCCCTCACTTTGAATGCCTGGGCTATAAATGAGACGACTTGCACGAGAGGAATCCGAGCTACGCGTGTCGAAGTTGGAGACACATCCGGTGCAGGAAAATCCAGTGCAGGAGAAGGACGCGGAGGAGAAATCAATGGAAATATTATTAATGAAAATGCTTTAGGGGAGTTGAGAGCTCGGAGAGTAGCAATCTTCGGCTTCGAGGACGATGACGAGTTGGCGATTGACACTACGAGGTTGAAGGCAGCGGATACTGGCGGGCAAAGATCGTAGAGTGATTGAAGGGAATGGCGCGTAAGCCGAGAGTGTTTGTTGAGTAGTAAGTACCTGAGAGGGTGATTGGCTCCCCTTAGGCCAGCATTGATGGGCCACGGTCCGCTTGTGGTGTTCTGCGGAGCGATAGCATCCTATAATGCAGTCATGGACTGCCCCGCCGAGACGTAACCGTTCCTTCCTTCTTCCAACTTCAATGTCCTCCTTGATACTGTACAGCACAAGCCCAAAACGCCTTTCGCTATGTTGTGGTATGTCGTAATAGTTGTACAAAACTAATCCATCTCATCCTTGCCTGCATCACATTAGTACATATTTTCCCAAAATCCATGGAGAGCTTTCACATACCTCTGCTTGTGTTTTGGGTTCTTACTGCAAATGATGTAGACGTATTTGCCGCCCTTTCTCCTGACACTCTTGCACCCGTCGCACAGCTTCTTGACACTGCTTCGCACCTTCATGCCTCGCACCTGATCTCTTGCTATTGTCACGGAGCCACCGATCCGTAGTGACTGAAGAGAAGCTGTCAGAGCACTTTGTCGTCCTCGGAGGAGCGCATTGCCGAACGCGGAGGTTGTGTTGATCTGTCGTCTTGACTGCGATGCTGCAGCAGTGGGTGCGAATCTTGTTGCGGTAAATCTTGAGCGGGTGGTGAACTGTCTTCCAGAGAGGAGTCGGGATGCGCGTAGGGACAACATGGCGAGTTTGGCAATGGATTGTGTAGAGGTTCGGTATGGCTTGTGCAGCTACGTGATGTCTGATGAAGCTCGTACCGCCTCGTCTTGCAACATCTTGAGTTTGGAAGGTCAACAACATGCAATAAGTCGACATGTCGCACTACACATCAATTGCAGTCTCCTACATACTCACACGTGTGATTTCAATACTCCATGGCACTTCTACTATTAACAGACATCGAGGTGGTCATTGAAGTATTCATTGAATAGAGTGTTCTCCAGATCATCCTGAGTTGGCTGCTGCTCGAATCGGGACTAGCGCTCTTGGCAATCTTTTCCACACTTCGAGGTTTCGACGGAAGGCACGAAGCGAAGTTAACTCGACGTCGACAACCTCTCCCACCACCCAACACCACAACGATGGCCACCGAATTAGCTGTCCAGAGCGAGCGCGCTTTCCAGAAGCAGCCGCACATCTTCACCAACAACAAGAAGACCACCGGAAAGAACAAGGTCGGCAAGGGCGGCCGGAGATGGTACAAGGACGTCGGTCTGGGCTTCAGGACGCCCAAGACCGCCATTGAGGGCTCGTACATCGGTATGTAAAGCCCGCGAGAATTGGATGTGCGCATGCGGCGCAGTATGGGAAAGCTGGAGGACATGATGAGGATAATATCGGAGTTGGGGATTTCATGGACAACATTGGACTTACACCTTTTTGCGCAGACAAGAAGTGCCCCTTCACTGGACTCGTCTCCATCCGTGGCCGTATCCTCACTGGTACCGTTGTGTCCACCAAGATGCACCGTACCCTGGTCATCCGCCGCGAGTACCTCCACTTCATCCCCAAGTACTCCCGTTACGAGAAGCGTCACAAGAACCTCTCCGCACACGTCTCCCCAGCATTCCGTGTTGAGGACGGCGACCAGGTCACCGTTGGCCAGTGCCGGCCTTTGAGCAAGACTGTGAGCAGCTCACGCGATCATTCCGAACTTCCGAATCCGACAACTAACACCTCTTGTAGGTCCGCTTCAACGTTCTGCGCGTGCTGCCAAGAACTGGCAAGCAGGTCAAGCAGTTCAACAAGTTTTAAGCGACGCGATAAACGACTGTATTGTGGGAGCGATGGGGGAGCTGGAAATGGGAATGGACATGCGGACATTGCGCCTTCTCGCAGCGACTGCATCCTGAACGGCGTTGGGTCACAACAAAAGGACCTTGGGCGGGTGCGGTCTCAGAGGAAAGCTCTGTRGGATCTTCCTCGTACTAGCTCGGCGTAGCAAGTGTCAAATGCGAACAGTTTCTCATGCATACATGGCTCGCCATAATCCAGCAAAATTCGAAATCAATCCCGCCTACGTCGCACCGAGTGTGAGAGTACAGTATATTGTGTTTTAATACCCTTCAACATGAGTTTGTAGTAGAAACGCCGTGTACTCCCCTCTGCCCGCACATGGGGCATCTGCTCCGAATCGTGTCGCATCATCTCAATATGGAGGCCATCTGCTAGCCGTATTCCGCTCCATCGTCTCCCATATCCTGTGTACAAGCTTTCCTCCATCCATCATCTCTTCCGTTCAAAGTACCCACTCGCGCTCATCAACGCCACACTCTGATCCATCACCGTCTCGCCCACCCACAAGTAATTCTCCACCCACTTCTTGATACCCGGTGACTCTGAGAACGCATCTGGTTTCAGACTGGGACTATGGTGTTAGGGTCAGATCACAGGTTGCTATCATATATCTTTAATCCCCGCAAGCTTTCCCAAAGAGCTCTCTGCGTCTCTGTGGGTCCTTGAGGGCGTTTTGAAAGAGCTTACGTGAGGCCTGTTGAGCGCTTGACGCCGGCGAGGAAAGCGGATACGAGGATTGCGTCGAAGGCGTAGTGGGTGAGACGTCCGAGCTGGGGGGTGAGGGTGTTATTAGCTGTGAAGTCTACGKTGTTGTGGTTCGGATGGGTGGGACACACGACCATGTTGATAGCAAGYTATGGTGCGCACTTCGTTGGGATGTATTGATTCGCGCGAACGGATCGAAGGCAACTACTCAACGGCTTCGACGGTAAGCTGGAGTTCGTATGGAGGTTCTGAAATGGCGGTGTTGTGTTTATGTTTGTGGAGCCAGGAACCAGTAGTTCGCATGTGCACGGTATGGTGTACGGGTGACTTCCGCTTCTGACAAGGGTCTCAAACCTTAAATCTTAGATGATACTGTTGTGAATGGGTATGTGCTCGCCCACATTATTATTTTATCTTCTTCATCTATATACAACCACGATAGCTTTTAACCACGCACTCCATCAAGCCGGCAACGTCTTCTGGTCCACGTCAAACGAGTCCTCTGAAGAGTCGTCGTTGGTGCTCACAGCATGAAAACTGAAATCCATCTCTCCACAGAGGAACTTTACGTGCCTAGAGGCAAAGTCTCGGAGTCAGCAATGTGSACAAACGACTTGCTATTCTCAAATACGGGGAGAGTTGAATGAATCAAGCGTATGCTAAGAGACACTCTGCCATCATGCTCTTAGGGTCAACTTACTGGGTGATCTTCACAATATCATCATTGACACACTGTGCAMACAATGTTATGGTTGCAAAAGCCGCATACTCGGGCTCTGCGATGTGAGAAGCACTCAAGATCTTGGGATCAATCTTCTCCAGCGCCTTGACGTAACGTCGATGTTGTGGAATCTCCAGATAAGGCGGTAGCGGCCGGGCATGTGTCAAACTATTGGAAAGCAGCGAGAGAAGACTTGTCAACTTATGACTTGTAGCGTCCACTGAGCCAAGGAGCTTGCGGAAGTCGAGGGACCACTCTGAGTCGACCGCTGAGTCCGAGAAGGTTTTTGATGCATAGCCTGAGAATCGTGTTAGCATTGCTGTGGATTGTATCGGGGCAAGGTCGCTCACTGATTAGCGTAACGTATTGAAGCACTCGCTGTACACACTCGATCAAATCCTGGTATCGTTCATGAGGGAATCTACCACCAACTCGGACCTGGAACTTGCTGAATGCTGAGTTTTGCTGCAGGTTGGTGATAAGCGTCAACAGTTTGAGGAAGACCGCCGTTCGAGCCTTTTCCAAGTGATAGGCTCTCGTTCCTTTGGTCTTCTCGTCACCATCCACTCGCTTTACGCGCGACGAAACAGTCTCGTGAACGACAGAGTACAAGTTAGCCAGAAGATATAGTGATCCGCCAAGATCTTTGCGCAGCTCTGTCGATTCTGAAACGGGGAACGGAAAGATTGTCCAGATGTAGGCAACGGCCAGACCTCCGCATACAGTTGCCAGGCGATAAGGTGCCAGGAGATAGGTAGGGTAGGCGGGTTGTCCATTGGTTTCGGAGGCTGCAACACCCACAACCTGGACTTGGAGTCTAAGCGGGTGGGTTAAGGGTTAGTATGCGTGTTCTCGGGGTGCTCTAATCAAGGCGTAGCTTTGAGACATGCTCTTCGCCCTGACTCGGGGGTTCACTTACTCATAGCCGATGATCAAGATAGCAGTAATGGCAGAAATCAGCCCGACGATGATCAGCTCGCGAAACTTGATGAAAACGTAGAAAGCACAGAACAACCAAACCCAGAGGAAGACAATGACTCCAGCTACCTTACCATCCACAATATACCAGATGATATAGCTGGCTATCATGGCAATCGCAGTTCCTAGAATCCTGAGAATGAACTAGCATGAAATTAGCTCTTAAATCGCAACGTCCTTCGAGTATACTAACGCTCCATGTAGATTGGCCAGCCGTTCGAGTCATCGATAGTGGTATCATAATCATAGCCCAAAGCAAGCGATTCTGTAGAAAGAAGCTCTGGGAATCACGTCTAGAGGAATGAGTTGTTAGTAATGTCCGCGTCAACCTTCGGCTGGTGGAAGGAGCCGGATGAGAGGGAAGTCCACCTACAGAAAACATATGATCCCAAGCGTCATCGTCGCGAGCATGACTCTGAACCCAAACGACGAAGCATCACTACGAAATGCACGGGGAATAAGCCGAATGGTCTCGCCAATTTTCTCCCAAACATTCCGCGGTGGCATATGCTCCGGATCCTTGGTCTTTTGATACGCTTGGCCAAGGTACAGAGACTGGGAACCAGTAGAGTCGTAATCAGCCGTGTGCTCATGGGGCAATTCTTCTCGTCCAAGAGAACATCGCACCCATTTCTTCAAGGTCTTGATACCTGGGATGATCAATCTCGTCTTGGTCAGGGCCCCAGCTTGTTTCCTCTCATCCGCATAGAGTACCAGGTCTAGCGCGGCCAGCCCAATCCTAGTAAGAAGATATTCCACATAAAGGGCAAAGAACAAATGCCTACGATCGTATTCGCGAAGATCCTCATCATTGGCATATTTTTGATGAATATCCGTGTCGAATCGCGTATAGCCAGGATCAAAGAAGTCCGGTGGTAAGTCTATGTCGTGGTACGAGCACCACTCCCGCAGGCTCTTCTTTTTCGAATCAACGAACAAGTCTAGCTGATTTTTGAAAGACTCTGCGAAGCCTGCGGTGCCTGGAACTGCGTCTCTGCCTTGGCTTTCTTCATCCTGCCGTTGCTTTGGAGGATTGGTGAGCTCGAATGTGATGAGTACATGCTGGAAAGCAGATGCAATGTTCGTGCTCATAGTCTCGCATGGCTCGTGGAGAGACTTCATGAGGTGATGAAGATCATCGATTCTTTTACGTTTCATTATGTCGTCGGAGGAGGATACTTCATTTCGCACCGCCTCTGCTCGACGTTGCAGTATATCTATAACAGCACTCAATCCAGATATGGGGGTTATGATGGGCCGGATCAACTTCCATAGCCCTGAGATGTCCTTGGGTCCCAGCTTTCCAATTGCAATCTCTCGTTTGGCAAAGTTGATGTCGTTGGGTAGCTTGGTATGAAGGGCATAGAGCTTCGCCAGTTCAGCCTTCAACTTATGGCCTTCTGCGGTCATGAGTAGATTGTGGCGTCCTTTATCGGAGGATGCAGATTTCTCGTCACTATCATCGTTTCCAGCTGGATCAAACGTCTCCAAACTTTGCAAGTAGGATCCTTGGGCTTTGAGTAAGCCACTCAAGGATCCGAGATACCCGGCCAGTTCTTTGAATACAACTTGACGTGTGCTGATTGGGAATACGAACAAGCTGACGCCTGTTGCAATTGCGAATCCCGTGAGGAAGGCTTCCAACAGCGACTCCACGAATGTTATGGCGTAAGACATCGTGGGGAACAATGTCCCATATGTGGAACTCACGATAGCAAAGATCGAGTAGACGATCATTGCGAACTGTGTCTGTGGAAGCGAAGCTCGTACTGCATTGGCGAGAAAGGTTTGGAAACAAAGCCACACAGCCAGGACAGCACTCGCGGAGGAGTTATATCTGGAGAACAGGGGGAGAGTGTCAGCGTAAAACAAGACTTTGCAGGAAGAATGCAACACCATTGATTCTTGACGTGCAAACTCTGCTTCTACGTACCCTGTAGGTGGTGCTCCTGCCGGCGTAGTATGCTTTCGAGCCTGGATCGCAGAATACAGGGCCAGCAAATTGACCGCGGCAGCAATGCAAACCGCCAACACATTCATTAGCATCGTCTGWATGAAAATTCCTCGAGGGAGAATAGCCATTCCGAGGACTGAGAGGATGGCAACCAGGTATCCCAAATTGGCGTACTCCTTCGCGACAGCATCAGACTGATACATGGCAATGGCAATGATAGGCGGCAAAGAGCCCTTCAGCATGAGAATCAGCGTGATCTTGTCAAGTCCTGCTTTTCCCCACAGCTTCTTGAGTTTAGAAGGCTTCTTCGAGTTATCCATGTCTGGTGCATTGTCGGATTGGTTCCTCTTTTCCGTTCGCTGACCTGGATTTTGATCCTGCTTAGCGTGGTCCATGGTGACCGGGCTGGAGTCAGCKTGAGCCGACCGTTCCACTGCCACGAGAAGGCGTCAATTGCGYAGCTGCGATGTCTGACGCGATCCAACTTCGAGGCATCGCGGGACTTTGTTGTTGCTGCGTAGGGTAGGGCCAAGATTGATCGACGACGTTGTCGAAACTCTAAATACGACTTACATACCTCCTCCTCCTCCTCCAAGCAAGAGGATGTGAGCGGATCGGAAGCCCCGGAAGCCGTTTTTATAAACTGCTTTCTCGATGAAATTTGGTCTTTGGGGCTATTTGGATACTCCTCAATGGCTGAGACTGTCATGGGGCAAGGCAGAATCTCGAAAGGCAATGTACAATTTGCATTGCTGCGGAGGACTGGTGAGAGTCGAACGGTTTCATTCATCCATGAATTCCCAAAAGCTAGCCTTTCTTGAAGTACGACAACAGGGTATTACTCTGGGTGCTCTTACTGGGAGATTTCTCCATTTTTGCTTCAGACTTCACTCCAATCCGCATCTTCTTCATGAGTTCTTCAAATTCCCCCTTCTTGACAATGCCACCGCTTGCCTGCACGTGGCCTCGTGCGAAGTCGTTTCCCATGCGCTCCAATAGTCCTGGTCTCCCACCTTCAGGCTCGTTTTCCTCGTCTTCCGGAAGGCTTGCGTATGACTTGAGGCTCTCAATAATGTTGACTTGAGGATCTCGACTTCGCGCACATCTGGCGATGCGACAGCTAAAGTTTACCTTATCTGGCAGGTAGCCTTCATTGGCCACTAAGACGATCTCGAGAGCTTTGCTGTTCAGATGTCCAGCCCAACGAGTTGCTATTACTGGATGGATTTGACACTCTGAGTTGATCCTGAAGACTGCGACCTTCCCGTCTGCAGAGAACTTTGGCGGCGTATGCGTACATCTCTCTACTTCCGCGTTGACTTCAGCTCGGGCAGCTAGCAGTCTAGGATTCAACAGTACGCTGGCCGGGTCGGTGGTGTCGCATAATGCTTCGAAAGCCGACGAAGAATCAAAAGTTGCGGTGCGACGAGGTGCGTTAACTAAGCTTACGACGTCGTTTAGACGCTTCTTGGTGTACTTTTTGAATGTGCCGGTCATATCAGGAAATGGTGGGCTCCACTTGATAGTGTTCCCGAGATCGCCGTGGGTCCCAATCTGTTGTAATGGAATTCAGTACAAGTCCAGACTCGTCTGAGTGCGCTCATTGCTGCACGTACTACGCAAAGCCAGTCACAGCGTTCTTCGACATCTGGATGCAACGGTCGACAGATTGTATACGTTAATAAGGCGGATGTGGCCACGGGCGGTGAGAAGCATGCCGTCACCTGCGCAATGTTATTAGCTGCAACTTGTCCATGCTCGCCCAGAGCGGTCAATATGAGGACAATTGAATGTCAAGCAAGGTCTCGCAATCCCCACCACCGTCTCGAGGGTCTTTGCAGAGTGGTTTTACTCTCTCGATGGAGTCTCGGCCTTCTGAGCCGCCAGGATACTCCGCAGTGGCACAGTCGTTCGCGATGTGACAGAGAGGCTCAAAGGTGAGAACGCCTCCGACCAATGTCCCTCGCACTGACAGCTATGCCCACAGCCCGTGGGATGTACGTACATGCTCTGATCCATCCGGGAAGTCGGTTTCTGTTGCATAGTGGTGATCTATGATGAGTCCGGTGTGTGGTCCGTCTATGATTGAAGKCCCAGGACGGCTGCCCTGGTCAATGACAAATATGTAACCGGGTGACGTGGCCGCCATTTTCGCCCGTTCATCCTCACTGTGGATGGTGTTTCCCTTGGACAATGTATGGACAGTAATGAAAGCCGGCTGCACACCCAGCAGCAATAGTGTATGGCGCAGAATAGCACCCGCACTCAGTCCGTCAGCATCTTTGTCAGGTACGATGAGAACAGACTTTTTGGCTTCGGCACTATGAGCACGTCCCCAGTCAGTTGTTGACGCTGATATGTTGTCTCATCCTCTCTTTGCGGGACTGACGCAGCACTTCGGGTCAGCAGACTTGCTCACCATTCCAAGATGATCTCTCTTGCTCGATCAATCTCTTTCTGAGGTGCAGGCCACTGGAGTGTGCCGTCTTCATTCTTGATGGATGGCGTGAGGTGGTACTCAGGCACTTCAGCCTTGATCAACTTGGCTCGTTTCGCRCCAGTCGTTGGCTTCTCCGCCAATGCCTTGCGTTTTGTGCTGCTCATCATCACATGTGTTGCGGAAATCAACCTTGGATTCGAGACAGCATGCAAACGGTGCATGTGGCGCAGCATTCCAATTGTTTGTTTGGCTGTGACCTGGAGAGCGGACCAGGGAGGCAAGAAGTCGAGGCAACTAGACTTTGGCGTCACGTCCTCGTCATCGGCCTCGGAGCGACGATCTTGTCAGAAACACAATCAGTTTGAACATGATTGTCGCCCTGTGTGAGGCTGCGATCCATTGCTCAACTCATTTCACAATCTTCATGTCCGAACGGAAGGTGGCGTGACGCTGTTGATGCAGGTTGTGCCCGGAGACGTCCGAAGTCGCGAAGCAACTAGAAATCCGACCCAAGTGGCTCTGGCTTTGAATTTTCGACCAATGCATTCCGCACCGCGTCGATCTCATCAGCCTGCAGGTGGCGCGAGTCTGGAATATTCCGTGTACAACAAGAAGCTCAATCTTGTCCGGTCGAGTCCTGACGCGCTCTGTCAGCACTACGACAATCGACGGTCTTTCGATAACATTGACAATTTGCGAGTGTGCTTTGCAACATAGCCTGCATCCTGGCACACACGTCAGTAGCGTCCAGGCGAAGATTGTTAGGACTGCTTGGGCAAGAAATCCGATATTCAGTGGGCACTAAGAGGTGCCGCGGATCCTCATCCTCAAGCCTTGGAAATCCCGAAGACGTGCGGTGGAATCCGAATTTCTGCTGGTGGAGGGCWCAACTGATATCACTGAGACACAGAGGTCATATGTTATTGCCCACCTTAGACATACCCCAGCAGACAGCAGCGTCCAAGTTGGTCATCGCGTGAATGATAGCCGAGAATGGAGACGCGTGGTGGTGTGGAGGAGGCCGGGTCCACGTGCCATCTGGGCCGTGCGCGAGCGAGCATGGCCGCCGCTGGCGTCTTTCTCTCGGGCGGATGACACTCCATAATCGGGTTGCATGGGTGCTCTAGACTTTGTGCTGGGTTTTGCCTCGCTCTCTCATGGAGATCCAGACTAGTAGGAGGTTAGGCAGTTCCACCGTCTTTTAAAGATGACTCGTGCGCACGTAGCAGAGGCGGAATACCTATGTACATAGCACAATCCCTCCACGCCCCGCGGACACTGTGTACCTACTCGCTCACTCATCCAACATCAGCAATCCCTGCCGCATTCTCGCCACAGCTTCATCATCTGCGGGGAACCCCCAGGCACCCCGATCACAAGACTATTGCCAAGCGAGGGACGCAACGGCGCCCAAACGGCTCGCAATCGTTGGTCATTGCCTCTGATCTTTCTCCTTCACTCGATTCGCGTTTGGCGGGAGAATACATACCACTTGTCACGCCAGGCCTACCTTGCACTTGCACTGCGTGCTACAATGCCGAAGTAGAGTGCGGGACAGCTGGCCGAGATCACACTACCACTCACGAAATATCGTGTGACCGGAAAGCCCGGACATACGACGTACATTTCTACTTCCCGCCTGGATGACCATTGCTGGATAATAGCCATCTACGAGGACATTCGCAATGCTGACCGCCGAAACCGAGCAACGGCGGCAGTATGATACTGCTGCGCTTCGCGATGCACTTTCAGTGCTCGCGCCGAGAGACTCCATTTATCTGACCGCTGAGAGCGAGCAGCGGCGGCATTATGATACCGTTTCCATTCGAGACGCCTCGTTGGAAGAAGACTACCCGCCTCGAGTCTTTCCGCACAGAATTGCCGAGACTGATCAAAGACGGCAATATGACACTGCCGCCCTGCGAGATATCTTATTGGACGACTACCCACCTAGACAGTTTCCTAGGAGGATTCCGGAAGACTCACAGCGACGGCAGTATGACATCTCTGCTATTCGCACTGCCATGGTAGACGATGCACCCGTCGGGGAGGCCAGAACGAGCATTCAAACTGCAAGTCGGTCCTCGAGACAGTCTCGCCGCCTGGCAAGTTACTACAATGCTTTCCAGACCTCGTGCTCGCCATCCAACGATGCACCTCCCAACTATCAGAGCGCCGTGAGATGCAGAAAGGAATCTATAATTGACGGTGCCGAGGACTTGCCAGAATACTCCTGCAGCGTTTTTGCACAAGCCAAGCTCCATCTATGTGTTGAATCATTTAGCCCGCTGGCAGATGCTGTCGCGAGTGATTGGAAGGAAGTCTACGCAACTGTTCGCGGAACAATGCTGAGTCTATACCGACTCAAAGATGGAGCACCTGGAAAGTTGATTTACTCTTATACGCTACAGCATGCTGAAGTTGGACTGGCTCCCGATGTCGAGCACACGGTGCTGGTTCCGCAAACTCGTTTTGCTCATTTCATTCCCTCTAGTGCGAGACGACGGGCCTGGCAGAAAGACACGGAGATGTTCAAGCCAGTGGAGCACACGACCCTCAGATTACGAGCCGAGACGGAGCAAATCCTGCTCTCCGGTCCCGAGGAGGAGGGCATCCACGCATTCATGTTCGCTATTGGCTCTGCGATAGACATTGCGCAGCCCATCGACGACCGCAGCATACCAAGGCAATGCACTGTTCCCAGGCGACGAAGGAGACCGAGACCGACGGCCGCCGATCTCAATGCTCCAAGCCTCTTAGCTGAGCAGGAGCGCATCTTCCAAACAATGTATCCAGATCTCGCGACGGAAAGGCAGGCTTCTATTCCAGAACCCACCCATGATCAGACGAATTCGCCCACGCGCGAGGAAGATGAGGCTGACATGACGCTTTTCCGAGAGGAGGTGGCTGCTCTGACGAGGTTAGACACTGCACCTTCGGTTGAAGCTCCAACTCGTCCCTCTGTCGTGCGGCAAACGACATCATCCACCGTGAATTCCGTGATGTCGAACGATATGATCTACGCAACCTCGCCCGAGAACTTCGACCTGGACGGCAAATGGGCGCCGCCACACATTCGATCACCTGCTCAGATGCAGCGCTACCTACGCAGATGTTTGCCAMTGCTACTCGTAGACGCGCCTCGAGCCAGCGACGTCTYGATCTGCGGAGGTAAAAGGGTCAGGGTCAACTGGAGAATGGAATTACTCGAAGAGTTCGAGCTTCGCCCTCCAGCCTACAGGTCTCATGACTTTCCGAAAAGCAGGAGTCTCATTCGGACACAGTCCCTGAGCTCCGCTACAGGAACAGCATCGCCGCAGCGCTCACATTCTTCAATGAGCAATGAGCAGCACGACGAAATCACACCTGTCGAATCCGGGCCACGAAACCTCCAGCTCAGCAAAGTCACGTCGAATTCCGACAAGAGAGCATCTCAAATCAGCACTCCTGGCGGTGCTGAGAACGGAGAGGCCAAGGGCCAGGATAGGCGCGAAATTGCGCAAGAGTTGCCCACCAATGCCTATTGTTTTTAGGCGGGGACATGCAAGGGACGACATATGACTGAATGACATGATGACCATCTCCTTTGTATCTGTCTTGAGCGGCAATATACCCCTCATGCCCTGTCCGATGTTTAGTCCATGTAGCCAACAAAAATTTGTACAATTTCACTGCCAAATGCCATGAAAGCAATCAATGTCTCTTATGTCTCTTATGAATGTCGTCTCTATAAGATGTCGTCTGTCGCAAAATGCGCTTTCAAAGAGAAAAAAAAACTCCGCAGGCTATGGAACTGCGGTTTGAATGTGCCCCAAGAGACTGTCAACAACATGCCCAGAGACGCCTTCGCTAAATCAATCCTCAAATTTCCAAAAAACTAGATCAGCACTTGATCTTCTTCTACAAGCTCGTCATCAAAATGGCCGAAAGAATAAGAAGCCCTCCAAGACTGCGAGAGGTGATGATGGAGGAGGTGGTGGGTGTTGCCGCCGAAATCTGTACCGCAGCTCCCACAAAAGAAGGTCCACAAGTCATCTGGACCTGTTCAGCCGCGCCGACATAGTCCGCACTAAGAGGCTGAGATTTATTGGCAGCGGCTTCTGCGAAGACGGCCATGGTATTTTGCAGACAGGTCGTGCATGCCGGTCGAGATCCTCCGGGAAGCTCTACTCCGAGAGGTAGGTAGTATATGTAACTGCTCGTCGGAGCCGAGGCGTTTGTTGCTGCGTTGGCAAAGCAGTAGTTGCCGCCTGCGTCGAGGAGACAGGCGGCTTGGTAGAGTGGCTTGTATGAGACGAAGCCGTTGTATGCTTGTGTCACTACTGGGTTTTCCATTTCTAGGTCTTGACCGCAGCGATCTGTTTGCTTGATTTCTTGTGCCCAGCTGGCCATTGCGGCTGTGCATTGGTCCAGGTTTACTTTACATGTGGCGTCTAGAGTCTGAGTGAGTCGGACGAGGGAACGGGAAGCTGTAAAGAAGCTGTTGGATGTCTGTGATTGTGGTTAGAACCGTTCAAACATTCTGATCTACTTGGTAGTGCTCACCTGAAGAAGTAACGAAAATGGCAGACAGTCGTTGAAGGTCTGGTTGCTGAGAAAGTCGTTGAAGAAGTCTGGACATGAAGAAGATGTAAAGTTGGTGCCAATGCTGGAGTCAAATGGCCGTGGAAGTGCTGCTGCTCCGGTCTGGATAGCGGTCTGTATACTGCTTGCCGTGGCAGATGTCTTTGCTCCCTTCGGTTTCGCGGTCGTCGACGGCGTGGGTTCGGAGAGATCCTGCCTTGCTAGCAGTGGCATTCGAGATGGCGGTTCGCTTCGGTCGAATATGAGCTCACGCGGTAGCAGCTCGCTACCTCCATATATCCGTCCTGCAGTAACACCATTGGGAAGGAACAGTAGGCAGCAGAGAAGAAGGAGCGACCAAGCGTAAGTGAATGTCGGTCGAGGAGTGTGCTGGTCGTTGTGTCCGTTCGGCGGTCGTACGGGCCCGCTCGTGCTCGCGCATCGACGAGGGTTCCCAGCTCGACAGCAAAGGCAAGAGTGCTGTATCATCGCACCTCAACACTGTACCGCCGTCGCATACTCAACGCGAAAAGACGCCCGGCAAAACCGCAGTCGAAACTCGGAGGCAGACGAGTATGTCGCTCAACAACAAAGAAGAACGACCTGCAGAGCCCAGACACCTCGTGCGACGATCCACCAGCACCAAGCCCGACTCGGAGAGTGCGAACAGACCCTTGCTCGAGCCCCGAAACGGACGCGATTCCGACAGCAGGCAAGATGAGCTGCAGCGTTGTTCCTCGTTGGAGCTTCGAAGGACGACGGAAGCGTTGGAAATGAAGATGGGCAGCGCGGCGGCCGCGTGGTATTAAAAGACCCGAAACCCTCTCGCGGCGGATCGCTCTCCAGCAAAAAGCATGCGTCTAGTCTTGCCCGCATGTGACTGCTGCTTCCCAAATGCGGCAGGGGAATCTATCGAATATCCACCAAGTTAGCTTGGCCCGTCGGCGGGTGGCGCTCGAACACGGCATTTTACTCACTGCACACACGCGGTCCAGTCGAGCCGGAAACTCGACCCGCCATCCGGAGCTGAGCCAGAAGGTAGTCTCATCATCGGCAGATTGCACCTTCCTAGAAATGACAAGCCCTGATGCTGCTGCCATTGACGGCGGGCGAGTGCGACCATCCAAAGCCATCTTGCACGCAAACAACACAAGGCATCGCACAGCAATCTGTTGATGTCTTTCAAGCTGACGGGAGGATCGACTGGACGCGCCCACTTGGCCCTCACATTCATCCTCCCATTGGTCCAGCTGCTATACAGTCAACTTCCACAACACACACGTTCGGAGATTGATAGATTGCGATACAGTTCGGTGTGTCTACACCACATGGCACACACCATGCATAACAGCGCCTCCTGCATGCACATCCCTGTTCAACAATCAATATCACCCGCAGATCCTGGACCATTAGCTCTCACGCGACTCCGCCAGGAACCCCATAGTACCGGACCAAACAACAGGCTGGGTCTGCTTCATTGCTTAATAAGGGCGAGTGGTGAGTACCATGAATTGCTTTTCGTTAATGAGTCACCTGCTCCGAATAGGCAATCGCAGCAAGACATGTCGCCAACATCGCTCACTCTGCATTCGTGTTTTGCTCTTGAGATTCGGGTCCGCATCATCAGTCATGCAGCTCAAATGAGCAAGGGGAAACTAACTACAACTCGTCTCGTGTAACCACATCTTGGGCGTTGTGGCTGTCTCGAAACTGTCTATATGATATTATTTCGCTATCGAATTCCATGGATTGCTTTTACGAATGCTTCTCCAATCACGTCCCTAGATTGAAAGGCTGCATCGGCAAAACATGCCTGGATACTTTTCGAACGCAGCTCCGGCGTTTGCTATAAACGGGTAGCGACTCGCCGTGAGGCGTCATCGCGAATGATACATGACCTCCGGATCATCTCAATGTTCGTCAAGGCTCCTGGGTTAAAGTCTCGATCTGCGGAGTGGCGCTCATCAAGCCACGCAGCACCAAGCTCCAGCGTTCGAGAAGTCTGTGGGCAATGCTGTGGATCCTAACAAGGACGAACTTCTTGTTGGCGGTGGACTCGTTGATGTGAGCGTATTGGATACGGATCGCGGTGTGATACTGCTGCTGGAGAAGGAGGAGGTTGTGGTCGTCGTGGTCCTGCGCCTAGGAGATCGTGAGCTCAAAATTGACTTGGGAACAGCATGTAGATACCCAGAAGCGGGTGCATGTACTCACTCACACTGTTATCGTCACCGCAGGAGCACTTTGGACTGGACCAGAGACCGTCTCTGTGCCTATTGCAGTTGTGGTTCTTATGATGGTGGGTCCCGACACCGTTTGTGTGGGTCCTGTAACTATCGCTGTTGTAGTTTCGGTTGCTCTCGCCGTAGACACGACCAGTTGCGTGACAGTCTGTGATTGGAGTTTCAGCTACATCAACGAGCCGAAAAAGCGTCTCCGAAATGAGTTGAGGGCCAATGAGCGATTAAATGACGGCATCCTGACTTGGAACGGAGAAGGAGATCTCACCTCTACATAACTCGTGACAAAAGTGGTAACATATGTCGAGACCGCAGAATTGGTAGCCGTCGTCGTGATCGTGCTGGTTACCGTAGAGACTATGGTGCTGAACGCAGTGGACACAATCGTATTTCCTGGGAAAAGTCAGCWTYGAATGTCTCCAGGATAGGACACGGTTCCTACCAGGCACTGTCGAGACGACCACCGTGGATTGGGTCTGGATAGCGGTCGTAGTTGGCCCTGGCGGTCCTGGCACCGTCTGAATGGCCGTCGCGGTTGCTGTTGATACGAGAATCGATGGCCGAGTGGTAGTCTGTGAGCGGGATGTTAGCTAATCACTGTAAGATAGGGGAATAGATCACGACATGGTCATGCGATGGTTGAGGATTTGAGCTTCACACTTTACTACTCTCCGAATTGCCACATAAAGCAGATATCCATCCAAGGATTGATGCAGGTGACTCGTCGATGAGTTACAGCTTACCTCGACAAAGCTGGAGACAACAGTAGACACTACTGTGCTCACGCTAGTGCTGATTATTGTACYGAGAACCGTTGAAGTGACTGTAGATGCCGGAGCAGTCGAGACCACTTGAGTAGTTTGCAGAACGCTCGTCGTGAAGGTACTTGTCTGGTACGATATGGCCGTTGTCGTGACCGGGATGCTAGACACGATAACGCTCGTTGCGGTATTTGTCTGGGTATTTGTGACAGTGGTTCCTGCGAGACGTCAGGAAAATGATTCCAATTTGTCTTTTTGACTGGCACTACTCACCTGGGGCCATTGAAACAATCAAAGAGGTCTCCACAGTACGCGTGGTCAAGGTGGTGGTCTGTACTGAGACTATGGTCGTGGTGACAGGAAAGCTCGATAGGACAGTGGTAGTAGCCGTGTTGGTCTGTGTCGAAATCACAGTAGTGCCTACGAAAATTAGGTCTCATCTGCTACGAGGTATTCCAAGAGTGGGATCTTACCAGGCGCTGTAGAAACCACAAGCGACGTCTGCACTGATGTAGTCGTAAACGTTACCAATCGCGTCGTCACCGCAGTAGTTGTAGCGATGTTACTCGTCGTCTCCCTACACAATGTCAACGACAAGATCTTACAGCARAGAGCTTCATTGTTCATACGTCCGTGTGAATGTAGGTGTAAAAGTGCTGTGAAATCCATGTTAGCTGGGAGAAACCACTTCCTTTGTAGATAACTCACGTAGAGAATGTTGCCCCAACCGCACCATTGACTCTTACCCCAACGTATGCATTGCCGCTGCTAAGGACTCCATTGGCAGGCTTCAGATAGCATGTCTCGCTCTTATCCCATACCGCAGCTAAACAACGGGCGGTCCTGTCACATCTGGAATTGAGAATTAGTGTGTGGACCAATATTACCCGTAAGGCGTTCAATGTATCGAGCAGTCTACCACCATCGTCTGTTTTTCAGGTTGACTTACGCAAGAAGGCACGCATCAAACGACCGAATGGCGTTCACAACCGTAAGATCTTGGGAGAAATCCCCAGCGCAGTAGATACGATATGGCACTCCAGCGCTATTGTTGATTATAGTTCCATCGGCAGCGCCGGGACATGTCGTTGTTTGTCCAGAAGAGAGACCAAGGAAAGCCGCAACCAGCAAAACCCGTGATAAGAAGCATCTCATGGTTGGGCACCTMGTTCACGCTGTCGGTCCGGTGTGATCCGGGTTCAGATTGACTTGAGAGCAGATTCACTCGATGTATCATGAAGACACCGTCACGATTTGACTAAACGCCACTCATTCCTGACCGGACGGCAAGAGTGATTAGGTACACTGGAATGTGAATCCATCTCGGTATATGAAAAATGCGGGTAGCAAATGCTGGGTCTGGGCGTGTWTACCATGCTCACAGGGATCATGAATGTAAATGATGCCAGAGTGATGAGACGACGGCTTGTTGGTCTGTACCAGGGAGCAAAGCAAAGCAAGGAGTCAGCCGCGCGGCTCATATTCCAGCTGTAATCCGTAGACTCGGTCCCTTCCTAGGCATTATCCAATGAGGTTCGGATCAGGTCAAAGACCATGAGAAGTATGCTCCCAGCTCCCTCACTAGCCGGTAGTCTTGTGCCTGCGAACTCCATCGCCCAGGGAGTAAGAGACCTAGGGTAAGGGTTGGGGTAGTGAGGATTCTTTTCAAACGAGCTTGAGTCTCCATAGCTACTGCATCTTTCGTGAGTATCTTGATCGGATGTTGATGGTAGATGAGCTGCGATCGTAATTCCTCGCTGGGTGTCTCAAATGCCATATTCCCATCCTTGCCGTGGGAGACACTTTGTTTCGGTCAGCTACCGAATGCATGGAAGAAATCGGTCGACAAGTACTTACTGCTGCTTGCCTCAAAGTTTTACAAGCGAAGAGACCAGGACCTGCGATCAGTGCACCAATGGCTAGAGTGACTGGTTCATGTATCGACAGCCACGCGAGGTTGGTGCAACTTATGCGGGCGGTCAACATCCACCGCCAGAAGATGAGGTGAAGCAGGTCTGGATGACTGATCAAAAACACCACTTTCACATCGTCGGCAACACATGGGATGAATTCACCTCCAGACCAAAACAAGTTTGCAGTATTAACAAGTTCTTTTCATTCATCAGAATTGTCAGAGAAGCTACTACGAGTACATGACTGAAGGAAGATGCACTTCACTCCCTTTTTATTCCATCCACACAGAACGCCTGCTCTGTATGCCAAAGTTCCGCGTAAAGGTTCACTCATTGAGCACGTAACAAACATCGACCGTCATGCGTCATACATCTAGTCAACCTCCTCCATGGCGCTCTCGCCAGCGGCCGCAGCGGGCGCGGCATCTGGTGCAGCAGCCTCCGCCTCGGTCTCGACATCCTCGTCGACGTTGAGGCCAAGAGACACGAGCTTGTGGATGCGCTCGGCGTAGTCGGCTGGCTCCTCAATGGTGAATCCGGAGACGAGGAGAGAGGTCTCGTAGAGGAGGGTGGTAATGCTCTTGACGGTACGATCGTTCTCGCCATCGGCCTCGACCTTCTTCTTGAGCTCCTTGATGATCGGGCTCTTGGGCGAGATCTCAAAGGTCTTCTTGCTGCTCATGTAGCTAGACATGGAGGTGTCACGGAGAGCCTGTGCCTTCATGATACGCTCCATGTTGGCGGACCAACCGAACTGGCCGGTACGAATGGCGCACGGTGAGCCGGCGAGCTTGTGGCTGACAACAACCTTCTCGACCTTGTCACCGAGCACGTTCTTGAGCGACTTGGCGAGGCTCTCGTACTCCTTCTCCTCCTCCTCGCGCTGCTTCTTCTCATCCTCGGTCTCCYCAAGCTCAAAGTCCTTGGTGATGTCGACAAGCTTCTTGCCTTCGAACTCCTTGAGCTGGGTGAAAGCGTACTCGTCGATTGGGTCGGTGAGGAACAAGACCTCGAAGTTCTTGGCCTTGAGGGCGTCGAGGAAGGGCGACTTCTCAACGGCCTTGGTGGACTCGCCGGTGATGTAGTACATCTGCTTCTGGTGCTCGGGCATGCGAGTGATGTAGTCCTGGAGGGAGGTGGCCTCGTCACCAGACTTGGTGGAGCTGAACCGCAGGAGCTTGGCAAGCGCGTTGCGGTTCTGTGCGTCCTCGTGAATTCCGAGCTTGATGTTCTTGCCGAAAGCGGTGTAGAACTTGTCGAACTGCTCCTTGTCCTCGGCGATCTCCTGGAAGAGCTCGAGGGTCTTCTTGACAATGTTCTTCTTGATCACCTTCATGATCTTGTTCTGCTGGAGGGTCTCACGAGACAGGTTAAGTGGGAGATCCTCAGAGTCGACGACACCCTTGACGAAGGAGAGCCACTCTGGAATGAGGTCGGTGGCATCATCGGTGATGAAAACGCGACGCACGTACAACTTGATGTTGTTCTTGGTCTTCTTGGTCTCGAAGAGGTCGAATGGTGCGCGCTTGGGCACAAAGAGGATGGCCCGGAACTCGAGCTGACCCTCGACGGAGAAGTGCTTTACACCGAGGTGATCTTCCCAGTCGTTGGACAGCGACTTGTAAAAAGCGCCGTACTCCTCCTGCGAAATGTCTGCAGGGTTTCGGGTCCAGATGGGCTTGGTCTTGTTGAGCTCCTCCTCCTCGACTTTGCTCTCCTTGACCTTCTTGGTCTTAGGCTTCTTCTCCTCCTCGTCATCGTCGACCTCCTCGACCTTGGGCTTGTTGTCGTCGTCATCCTTTGACTCCTCGGCGTCCTCATCAGGAACCTCAGTCTCGGTCTCCTTCAATACGTGGAGGTAGATGGGGTATGAGATGAACTCGGAGTGCTTCTTGACAACCTCCTTGACCTTGGCCTCCTTGAGGTAGTCGGTTTGCTCCTCCTTGAGGTGGAGGATGATCTTGGTACCACGACCGAGCTGCTCACCYTCGGTGTCTTGTGCGAGAGTGAATGTGCCACCGGCGGATGACTCCCAGATGTACTGCTCGTCATCGTTGTGCTTTGAGACGACGGTCACGCGGTCGGCGACGAGGTATGCGGAGTAGAAACCAACACCAAACTGACCAATCATGCTGATGTCGGCGCCTGCAGTGAGTGCCTCCATGAACTGCTTGGTGCCAGAGCGGGCAATGGTTCCGAGGTTGTTAACGAGGTCGGCCTTGGTCATGCCAATACCGGTATCGCGGAGAGTGAGGGTCTTGTTGGCCTCATCGGGAATGATGTCGATGCGGAGATCCTTGCCAGAGTCGAGTTTGCTGGGGTCGGACAGCGCCTCGTAGCGAATCTTGTCTAGCGCATCGGAAGAGTTGGAGATGAGTTCTCGCAGGAAGATCTCCTTGTTGGAGTAGACGGTGTTGATGATGAGGGAGAGCAGCTGCGAGATCTCGGCCTGGAACTCAAAGGTCTCGGCCGACATGATTGCGGTGGATGTGCGGTGATGTGGGGTGTGATGAGGTTCTGCCGGGGTAGTCAGTACGCTGTCGATGGTTGATTGATGATTGATGATTGATTGTTAGATGGAATGGAGTGGGGAGAAGGAGGAAGAGTTGCAGAGATTGGAACTCGGGCAAACAGCGCTTGCTGAACAAAGTTTCGTAATGTGATGGGCTGGCTGTACTGGGGAAGGATTGCTGAACACTCACATTCTTGTCTGTACAAGATCAGTGCTGCGGTTGGAGTGACCGGTGTGGAGTGGTCGGGTATCTTGAGAGGTTTGTGAGAATGTGAAAGTGGAAGTGATCTGAGAAGTGTTTGGTAGGAGCTGGAAGGTGGAATAAAAAGACCTGCAGCAGATGGAAGCTTCGAGACGTACCGAGCACGGACGTCGCAAATCGTGGAGCTGAGGCCGCATGTGCAAGGCGACCCGCGAACAATTGTGCGGGCTGGGAAACAGAATGAATCTTCCAGTTACTTCTTTGATGTGAGACATCGTCTTCATATCAACAGTCTGGTGGTACAATATGGTAGGCCCTGTTGTGATACAGAAGAAGGGAGAATGCGCAATTGATGCACCCGCTTCGCTGTAGAACCTATACAGAGTTCAACATCATGGCTATCCTGTCTTTTTATCCGCTGACAATGTGATTTCGCCATGACGAACTAATCACAACCGTGTACGACCGACTACTAGGTGCTTCTGACCGACCGTAGTAACAACACGAATGCGACGAAGTATGAGGTGGCCTTCACAAGCTGGACCCTGTGGCATTGGCTGAGGAATGCATTTCCAGAGCTCCAGTCACCAGGAGGTTGGAATGCGGGCACATGCAACATAATTGTAGAGTCTTCTGCCGTTACCTGCTCTCCATCTTCAACCACGTCCATTGTTCACAAAATGGCCTCTGTCGTGCCAATTCATCGAACAGGTGCAGATCTGCGAGGCTGGGATGTTGAATCGAAAGGTCGAAGCGGCGTTGCCGTGGGAGCCGGGACGAAGCATCGGCCATCAACAAGACTCCGTCAGCGCTGGCTATGATGAGCACCACACAATTTGCAGCTCTAAACGTTAGTTATCCTTGGTTGAGCAGTCGTCGCTAAGACGCTTTCTCACACTCGCGCTCAATCTCCTGGGACAGTCTTCATCCCATCCCACAAAAGAACCGACCATCGTTACGACAATATCAGCAAGCCATCCGTCGCAACGACAGCGCATCGAGATACCCCACCCCGCCGCCACATCGTCTGGAACCCACACCGCTGCCCACTTTCCAACCCCATCAACTGCACACGGGTGCATGGGAGCATTCTCACACAATGCTGTGGCCACGGCCTCTGACAACTGAGAGCGCCGTTCGCGCAACATTGGCCTAAAGGGCACACCAACCACCGATCGATCGAGCACTTCATGGCCATGGCGACAACGGATGGCCTGTCCGGCCCGGGCACCAGCTCCTACGACAGCAATACCATGGCCGTGGGCGATGGAACGTGGGATAGCGATCGCAACAGCTTCCTGCTACCAAATCTGCAAGGCCTCAACTTCGCGACGATGCAATACAATGGCATGGGGAATCGCTTTCGAGACCTGCCTCAATACCATAACCTGATCATGGGTCATGGTATCATGGCTGCAATCACCTTCTTGGTTATTGTGCCTGCTGCAATCTTCATTGCGCGCTTCTACCATGCATCCGGACGCACTGCATACAAGCTGCATGTATACCTCCAAATCTTGACCGTCTTTGCGGCTACAGTCGTCCTGGTATTGGGCTGGTTTGCAGTTGGACCGGAGAGGAGCTTGTCAAATCCCCACCACGGTATTGGAGTCGCCATATACGTCGCTGTTCTTGTACAGTTCCTCTACGGCTGGTGGATGTCGAAACGAGAACGCAAGAGGAAGACTGCACATCCTACAATCCCGCTCAAGGTGCACCTTCATCGAATCTTTGGCCGTTCTGTTGCAATCTTGGCATTCGTTCAGGTCGCTCTGGGATTGACGCTATACGGCTCGCCCAAAGCACTATTCATCTTGTACGCTCTGTATGGAGCGTTGGTCATATTGGCTTACCTCACGCTCGAATACCGAAACAAGCCTCGTTTTGGAGCAGGAGTTCCCCTCCCTGGACCACATTCCGATTACCCTTCCGATTACTACTCCGACTACACCGGCAGCTACCTCACCGGTAGCCGGACTGACATGACGCGTGATCGGCGGAGAGACGAAGACAAGTCTTCCGGCTGGGGAAAGAAGCTGTTAGTCGGAGCAGGAGCTGCCGGAGCTTACAAGTGGTGGAAAGGACGACAAGATCGTAAGGAGATCGATGAGAAGGAAAGCGATTATGACCGGAGAGACGAGCGTAGAGACGATAGAAGCGACCGAAGAGACGACCGGAGACACGGAGGACCACCTGGTCCCTCAGCATATTCCGAGGCCACCTCAATAGGGCCTCCCGTGCAGTACGGTCGACCTGGCACTCCAGGTAGAAGACCGCAGGGCGGACCACCTCCACATGGGCAGTACAATGACCAGCAAACCCCACACCGACCGAGACACAACGAATCGGAGATGTCTCCCGAGAGCTGGGACGACAAAGATGACAGACCGCAGGATAACACCTGGCGTAATCGACTAGTGGGAGGTGCTGCAGGTATTGCGGCTTTCCAGGGCGTCAAGAGCTTATTCGGGAGCAAAAAGAAGCGCAAGGACGGGTACGTCGACTCTGAAGTCAGCTATAGACCGCCACCGCAACATGGACGTCATCAAAGTATGGTCAGTCAAACGGACGTTTCTCGCGTTGAAGCAGGCCAAGCCCCTTTCTCGCCAGAGGATCAGAGGGGCAACCGGCGAGTTCACATAGCAGACACGCAGCCCATGACACCGACGCGGCCATCAAATAGAACGCGCCATAGTGTCGACTCACTCTCCTACTCTGAAGCCACCAGCTTTGCGCCTCCACGAAGGCAAATGGCGGCTGAAGGCCCAAATCTGAGAGAAAGCATTGCCACTATGGGTGCAATTGCCGGACTTCGGGATTGGAATCAGAGGCGGAAGAATCGCAGAGAGGATGACAGGCTCGAAAAGGTCAGAAAGCAAGAATTGCAGCACGAAGCGAGCTTCAACCGCCGCAATTCAGATCGATATCCGCGAGCGCAGGATGCGAGTGGCAGGCGGGATAGCCTGTCAGATACTATCATGACCGGGCCAACAGCACAGGACCATACTTTGGGCAGCCCGAGCGTCAGACCTGATACCTCCCATCCTCCACTGCCGGCTGCAACTAGTTTGTTGCCGCAAGGTCAATATCAAAGCGAGCAGCCGTGGCAGCAACAACATCCACAGCCACCACAGCCGCCCTATCACGACCCATACCAGCAGTCGCACCATCAACAGCAGCAGCAGCAGCAGCAGCAGCAGGTCGTGTTCGACTTGCCTCCGCCTCCACCGGGTCCGCCACCCAATGCAGCAAGACCGCTAGACTACCTACCGCCACCGCCAGGATCTTTACAGATGCCGCAAGGAGTCATGAACCCCGATCCTTCAAGACTCGTTGGAGATCACCAGAACCCAAGCCAGCCGGTCAGCAACTTCCCAGCTGGTCTGGCAGATACGGGCGGCGCAGCAGCGGGACTTGCAGCAGGCCATCATCAAAGAACTCAATCTGAATCTCCATCTCGACGAAGTGCAAGGCCTGATTCTCAAACTCGGTATGGCGCGAACCAAACCCGCCGTGCGAGCGCAACCTCCGCCTCCATCTCTCAAGTCAACACCAGCTCCGGCATCAACCCACAAGCAAGTCCTCCCGTCAGCGTCAAAGTCAACATGCACCCCGACGGCCGACACGTCACTCTTCGTCGCCTCAATGATGAGGAAGCAGCCGCAGAACGCGCCTCGCGAAAACGTGGAGGAGACAAGAAGAAGACCCGACGGAACTCGAGTCTAAGCTCCGGTGTCGACAACGACGACGGTGGGGGGAGATATCGTCGAAACGGGAATCACATTCGAAATTCCAGCCAGCAACCCATCAAGAACATTCCTCCTCCACCCGCAATGTCCAATACCGGGGGAGCAGCCAGGAGAGATTCGGAATTGAACCTCCCTCCTGTTCCTCCAGGACATTCCTCACAGGTCTTATCGCAAGCGACTGGGCCTGCGGGGAGTGGGATGGTGGGCAGTCCAGGGAATGCCAACGATGGGACGGATATGGGCACTGGAACGGATCTGAGCAATTTCGATAATAATCGAAGGAGGAGGAGGGCTGAGCGTGCGAGAAGGATGGAGGCCGCCAATAGAGGAGGGAAAGGTGTGGAGTTCTCTTGAGGGATAATGTCTTCCAAGCGAGGGTTCTGGTCTTTGTTGTAGGACCGCCTTCTTTCTTTCGCATGCAAATGAGACGAATGACGGACAGCTGTAATTGATGTAGATACGAGAGACGCAGCGAAATCGAACACTTCCACGTTTTGTGGAGAGATGAGAACAATCAAAATTGTTTCAGTCATTTCAAATCTAGGACCACATACATAGGTGGTTGAAAAACGACATCGCACATCCTCTCCTCCCAAACCTAGATCTCCTTTCCCGCCACCAATCCTCCCCGCCTCCTTCTCAGCGCCYTCTCAGAGCGTTCTCGATTTCGAATTCGCAGCTCCTCGATACAATCCGGACAAACCTCATCTTTAGTTGACGGATCTTCCAGCAGAACTGGCTTCCTGCCATGTCGGACGCAATTCCCTCTGGTCCCGTGAAGGTGGGCGAAAGGACTTGAACGAAGTCTGGGTCTGTTAAACAAGCCTTGAAGGGATGACTCAGTAGCTAGACGATCTGGCTCGTTTTTGCTCGGAGAAGCAGAGTTAGATATGGAATCTTTGATCGTTGCAACGTCCAGTATGCTGTCGTCATGCCAGCCGTGTCGGGATTGTTTGATTGCTAGAAGACCCGGTTCGGCGTCGATTTGCGGAAGTTTGCCTTTCAGAGGCTTGAGATTTTTGACGTCAGGGACGCTATCACCATGCAGGCCTTCGCGAGACTGGTCGATTGCTGCCTGCTCTCGAGAGTCTGCTTTGGGAAGTTGCGGTGGAGACAGAGATCTAGAGTTTTGAATGAAAGGAATGGCTCGCTGCGGTACTGGGGAATGGACGACAGAGATTGAGTCTGAGGCTGATCGATGGACTGGTGTCTCGATTCTCATGAGCGAGCCATTGCTGTTTCGCCGCCTGAAGCGTTTGACATGTAATGGAAAAACCAAAGGAGCATTGCCGTCTCCTATGAGAAGTATCAGCTCAATCATCGAGCTCTTTTGTAGGGATAGCTTGACCAATCTTTCCAAGTCTGTTGCCCAGTGTAGTAGACGCTGATGCAGTTCCAGACTGCTGCGCCTTTTGCTCAATCGATTTCACGCGATCCGCCACGCTCACTTTCGTAAGTGGAGCTTGCTGCCGACTTTTTTCCAGCACGCCGTCGTAACATTCCGCAATCCAGCTCTTACTCCGAATATCCCTCGACCTTTTCCTCGCTTTCCTACGACGGGATCCTCTGGAACAGTCCTGTATTGATCCTGAGCGGATTTCTGTTCGGGCCATGCCTTCCGCGGCCCTGACGATGATTCTGGCGAGTACTCCCTGGGGACGCTTGGTTTCGGTGGCTGAGTGACAGATTTCAACTGACGCGCCACTAGTGTGGGGGAGTCTGGTGGAGATGGCGGTTCGAGGGATTGTGGTTCTAAAGATGGCAATTCTTGAGAACGCGGTTCCTCTACGAGAGCAGTCGTCAAGGGTGGCATTCGCTTCAAGCTGGGAACCAAGACTCTACCCTGTAAAGTCCCAGCTCGCGTTTCCGCGGCCAAAGTCTCGTTCAGGCTGCACCACGGCGCATAGTCCAGGCGATATCCATCGGCATGCGGGTTGCATTGGCGATGATTCTCGTGTGACTGGCGCTTGTCCGGGCATTGTCTGTTTTGAGACTGGCTCTGAACTGGCCATACGCGCTCCGCCTCTCCGTAGCCCGTCGTGCACGCCGAGTCTCGCCTGGGCATTCGCATTATAGGGCTGAAGATAGAATCCCTCGTCGCGACTGATGGAGCCAAATACGAGTCTCTTGTCGTGTATGTCGTTAGAACCGTTCTTCCGCTGTCGAAACTCTGTACGCTCGGCTGCTGATAAAGTCTCACTCCTTCTCTCATCCCCTGCTTGTTTCGACGCGGAAGATGACATCCTGCTGGGCATGTTGCGGCGGTATACACATCGGTCGAGGGGTCTGCTCTGTACTCCACTTTGTCGAATATCGTAGATGGAACTTGCCTCCGCTGCAAATTCAGTCAGTACATAGAATCTATCATAGTCCAACTGATTCCTAGCTCATGAACGAACTTTCGCGGCCATCAATTAATGCCGACGGAGACGGATGAAGCCAAAACGGCATTGAGTAGGTCTTAGAATAATGATGAAAGAAAACGCAACATGTGTAAAGACATGAGCGATGAAGTGGGTCCAAGTTGACGCGGCGCATAGCACCAAAGATGTAGATGCGAGTGCTCGGTAGCCACCTCCTCGCGGTTTTCCACATCGGTATGTGGAAAGATCCTCCGGCAAAGTAAGACGCTGTACTTTCCCAGTGTGGAATTTTGAAACGTACCCATCTTTTACAGAATGTTCTCATTGCGGAGTCGCCTGTGGTGTTAACTTGTAGACTCGAGATGTGAATGTAGATGTAGTTGTTAGTCGAGGACTCTGACTTGTGAGTTAGAAGTACCGTTTAGTGCATCGACAGCATTGGGGAAGCTCAGGTGTTTCATAAAATTGGTCTGCCGACCCGGAATGTGACATAGTTATAGTCATGCGGAGTCTGTTGGATAGAGAAGGGGACTCGCTGCTAATAGGGCGGCCTAGCTGCATGCCAAGAGCAGCTGGCTTTCACTCATCTTTCGCACTGTCCGTAGCTTCATCTATCGACTACCTTGCTCTCACTCGTTTCTCTGTTTGACCGAAACAGATTGCTAGGATGTCGCGGTGAGTGGAGTGAYGATTCTGTGTTTGAGGTGAGGGAACTCGGCGGGGAGGTTGAATAGCAGTCTGCAATGCCATGCGCACCGCTGGTCAAAGCTCGCAAGGTCTCAAATGGTATACAGTATATACATGCACGCGCTCTACTTGAGGCTTGCCTGAAGGCTCTCCAGAACCTATCCATATATTAGCGATATATCGCAAGATGTGCGATACGTTAACTCACCTCCAGCTCGATCTTTGCCTCAGCGACGTCCGTCTCACTGCCTCCGCCGCTGGCAATCTTCTGTGCCTCGGCGATCTGGTTCCTTACGGCCTGTGAAGGTTTTAGTGCCCTGCTGCCAATGCACGCTTACGGGGTCCAAACTCACATCGGCGCTGAAGTCCTCAAGTGGGTATCCCTCGACGGCGTTGATGCTCAGGACAGAGTTTGGCTGGACGGTAGCGAAGCCACCGGAAACTGCATTACCCGTATGTTAGCCACTATGCTCAGCTGTGTCCATGTTGCCACCCCAATCAAGCTCAAGAAGAGCTAAGTGACTCATGCTCTCCTCTTGCTATATCCAATTTGGCGGTTGTCRACCTACGGAAGAACTGCTTGCTGCCACCGGACTCCTCAATAACCTCAACAAGACCCGGCTTCAGCTGCTCAATAGAAGGCACGTGGTTGGCGAGGACACCCATTTCTCCAGACTCGGCGGGAATATTGACTTGCACACTACCAGAAGGGTCAGTCCATCTCGCTCTTTGCTCTGTATTCCGTGATCGAGCACATACACATCCTGCGACTTGTAGATAGCCTGCGCACAATGGTCAGCATATGTCTTTCCATCCCGGCATTTGCCCACAACATGTTTCCATCCACTGCTTTCTTCTTCGCGCCTCTTCCATTGCTAGTCCGGCAGGGCGACATACCTGGTGAGGCAGAGCCAGAGTCAACTGGATCTTGTCCGACGCAACATCGGCGTACGAGCGCCTCATGAGCGGCGCAGCCTTGAGGGCGGATGGGCGGACACGGAGAGCGCTCCGGGCAACACGTAGGGAGTTCATGGTCGGTATGTGAGTGTGTTGAAGGTGGTCTGCGGCGTCCAATGCTTGCGACTTTGAAGTGAGCTCGGGAGAAGAGGTTCAACAGTAGCGGGACTAGCCGCCAGCCGGCGATCCGAAGACGGGACTTTCGGAAGTCGCCCTCTCCCTCTCCCTCTCCCTCTCCCTCTCCTTGAAGCGAACTGATGACCGCACTCGCGAACAGGCCGAACAATATCTTCTTGATTGTGTTTGTCTTGCTTGTGGAAAGTACGTTATTCTTAATATTTCACCAGCCATTGAAACAGGATGTGCCATGTGTCACTTGAGAGATCGCTTTAATCTATGTCATATCTGCTTCGTGATAACTGGTTCTACATCGCAGTTCCGACGAATGGTATGCGTTTATGACTCGATCTCGGCGCTCTGAATACCCCCATCATCGCTGTCGTGGCCAAAGCCTCCACTTTCCTCGATGCCCACAGGCACTTGCAGAGGCTCTCTCGAGGGCTCGTCGTCTTCGGCATTTTCAGCATGGAGCTGCGCTTCTGCGGCCTCACGTCGCAATTGTGCGTCAGATTTTGGATCAGGATCAGCCACAACGCCCGCTGGCATCAACGGCGGACCGTCTTCATCACTGTCGAGTTGGAGCAGATATGTCTCCCACAACTCAATAAGCTGTACATCTGTCAGTAATGCCTAGTGAGTAATGGTTTTCACTTTTCGTACCTCTTTCTGTGCCTCGATCGCGCTCTCCAGGAACGTTTCCACGCCACTCTTGAAATCCTCAACCTTTTCCCTCTCAAATCGATCTAGCTCAGATCGCATGAGACGTCCCATGTCTTCGAAGAGCAAACGGCTAGCGTGCACTCTTCGCTCCGCATCCGCGACATCTGCCTGCATTTGTCCGATTCTGTCCTGCTGCGACCGTCCAGCTCGAAGGAGCTTGTCCTGTTGCTTCTTAATCTCCTGAAGTTTGGATTCGCTCGAGTGCCACAAGTGATAAGCCTTCTGTCGTTGCTCAAACGCCTTCTTGACGGACCCAATCAGTCGAATGTACTCATCGATTACGATTCCAAGGGTGAGAATGTCCTGCATTGCTTGTCGCTGGTAGAGCTCCTGTATCCGAAGTTGGAGATCGCCAAGTGCATCCAATGGGCCCGACAGACTTGGTGAGAGCTCAACAGCTGCGAGATTATGAAGGGAAGCGCTAAAGTCACCGCACGAATCCGAGAGTCCTTTTCGTTGCGCAACGACAGTGTCTGTGCTCTTTTGCAGCGCTTTAAGCTGGTTTTCGAGAGCGTCCAGGTAAATTCGGCGGTCATGAAACCAATCATCGTGCTCGATAAATTTGTTGCTGGAGCCTACGCTCCCAAGACCAATGCTCGACATGATACCTTTTGATTCGTTTCCACCCAGTAGAGGATCTTTTCCAGAATGCTTGATGGCGACATTGAAAGATTCGCTCTCAAGGAAGGTCTTGAGGTCTCCATCCATTTGTAGTACTGGATGCGCCGCGGTCTTGTTAATCATACGCTCCAATGCCATTCGTCGCKACTCCACAAAGTTTGTATCAAACCGGCCCACGGCTTGTTTCTCAGGCGGTGGTGGAACCACCACTCCGGGGTTGTTGTCATGCAGTCTCTCGTATAGCCATAGGAAGTCTCGGTATCGTCTTGTCACAGTAAAAGTAGGGTTCATATATGCCTTGGATGTGGTTCGTGTGATAACACTGTAGACAGTGTGACTGGTTGCCGCATTGCCGACTGTATGTGGATCTCCAACGACGATCGAAAATGTAGGTTTGGCTGCCTGCTCTACCGAAACAGAGGGTTGTGCTTGCCTAGACCGGCCTTCGAGCTGCGCTGGCTGGACTGGAGGTGGCTGACGCGGTCCACCGTTCAACGCAGCATCTTCGTCGTAATCTGCAGTGCGAGACGCGGACGCAGCAGTCGATGGTCGAGAGTTGTTTGGTTGGCGTGTTCGAGAAGCAAGCTCTTTGACAGGCGGGGCTGGCGCTGCCACCTCTTCCACAGGCTCCATACCTAGCGGACCCAGTGGCCCCATCGAATCGTCTAGGCTCTCCAATGTGGTGGACTGAGCAAGCTGACCATGACGGCGGGGTGTGCGTGACTTGGACGGCGCGGGCTTCACTCCAGTTGCGATGTTGGGTGTAGATTGCGATAGGGCGGGCGCAGGGGACTCTTCAGCAGCAGCTGTATCTTCCTATCAGATATAATGCCCATCATTCTGCCAAAATGCTCTTGTAACCCACCTGTTTTTGCGTCCTCCGCGGCCTTGACTAGAGAGTGATGCGAATGCGATCTCGACGGGACGTCTGTGCGAATAATGTCAGTCTGCACCACGCGCAGGGAACGCAAAGCACGACATACCGTCCCAAGGCGAGCTGCCTTCATCCATGATGGCCCACGAGTTGGTGAGGTTTAAGTTGTCGATACTGTGCTCCATCTCACCTGCGTTCCACCATTGCTATTCGGAAGCTTGCCGAGACTAGCGCGGAATGAGGCGGCAGTGAAAGCCTGAGGTGATCTTGTGTTTCCTGTTTATGCGATTCTTTAGACTTGCATCTTGCACCAGACCTATATGCTTGCTGTAACTAGCCATGGAGCCAGAGAAATGCTTCGGCACTGGACTCAGTGCTGATCTCGCGGATCGTTGAGCAGACCGTGAAACGATACACGCTTTCTCACAGCTCTTTTCCAGCATACATCCCCACCCGACTGGCTTCTTGCTTTGTATACTATTCAATACCAACGCAGAGTGAAGCTGAGGTTGCCGCCCTGCGTACGACGGATACACACTTTTCGCGGCTCTCGCCAGGACGGCTCACTTTCATGGTTATAGGTAGCTGGCTACGAGCGTGGCTCTCTACCTAGGTATCTGCTGCATGGAGACTTGGCAATTTGCATCTTTCCACCTCGCGCCCAATATGACCACCCTTCTTGAAAGCATTAAATTGTTGCACATACTCGGCCAAGTTTCAAGGAGGATGACCAAATTCAGCTCTTGCGCCCTGCTGCCTCTCCCTCGGCGCTCTCCCACACGCATCTTGGACACATGCAGTCTCCTCCCAGGGCACCATGTGCCCACTCCCTCCTCTCTTTGACTGGCAGATCAATATCACAGTAGTGGTTCAGTACCTCCTCATCTTTCTTGATTCTAACAGTGGACTTGATGACCTTGCCATCACGTCCATTCCACGCAACTCTCTCTTCTCTAGCCCAAAATTTGACATTCCCGCCCCATTCCCATCGTACATTCGGATCGCAGCTGTGGTTCGCAAGACACCACATTGGATGTACCGCGGAGACTTCCGGACCACGAATTGCTCGGCCGCCTAGCCCAGACAGTCGAGCGGAAGCAGTGCCGCGGAACTTGGCGTAGAGAGTGTTGAACACCCAGACATCATACTGCGGGTTGACAAAAATGTCAATATCCATTTTCTCGAGCATGTGGAACGGGAGCCTGATGTTATATTCAAAGCTGAACGGTAGTCTTCTGGGTACTGTGCAGGAGTCCGGGCTGTGAAAATCGGTGTATGGTGTTCCTACAGTGTGTTCAGGACTCAGATCTCCCCATATGAACTTTACATCTGGCAAGTCGAGCGGATGCCACTCTGCATAGTTTGCCATGGCTAGGGCTCGAAGAAGGAGTAGAGAGTACAGCGAGTCTGCGGCCTCTGCTGGTGGGACATCTTTTGCGATTGACTCAACATCCTTCTCGCACAGGGAGGCGTGGTATGAATCGCATGCAGCTTCGTAGCACCATTCGCTGCAGAAAACGACCTCGCACATGGGACAGGCTACCACCGACTTGTACTCGGGGCTATTCAGCGACGGAAGGTCGCCGCTGCAAGCATCACAGAGGGCGTCCTGGAGCTTGTTGTTTGCTGTGAGAAGGGAAATTTCCTCGAGAATCACATCACCAGGTTGGATGTCCTCCTTGGCAAACACACCAAGTTGCGTTACCATCTCCCTGGGGTCGCCATTGAGTACGGGCAGCTGAACAGCCCGCACTTCAAGCTTATCTGACACGTCTGCCATCATATCGTTCAAGTCGTCCAGGGCATTGAGGCGGTCCGGCTCGTGGGTATTCCATGGGTAGTGCTCTCTGCGGACATATCCCTCGTCGGGCCACATGCTAGGCGAATCATTCCATATCGGAGATCCATCGCTGCATTTGGCAGCCTCATCAATGATATCCTGTCTGATGCTTTGCAGYTCCGGGTCTTTGTAGCTCCGCAATCCTCTCGAGCAATATCTGTAAGCTGTATGAAGGCAGCCACAAAGTAGCAAACTTCGTGTCAACAGCCGGTAGAGAATGATGTTGTAGTGGCTCTCCAGCCACAGGTCTAGCTCAATGTCGAGGGTAGAATCCCTCGCAGCGTCAACAGGACCGTTTTCGTCAATTTCCATTGCCGACTTGATGAGCTTAATTCGGTCCACGAGTACGATTTGCTGGATGGAGAATTTGAGAGATTCCTCTGCCACTTCATGATACTCGTCCGCTTCGTCATCTAGAGCATCCGACAATAGCATTGCCTTGTATGCAGCACCGGCGGCGAGGTCGGGGTATCCTAAGCCAAGATATTCGGCTGCAGCGAAGATGTACAATGGCAGGTTGTAAGGATCAACGGAGAAGTGGTATTGAGCGCAGGCAATTCTTTCCAACCGAACGCTCTTCTCTATAGGCTATGCAGATCTTAGCAAAGTCTACCACATCAAATATGTGCATGGCTTTGTTCACTTACCTCAGGGTACGATTTCTCGACCCGCAGGGTACGAATGAGCTGTCGGATAGACCATTGCAGAGACCTGTCTGTAGAAGCGATACCACTCATATCCATGATGTGAGGCCCCCAAGCAAGGTGTTTGCCTGTAGATTCCGATTCATCCTCCTCCGGTGTGGTGGATTCCTCCGTTGATGATGATACCGTTGTCTGTTGGTCCGCATTTTTGGACGACAATAGTGATTTCAGTGTCTGGTTCAAACGAGCAAGTGCGTTATCGACACTTTCGATAGATTGCTTATATTCGTCCATTTTGGCCTGCAATGATGAAGTTGGTCCGACTTTGAAATGAGAATTTTGCAAAATCGGAGGCTTGAATTTAGTCAGCAAGTGAAGAAACACTGCAACTTGGGACAACCCAACCGGCCCAGGTACCGCTTGCAAGCAGCTCTCTTGCATCACAATGCACACAATCAAGTTGAGCTGGTGGCTCGTAGTACCTGCCTGCGTTGAGCCGCTCCAAATACGCTTTACTGCCAGCAAGAACAGCTTCCTACAACCGCATACTTTAGACTTGGAGATACCCAAGGATGCGTGATGTGCAGGTGCATCCTCCACAACCACATTACAGAGAAAAGCAAGAACTTCTCAAGCGAGCGTCTCCAATGGCACTATCGTATCATTAGAGCGTCCTGACTCCTGGCGGGCTTCGCAGAAAAAAAATGATGCGTGAGCTTGGGCAATAATCGCGCCTGCCTTCCTTGGCCTCACACCCGGACGACTCGATAACAACAACAAGCAACTTCGATCTCGATACATGGAACCTTCGCGATTCACGGACATCCGCAGCTCATCACGCTGGTCCGCATGCTGAGGTCCGGTGCAGGCTTTGGTCACACACGATCAATGCCTTTCCGCCGACCCTACAGCGGAACCTGCCGCGACGCTGGTATGTGAGACATTTCAACTCCCCAAAATTTCTTCTCTCCGGCTTCTTTCAGCCACGATTCCGTGTTTCACCCTTGAAAACCGGTGACTTGGTTAAAGATGAAGTCTAAAAGGCACGCACCATGGTGAGCCTGAGATGCCGCAATCAAGCCGCACAGTCAGCACKCATGGCGAATTCCTGTCGTATCTCACACAAGCGCAGATCGATAAGGAAGCAGCTCAAGCAGGCAGAAGGTCATCGCTCAGGTGTGTGCCGACTTCGCGAATGCGAGAACGTCATCCGTCTTGATCGAACATCATACTCCAAGCATCTTCGATCCGCGGACACGTTCTCCGCTGACAAGAACACGCGTTCGACATGTGACACAAGGTCGAAGAGAGAGGAGTCAAGGCCGGCGTTAACGCCCCGGACGGATGCGTTCAGGACAGGGAAATCGATGGTGGCGGCTGAATCRAAAATGTGGCGGCGAAATCTTTAAAGATCTGAAAGTGATCGTGGCTCAAATCATCGATTTCCACGTCGGTCATCGAGATGCCGGGCTTCGGCACAGGGACGAAAGGCTCAATGGAACGGAAACAACCACAACTTGTTAATGGCAGAGATGAGCAGAGTCAATGTAATTGGAATAGATCGTTGAGTTTTTGAAAATCGATACGCTGAAGCATGTTATACAAAATTCGCTTCAGAGGGTATCTTCGAGAGGCCGTAATTTCAATCGTTCATCGTCGCCCCAATGAACTTCCTACTCCATCCTTGCTGTCCATCCTTTCCTTCCCTTCCTCCTCGTAATCTCACGCCGTACTGTCGCGTGCATGTCCATCTGTCCGGCTGACACTGCAATGGGTTCGTAATCATGGTCCTTCGCGCCGGTGGGTATTGCACGAAGGGCACTAATCTCTAGTGCGGATACTTTCATGGGATGACCGAGGTCCTTTTCATCCGGTAGAATGGTTGGAGTCGTGTTGTCCAGTGAGATGTTGGCGTGTTGATGATATGCTTTTGTGTGGAATGAAGCAGAAAGGTTCAACGTTTCATGCCCACGACATCTGCACACCTCGAGCAGTAATAACTATTCATCCCCCATTGGACCATGCTGTTCTGACCAGTCTTGTAGTCAATGCTGGAAGTCCGGTGGCATCGGGAGCAGCGTGCGAAGTCTGAAGATGAAGAGAAAGAAGAGTCCATGGATGACTTGGAGCTGGAAGACCCGGTGGATTCGTCTGATGTGACATGCAGTACGTTTTGTAGTTGAGGACGCGACTGTGTCCTGCCGTGGGATGCGTTCGTCTGGATTTGTAGCAAGCTTGACGCGGCCGGCATTGTATAACAGATGGACTCTCGACGCGTAGCCAAKAGTGGATGTTGTGAGAAAGATGTGGCCTCCGTTGGGCTGAAAGCAGGTGAAGAGCAAGGCGATTCCGTGCTGAAGTGCTCGTATTCCTCGCTGTGGCTCATGTGTGTGACGGAGAAGTAGTCAGGTTGTCGTACAACGTGGGAGTGGTGTGTAGACATAGCACACGCGGGTGGGGCATGTAGTAATGTATATTTCGCTACACAGGAATGCGCCGACGTTCGATTGATGAGCACTGCAAGGATTGTGACGGGGTTTTGATCACCGAGCAGGACGCTTGCATCGCAGATTTCCTGAGAGATGGGCCCGATTGAAGGGTCAACTCGCAGCTCCGCCAGCGCGACCAAGGCGCTGCAAGACGGCCGGCGGGCCGCGATCGAAGGTCTCGCCTGGGATCGACGCGTGAGGCGGCGTGACAGGTCCGCTGCAGCCGTTTCTAATGTTGGTTCTGGTTGGAAGCCGAGCCCGCTAGAACAGGCCCTGACCAGGCCACGAAGTTTCTCGGCCACGCATTCGTCGATGCTCAGTGCCTTGTTCTGCGTTGATTGGGCAGAGATCGATCGCGATCGGGCACTGGTCCGCTGCTGTGTCAGCTACATCTGTGAAGGTGGCTTTCATACAAAGAGTGGCACGCCGCGAGCCCATAATTGTCACCATTCATCAGCGATCTGAGTATTTCTGAGGGGCGAAACCTCACTCCTGTTTCCGCTTTCCACAACGGCAGTAGTGCACTTGGTCGAAGTCGTTCCGGCTATGTCGCTTATGCGAAGCCAGCCGCACACATGAGGAGTCATCTCGATGGCATGCAAGCGCACCTAAACGCTCGGCGCGTGATAGGGAGCAGAAGTGAAAGGTGAGAGTATACCTCGTATGAGGAACCAGCCGTAAGCGCCAAAGGAAGGGAGTCACGGTTCAGCCCCAACGTTGGCCGAACTAATAGCCTAGCTTTGAGACAGCTCATCCTTGCAGCACATTATGCAACAGCGCGAGGAGTCAGCGCCGCCAACTGCCCCAAACCTGGATTTCGAAGCTTCAGCAGCGACTTCAGGCGAGCGAACGAGGGAACCGCAGTTAGATCAGCTGTGTCGAGAAGTCGGACGAAAAAACCGAAACCCGTCGCTGTGGTCCAGTTGAAATTGCCGAAAACCTGAGAGTCCTTGAAAGCCTGGACCGGTCCATTCACTTGTTACATGCTGGGCCCAAGAGAAGAATTCTTGGTGGTGTTCCCTTTCCGGCGGCTCCAAAGTTCGAACATTTATCGCTCACTACCTTAGGTCGTCGGGTCGGCTTGTCGGGCGAGACGGATCATGCGGAGGGCGTCGCATCGGCATTGATATGCGTTGCATTCAAAGCTGCCTCCTGATCTCTCACATGAGGTCTCCAGACAGCCCCAAACAACCACCGGATGCACTCTCCGGTGGCTTTCTCGATATTGACCAGTCCAGGAGCGACTCCTGACCGGGTTCGAAGACAGAGGTAAGGATGCCACATGCTACCCTGGAGGTCTAGACCATCGGCAAATCCCAGACCTATCCCCTTTTCGGTCCAACCACTCTTGAGCTCTCTGGTTTCATCTGTACCACTGCTTCAGGAATCTTGTCTGATTAGTGAACGCGTTGCCATGGCGCGGAAACATGCTGTATATTCATGCAGCATCTCTTGGCTGCCACCCCACAGCACAAGGCGTGCTCCCACGCCGGAAAGTCTCTTCGTCGATTTGACTCGTGTTGACGCTCTAGACAGCATCGAAATCCCATCACATCGGCATACCACTTCGAAGTATGGCCAACGCAAACAGCCGCGGGAGGATGTACGGGATAGATTGAGGTATAAACTTTCCGGCGTGGAAGGATGCTGCACAGGTGGTGGTAACCTCGGAAGGCCTGGGCAAAAGCCTCGATGTGTAACCTGCATGGCCGGATTGTCCAAAGACTTGCCTCCATGGGACGACCACCAGCTGTCCATGAAGCATACATGAGTTGCTGTTGGTCCCACAGTTACGATGCCAACTAGTATTACACAGTGGCACCATGCCACGTACTTGCCTGCAGAGCTCGCGGTGTTCGATAGATGTCGTCAAGCCGTTCCATATGCGATGACCATGTTATCGCCAATCTAGCTCAATCCGTTCTACAAGGGAGGTATCTGTATCCCATGCAGACCCGTGAAGATTCACATTTTGCTGCCGGCWTGTCCATATGATTCAAGTTTACCTTATAGATACTTACTTGACCTTTTTGAGAGCAAAGGGTCCCTGTGTCCTGACGTGATGATGACAAAGTCAAACGCGATGGACATGCAATCGACACCGACTTCTCTGCCCTCGTTCCAACATCACATCACCTCCATTGTCGAAACTGCGAATGGATGCCTGCAACCCAAAAATGGGGAGCGACGAACGGACGTGTGAACTGTGAAACATCCCAAGGAATCTTGACGGCGACGACAACAAATAATGGCTCCCCGCATCTTTCCAAGGTTGACCGCCAGCCCGCTGCAGGCCACGACGTACTTGCTAGGTGTTGCTCTATTCAGCATCTCCTTTTTGGTCTTCCTCAACAGCAGCATCTCATTCGTGGTGACGGAGGTGATTGGGCGCAAGGAAAGAGTTGGAGATGCAGTCGGGACATTGGGCTTCGCTGACGAGCTGGTGGCATTGGTGGCATGTCCGCTCTGGGGCCTACTGAGTGATCGTGTCGGGGTGAGATTGGTCGCAGTGGCGGGGTATTTGATAGTGGCATTGAGTCTGGTATGCCTGGTGCAGAGCTCCAATGTCTATCCCGAGCTGTTGCTGGGAAGGATGCTCTTCAGTGTGGGCGCGGCGGCGTGCACCACGATGGTCACTGCGGTTCTGCCTTCAATGCTCGCAGACAGAAGTGCCAAGTCGAAAGCGGACGAGGAATATCGACCTGCCAGTGCAGACGTCGCCAGACTTCGAGACGAAAGGAACGGCACTCTCAGTCATGCGCCTTCGCCAAGTGTAAACAGCGAGCTGACTATCACTCCTAACCGATACGCGTCGGACTCGCAGCGAGGTCGCAATACGTCTGAGGAAATGGACGGCGAGCGGGAAGAAGTAGACTCTGCGGTGGGCACCTCGCAGCTGGCCGGCCTCGTAGGCTTGTTCACTGGCTCTGGAGCTCTGCTGGCACTTGCGCTGTTTCTTCCACTCCCCGCTTGGCTTCAGAATGACGGTCTAGGGCGGGTGCAGAGCGTTCAGGTCAGCTTCTATCTAGTCGCTGCTGCTGCTGCTTGCGTCGCCATATTTGTTTTCATCGGACTGAGGAATCTTCCCGGGGAGCAGGGGAAGAGCCTTTCTGCCATCTTGCGGATTCCTTACGATGAAACAACGACACTTGGTCAAGATGGCCATCCGCATACTACCCTAACCCCTGCGCYATCATACATCATCTTGGCCAAGGAGGCCTTGACGCTGGGTTTCACTGATCCGGCCATTGGGCTGGGCTACCTCGGCGGATTCGTTGCCCGTGCATCAAGCGTATGCATCAGCCTGTTCATCCCTCTGTTTGTAAATGCCTACTTTGTCCGGAATGGGTTGTGCACTTCAAACCCGGACAATCTCACCGACATCAAGGACAACTGCGAGCGTGCATACAAGCTTGCTGCTGCGCTTACCGGAATCGGTGAGCTGGCGGCGCTCCTTTGTGCTCCAATCTTCGGCTGGCTAGGCGGACGTGCAGCCAAAGGAAAGTCAGAGTGGCCTTTGCTTGTCGCGACAGTCTTCGGCATAGTTGGGTACACTAGCTTCGGCTTCCTCAAGAACCCTGACGCCTTCCACGGTGACGGCGGCCAGTGGGCTTTGATATCAGTGATCTTCATTGGCWCCAGTCAAATTGGCAGCATTGTTTGCTCGCTCGGTCTGCTTGGCCGTGCTGTGAACCAAGACCCTCAACTTTCTCAGCCTGCGAAGGAACACAGAACTGAGACGCTGAGGCAAGACGATGTGGGTCCGATAACCGGCGAAGAGACAGCTGCACTGCTTCCGGGCACCCAGCCGGTCTCCTCCTCAGGAAAGGTGGACAGATCACGTCTGAAGGGCAGCATTGCGGGCATGTATAGTCTTGCGGGAGGTGTGGGGATCCTGCTGCTCACTAAAGTTGGTGGCAAGCTTTTTGATCGATCTGCTGGCGCGCCATTCTTCATGATGGCAGGCTTCAACGGCTTGTTACTCGTCGCTATTGTGCTTGTTAGGGGTGGGGCCGCGCTGTGGAGACAGCACAGTGTCAAAAGTCCGGCGAGAGGCGCATAAGGTAGAATACGATCTATGGATTATGATTGAATGAAAAAGCAACGTGATATTGTGCATAATAACTATTGCTTTGGCGAAAACGAATCGGCATTACGAAGTCACTCTATCGCAGGCAAGGGATTGACTGATGAAAGCTGAGACCTTCCTCCAACGACCAGTGCCCGACTTGTTCCTGTCAAAAACTTCGATCATGAATGCGAACGTGGATGAATGTAGATACCGACAGAACTCCACCATATATCGTGTTTCCACGTAGCGATTGTTACAACGTACAAATGAGTCGAAGGGCTAAAAAGATTTGAGCTAGACAACCAGTTGAAATCTACTGTGAATCAAATTCCTCAAGTAGAGCCATCAACCGGAGTCTGATAGCTACTACCATATCCCCCAACATAATAATCAGAAGTCTGAAACCTCGCCTCCGGGGGCTGAGGCCAATGATCCAACGTCACAGCTTCGCCTGTCAAAGTGAAGTTCACGACCGAGAGGGGCTGTAAATCAATCAGCAGAGCATAGTCTCCTGGATACAGCACTGTATTGCCAAGATTATCGACTCGTGCCAGGCTACCGAGCGTCAGGTTCAGAGAAGCCATCTGGGAAGCTCCCGCAGTGATGTTGTGGAGTCTCTGGTATGCTACGAGCCGCTTTCGGGGGTAGGGAGCTGGGCCGTGGGTTCCGGCTAGGAAACCCAGAGTTACGTAGTCGCTGGTGACAGTACCTGTGTTYTTTACTTCGATGTTGAAGGCGTTGAAGGTGCAGCGGTCCAGGTAGCTTTCTTTGCAGTTGTCGGTTAGGGAGGAGATGCTATATGTTGGGCTGATGTTGGACTGGATGTTGGCGGTGAAGTTTGTGTAGTGGAGTCCGTATCCGAATTCGAAGACGGGCTCTTCGTTGTACCACATGTATGTGCGCCCTGGGAAGCCGATGGTGTCGTTGGGACGGAGAGCCATCTCTGTCATTGGCACCTTTGAGATGTACGAAGCTGGGTATTCTACGGTTCTGTCAGCGATTGAAATGCCGTGTTCGTGGAGAAAGACTTACGGGTTGTGGGCAAGCGTCCTGCGGGAGCTACTATGCCCTGGACAATATCGAGGAGAGCTTTGCCGCCGTCCATACCTGGATACCCTCCCCAGAGGAGGGCACTGATGTTCTTGTTGTTGATCAAGGGAGCGGAGTCAACGCCATTGGTGCCCATCTGGAGCACTACAACAGGCTTGCCATAGGTCGCAAGCTGTCCAATCACATCGAGCTGAGCGCCAGTCCACGCAATTGTGTTGCGATCGAGACCTAGAGATGTGTCAGCACAAGTCACTCATCTTCAAGAGACTTTCGCGCTTATACGTACCTTCGGCTTCTACGCCATTATCAATACCACCAACGTACATGATCACATCGGCCTCTTTCGCTGCCGACCAAATGTGAAGCCAATCGTTGGTAGTTGGGTCGCCTTGTCCTCCAGGGGATCCTGCAAACGAGACTTTGGCACCTGGAATCTGCTGTGCAGCCCAGAGAGGACTGTGAAGGTAGGGAGGGATGCCATCATAGTTGCCCAGCATCTGATCGGTTGCGTTGGCCCAATCTCCAATCATGGCGATTGTGGTTCCGTCTTTGATGGTAAGTGGAAGAGTGCCGTCATTCTTGAGCAATGTGATTCCCTCAACGGCCGCTTTGTACGCAAGCTGCTTGGCATACGGGGTAGAAACATCTTCAAATGTGAGGTTTCTGAAAGGCACGGCAAGGCCATCAAAGTATCCAAGTCGGACGAGCGAGGAGTATTGACGAATGAGAGCTTTGTCAAGATCTGCCTCATTGATCAACCCCTGAGACAGGGCCGCGGGGAGGTGCTCTTGATAATAAGTTCCGCAATTGATATCTGTCCCCGCTTTCAACGAGACCGCTGCAGCCTCTGCGCGGCTTGAAGTATACTCATGAGGTAGGAACACGTTCTGAACCGCGTCACAGTCGCTGGTGACCCATTGTTCTTCGGAGGTCCAGTTCCAGTGCTCTCGAAGGATAGTGTCGAGAAGCCATGGATCGGCACAAGTCGGCACTCCATTAAGGCTGTTGTACGAGCACATGAAAGCGCCAACGTTGGCATCTCGAGCGCAGGTCTTGAACGGTGGCATGTAGTACTMCACAAGTTCCTGCGAGTTGACGTGGGCATCGAACTGATATCTGAGGTTCCCGTTCCAGCTCTCTATGTCATACGCAACGAAATGCTTGCAGGTGGCCACAACTCTCTTGTACTTCCCATGGCCTTGGAGTCCATCGATGAGAGCGTGGACGTAGCTTGACAGGTGGAATGGGTCCTCGCCGGGGGTTTCCTGTCCTCGTCCCCATCTTGAGTCTTTGAATGGATTGATGTTTGGGGTCCAAAAGTCGAGTCCGGCCTGTAAGGGGGAGTTGGGTTAGGAACATATTGCATGAAGGCGAAGGGGGGTCATTGGGTAGCGTAAGTCGAGAGCCTTCTTTGGCTACGCTGCAGACTTTCGGCTGTTTGTCATACTCACTCTGTCGTCGTTGTTGAAGGCCCTCGCCTCTGTACTGATCACGGTAGCAACGTCTCGAATCAGATCATCGTCGAATGCAGCTCCCATGAGGATCGGCTGCGGGAAGGAAGTGGCATATCGAAAGTCTCCAGAGTCCGAGAAATTGACACCTGAAGCGGAATACGATGGTTAGCGATGTGGAATTGAGCTGGAGATGCCATCAAGATCTGCGTACCTGGACTTTGAGCCACTCCGTGCAATGCCTCTTGCCACCATGTATATGCAGGCAAACCCAAGCGGGGAACACCCGGAGCTGTGCTACCCGTGTTATTCACCTTTTCCTCCACAGTAAACGCAGAAATCAATGCGGTAGCCCGAGTAAGAGGGTCCGCAGAAGTATCACAAACAGCATTGGTCTTCAACGGCCCATTCTCGCAGTCGGGGAATCCACGGCCTTCCAGCTGTGCTGAGGCGTGGACCGCGAAAGCAAGTAGAGATGTTGCAAGCAGACCAGGCATTGTTGGAGAATTGATGAACAGCGAACAACGAAGAAAGGAGAACTTGCCGTCTTCTTATACATGATTTTATGACGTGGCGACCTCTCCGCAGAGAAAGTATAAGGTAGTAGCAATAATGCCCGATGGCGGGTCGAATGCATTCGGCATCCAGGTTCATTCATCTGGGGTCGWGGAGTGGAGACGGGACGGGAGGAGAGGAGAAGTGGAAGCAGGAGAAGATCGACAATGTCTTGGCTCTGGCGGCTAAATCTTGTTCGCCAACCTTAAACCATCCCTCGATGGCATTCGCTCTTTCCTCCCATCCTTCGCCCAGGTACACAACTCGCGTAGGTGCACACGCGAGGCCAGCACGTGTGCCCGCATGCCGATTCAGGCTGTGGAAGGGTGAGATGAGCGATGATGGATCGCGCTTCGATCAGCGTGACATCGCCACTCCACCGCGACGCACTTTAGGCTAAATGCCCCCAGTGTGTTCCCCATGGAGCGGCATGTCACCTGCATGCGTGCCTCCTGGTGTCCTCGTACGCTGTCTTGCACAACTCCCGATGCCTGTACGACCACAGCGTGGCGAGCCCCGCTCCCTCACTTGCACGAAGACGGGAACAAGCCAGTGGGACGAGCACGGATGTGAGATCCTTGGGTCYGTGTTGCATGGCTTGATGTGATGGTCTTCGTCTTCATCGGTGTGAAACTCGCATTGTTTTCAAAACATGGACGTCGCCAAGGAGCTATCTGGGCTTGCTATGCTATGATAGCTCACAATGCTGTGGGTCTGCGGGCGTCGGATAGAGCTCTCACAGAGAGACAACGAGAGTCGTCCTCGATTCACCTCCACTAGCAGGGCACAACTTCGTTTTGCGGAGATAACGGAGAGTAAGAGTGGAAAGAACCATATACGACATCGCTCGATGGAGCCGAAATCCTTTGGACTTCGCGAGCCAGCGACTTGCCTTTAGCATTTAGCCGGACTGGCATCAAACGCACGGTACGTACTGCACGTGGGAGCATGGTCTTCGCGAGAGACCATCGCCATCCATGTGGTAAGTAGATGCTCGAAGAGCTTTGGTCACGTTCGCGAGTCTGGCATTTTGCCAGAACTATCACAGACGGGGCCATAAAGCTTACTCCCTGCGCCTCCCTTTCTCTCTTGTGGCCCACCCTTGTCTTTGACCTATTCGCCTCGCTGACAACATGGCTCCCGTCGGAGGTTCATCTCAGTTCGATCAAATCGCTTTGCAGCGTCGACAAGAACTCCAAGGGGCTTCCGGGCCAGCAGCGCTGGTGAAGAATGCAAAGGTCTTTGGAATCGCATGCTTCGCATGCCTTGGAGGCCTTCTTTATGGATACWATCAAGGTATGCTGTGATGAACTTGCTATCGGGCCTAGTCGACTAACCCAGAATACCTACTTTAGGTGTCTTTTCCGGAGTGCTCACCATGAATTCTTTCGACGATCGTAAGCAATGCATATTTGATCTGCTCGTTCCAGCTGACTCGGCGAAGATATGGGGATCTGGGTTCAAGACCAGAACAAGAAGGGTTGGCTAACTGCCATCCTGGAATTGGGAGCTTGGGTCGGCTGTCTTTACTCTGGATTCTTGGCTGAGATGTAAGCATATCACCCGACTCCGGCGGGTACTCGATGGAAAGCTAATCTGTTCTTTGCATTATAGTCTCAGCCGTAAGTACGCGATCTTAATCAATACCGCGATATTCATCCTCGGAGTCATTGTGCAAGTGACTGCAGTAACTGGAGCTGGCCCATCACTCATCCTGGGTGGACGGTTCATCACAGGCAAGTGTATTCATTCGATATTGCTCAACGGGCCGACTGACATCATTTTAGGTATGGGCGTTGGTAGTTTGTCTATGATTGTGCCGATGTACAATGCAGAWGTCGCTCCTCCTGAAGTCCGAGGGGCTCTAGTAGTGAGTAGACCTTCTCGAGGAGCATGCATGCTTGCGTTGGACTAATCGATATCCCAGGGACTGCAGCAGTTGGCGATCACAACTGGCATCATGATCTCTTTCTGGGTACCGTTCACCATTGAGGCTACAAGATATTGGGCTGATTCATCATAGATTGACTACGGCACCAACTACATCGGAGGAACTGGAGATGGTCAGCACGATGCTGCTTGGCTCGTTCCCCTTGCCCTGCAACTTKTACCGGCTGTACTTTTGGGTGTTGGCATGGTGAGATGCGATCATGAGCTCGTCCACATGGACCTCACTGACTTCATCAGATATTCATGCCATTCAGCCCAAGGTGGCTCGTCCACCACGGTCGAGAAGCTGATGCCAGGAGAACGCTCGCTAGTCTCCGAGATTTGCCTCAAGACCACGAGCTCATTGAGTTGGAATTTCTCGAGATCAAGGCTCAATCCATGTTCGAGAAACGCTCGACTGCCGAAAAGTTCCCAGACCTTGCGGATGGCTCAGCCTGGTGTGTGATATCCAAACGACAGCGTTCCCAAAACTTGTACTGATAAACAAACAGGAGCGTAGTCAAACTACAATTCATCGCCATCGGCTCGCTGTTCAAGTCCATGCCTATGTTCCGGCGTGTCGTTCTTGCAACAGTTACGATGTTCTTCCAGCAATGGACAGGTCGGTGATGGTCTCTGCAGCATATCAGCTTCAAACATTGATCGAATCTAGGTATCAACGCTGTTCTCTATTACGCGCCTCAAATTTTCCAAGGACTCGGGTTATCCGGAACCACCACATCACTCCTAGCGACTGGTGTTGTTGGTATCGCTATGTGGCTCGCTACCATTCCGGTCCGTTTCCGCAACATTGAACCAAAAGACAATAGCTGACACAAGCACTTCACTAGGCTGTCATATACGTCGATCAGCTCGGGCGAAAGCCAATCCTAGTCAGCGGCGCTATTGGTATGGCGACTTGTCATATGATCATCGCAGTCATCACAGCAAAGAATCAAGACCAATGGGCTTCCCATTCGGCGGCTGGATGGGCAGCTGTATCTATGGTTTGGTTATTTGTGGTATTCTTTGGTGAGTGAATGGAGCGCTCCTCAAAAGTATCAGGTCGTTAACACATTCTCTCAGGCTATAGCTGGGGACCATGCGCATGGATCGTGATTGCCGAGATATGGCCGCTCTCAACGAGGCCCTACGGAATCGCCTTGGGGGCATCTAGCAACTGGATGGTAAGCCCACTGATCCCAATCTCATGATCGACCGTCAAACTAACATCCGCCCAGAACAACTTCATTGTGGGGCAGGTGACTCCGCAGATGCTTACCCAATTGACCTATGGCACTTGTAAGGATGCGTGGAATCTYATCGACAAGGAGAATGTAATTGACTCAACATTCCAGATCTCTTTTTCGGCATCCTCACCTTCATGGGCGCCGGCTTTATATGGTGGTTCTTCCCAGAGACCAAAGGATTGAGTCTCGAGGAAATGGATGTCGTGTTTGGGTCCCACGGATTCGCAGCGGCGGACGCTGAGCGTATGCGTGAGATCAATCGAGAGATTGGTTTGGAGAAGGCTGCTACTGGCGAGCCGCTCCCTGGACGTGTCGATGAGAAGAATGGCGTACAGCATACGGAGAAGAGGAGTGGTAGCTTTTAGATTGGCGGGATGTGGATGGTGGCTGGGCTGGTTGCTGCGAGGGTTAGGGTTGGGGTAACAAACATGGACTCTCCTACTACCATCCCAGTGTTCGAAGTGATCAACCGCGTTTCACCGGTACGCTGRTGGAATCTTGAATGTTAGAGGTGGGAACTGGCTCGTCTCTCGTTGTAGGGAGGTTCCAACCGAAGAAGGCAGTTAACTTGTCCCCTCGTCTCAAGGTCTTCTGAACAACCTTTCTTTTGAAATCACGAGCCGCCCGGAACCTTGCCGCTCGTTCGTCTGCGTTCTTCCACGTTCGCCGTAGTTCCCATACGTTCCTCCCAGGAAGCGTCCGGATATGGAATGGTCCTTGATGGTCGTAGGTTCCCCGATAACCTTGCATTGAAACCTGTCCCCCTCCACGCCCCTGTTACTAGTGGAGGTTGTTCAACTTCTCTGAATGAATTGCGCGCCCGAGAGGACCACAACTTAGTCGGGCTCTCGACAAATCCACTCGAGAGCAATCTCTAATGGGCGCCACTTCGCTTTTTATCGAGTCCACCCTAGCACGTGAAGGAATGACATAGGCCGCGTCTACTCCTATCTATCGRGACTCTTGCGTCGGAAGATTCGTCTCATGGCCAGTAGAGGTACCTCGGCGTGCCATGATGGCATGTATAGCCTAGATGACTATAACTCAGCACGGTTCTCGGCTAAGCCCCCGGAGAGAGTGAAATGGGGAGGGCGTCAGCTCGCTTCTAGTCAAAATATCACAATGCGTGAGGAAGATGTGGCGTATAGTATACGGCGTATAGGTACATTGAATAGACCTGCTAGGTTCTCACATCTCATCCGAGCCCGATAAGGAGGTGACGGAGGGAGTCGAAGGGATTTTGAACCAGTCGGAGGATGACGAAGCTCAGCCTATTTCTGACGGAAGCGGATGAGCCATGATCTAGTGAGCGGAGACACAATGTGTGGCTAGAGACAATGGCACAAGCTTGAAAGGGGGACAAGACGTGATTTGGGAAACATGGAAAGCCTCACCATATTGCCAGTCGAGATAACGGCCCTATCTTTAAAGCTCCAAGTACAACCAAAACCAGCAATGTATCATGTTTTATACAATTGGGGCGTTTACTTCCTAATTTCTCGATGCCGTTGACTGTATCTACTGATCATCCCACTAGAGATGATCCCGGCAGGTTGAGAATGACTGACGGAGTCGAGTGCACACTCTGCTGGTTAGGCGRGTAAGCGCCTTGCGTGGAGTTTGTCCCTGAGTGTCAAGTAGAGGAACCAAAAGATTTCGCCTCGCAGATCAAGGGATTGAGCAACTGTGCCGTATCCTCAGACGCAGCCGGGTCATCAATGTGCCGTGTCTGACGACTTTGAGGGCCTGAGCGGAGCTTCAAAGCRCTGGGTTGGCGATATCGCCTACACCTACACGAGATCAATCCTGATTTTGTGCCAGTTCCTCCATCGCGGAAACGCCGTTCTCGAGTTCGCGGATTCGGTGTCCAACCCGCCGTTTGACCTCTTCGGCCAGCTGCTGATCTGGTCCCTCTACAGCAGCCTTGTATGCTTCTTGGACTCGGGTCAACTCCTCCCTCGCCGCCTTGCGGTCCTCTTCGGCGTACACGGATACTTTTTCCGTCTCTTCCCTGCAAATCATTCGTCAATGCCATGTTGAGACATTGGGACTACTTTATGGCTTACATGGCAATCTCAAATTCATCTTGCGCAGTGGCATACAGCTCCGTGATTTCCTCAATCTTTTCGTCCGCGAGCGACTTGGATGAGAGCCATCTTGCCGTTTGATGAGGAACGCGCGATGCGGATCGTGTCGATGATGGAACGATGCGAGTCGGTCGTGTGAGGGTTTGGATGGCGCGTTTGGGAGCAGCCTTTTGGCGCAAAGCACGCGCGAATATTGCCCTGGGAATCATTCTGGAGAGTGTACGGAACGTGAGGTGGTATCGAGCATCCCCAGACAGACAAAGACCTCTCTGTTGAAGACGAGGTCAAGGCGAAAGTGGTGACGGTCCGGAAGAGACCCGAGAACTTTAATCAGACGGAACAGACTTTCGTTTCGCCTCCAACGGCTCCAGCTTACAACAACATAAGGCATCGAAGGAAACATGTACGTCTGGACTGCCTAGAAAATGACCGTCCACGAGATCAGAGCTTCCGACACAAGTTTTATCTGTCAGCGCTTGCTGAGGATGATGGACTCTCGTTGAGAATAACCAAAAGGACTGATAGATATGGGAGTCTGGGCGATCATCGCCCTTGCGATAGCGATCGGATTTCTAGCCTACACATATCCGGAAATGTTCAAAAGTCTGCTGCCTGACTGGATTACCGGTGGAGAGCAGCATGCCGGTGTGGCTGAAGCGGGAGAAAAGGAAACACGAAAGAATGGCCATTCAGATTCACGAAGCAGCATCGACACATCGGAAGGGGACTCCACACCAAAAGCTGAAGCAGAGCATCCGACCAGCGATGTGCCGACCTTCACACTGAATGACGATGAGGGTGCAGAACGGAGGAAAGACTCTTCCGAGGAGCCCACCGCTCCTATGTTTCCGGCCGCAAACAGCGCCCAGCGGGCTTCAGCAATGCCACCACCTTCAAGATCCGCACAAACCACACCTGGCTTGATGTTACCGCCAGTGAAGCCCGCATCGGCCCCTACGCCGAGGCAAAGCGCAGCAGTCTCACTCCGTCTGCCCTCAAACGGGCCCTTACCAAATCGTGGACCACCTGTAGGCAGCCAGCAACGCGTCAGCTCAAGTCTTTCCCCCAATAACGTGGTATCCACACCGAATGCTCGTGGAAAAGTACTGTTATCGCCTGGACATTCGCCCATGGACTGGGCAGCATTGACACGAAGCGGCAATTTAGCGGGCGTAGGCACATTCCAACGTGTCACGCCTAGTCAGTTGAAGACCATGACCGGGAGGAAAGGGAAACCAGCTTGGAGCAGCTGGCAAGGCAAAGTCTACAACATCACGCCTTACTTGCCATTTCATCCTGGTGGCGAAGCAGAGCTGATGAAGGCTGCTGGTAGGGATGGCACTAAACTCTTCATGGATGTACACCCGTGGGTCAATTGGGAGAACATGCTCGGCTCTTGTCTGGTGGGAGTTATGGTCCCTGAGGATCATGGATCGGGTGGCGGCTCATTAGAGGATATGGATTAAGGTTGAATGATGCGTGGAGCTGTCAACGCAGCGGTTTCACATGTGAACCCAACGACTACACAGAGACGGGCTGAGCGTTAGACACGCCTTTTACCTCGTCCTTTTGCATCGGAGGCTTCTTAGATCCACATAGTCTCATCGAACATCCTGGTGCTGGTGCGTTKGCAGCGAACTACTTCGTGCAAAACGATGGGGTAAGGGGACCTTTGGCTACTAAAATCACTTTGKCGCAAAGAGATGCTACCTTATGCACTACGTTGCAAGTCTTCAGTCCCCAACATCATTGCATTGTTTTTGTAATCGCAAACGGAAGCTGGTCGAGCATAAACTTTTCCTTTCACATGAACGGGGCCAAGTCAGGACATATGTCACGAGCCACGACTTAAATCATTCAGTCTCCATCTCCAACTTTCTCAATTGGGCAGCGACAAATGATCACCAACAACAATGTCACAATAAAAAGTTCATTTGATTGTTTGTGACCGTCCGGCGCGACGCAGAGAATAAATGAGGCATCCGCCATTTTTTTTGGACGCGACCGACACTTCACGCCTCTACCTCCTTCTTCAATCTTTCTAGCGAGCCTAATCGGCATTACGCGCCTGGACTTTCAATGCATTGTGTCGCATACAGAGCTGGTTTTCCTTTCTGACGCAAACTTTTGCCTGGACTAAATGAACCGGGACTAATTGGAGCGGAACCCCGCGAGAAGATCGACCAAGCACCMCGTTCCAGTAGAATCTCTTCTTCTCACGCGATGGCGGACAAGACCGAAGCACCCCGGAAGCCAGGGAAGAAACCGGAGGTTATTGATCTTTGTGATGATAGCGATGGCGCCGGCAAATCGTCTGGGACGCCTGTGCGCAATGACGCGGCAAGCAACAAGCAAAAACGAACCATACCGGGCTTCAAGCCGAAGACTGTGCCTAGCCATACGGGAAAACACCAAACCGCGTCAAAACGAGTTGATGCCACTCCTCGAGCTGGCTCGACTAGCATCCATTCGAGCTCTCAGAATTCACAGGCGCAGCAGCAACCACGAAAATCCATTCTTCCAGCAAACAATTCAACTCTCGCTCAGAGAGCAGCAAGCCGTGGTTCCGAGGCCCACGACCCCCCAAGCAGTCACCGCGTCTCACAAACAACATCCAGTTCGAATGACAGAGCACGAAGCCCACCTGCATCTCAGGTGCAGATCAGTCGAGGAACCAGCAGTACAATGCTCTCGGGAATGAGCTCATCAAATGCCAGCCCAGGTCCAGCTGGCAAGGTTTCCTCAAAGAAGCGCCGTCATGAGCGTGATGGTGCGATTAGAGAGGCACATGCCACAAAAAAACTAAAACCTAGCCAAGGGCAGGGCCAGTCAATCAGCAAGCGCTCCGCCACGCTGTCTGGAACGTATCAGTCCTCAGGCGCGGGGAGCAATGGCAAACCTATTGTCATTCCGGACTCACCGCCACCATCAGAGGTACGTTCCATCAGACGTGAAGCTAGTCCGCGGCCGGAACGCCCAAAAACGCCAAAGCAGCCGAAGACATTGGCATCAAAAACTGCTGGAAGAGCCTCAGTAAGCTCTACCCCAAAATTACAGACCGCCGATCTTGCCCGCCCTGGAAGCAACCGACGTGAAGCTGTTGAGCACAGATCCAACCATGGGTCAAGCAGGGCAAGGAGTCCCACGATACCCGAGAGCCCGCCAGGTTCACCGCTGGAGAAGAACGCGTCGAAAACGGACACATGTCCTCGAAGCCCATCGCTACCGCTGTTCGTTCGACCATCTGATAGCACTGATAGCGAGCCCCTGAATCCCGATGTTGAAACGATTTCCAGTTTCGCCCAGCAAGCAGAGGCCATACTTGCTTCACAAACGGATGAYCCAACCGCCGATGTCACTGCATCTCGAGTGGAGACGCCCCACGACGATCGAGAAAAGCCGAGTCCCGCCTTGAACAGACAGATAACACCACACAGTGCGGTCCCATCGAATCTGGCTCCGGCTCCGAAAGACACGACCTCGCCCACAACGCAGGATCGCCCCGGCAGAATATCTTCGACTGGTAGCGCTCACGATAGACCATCTGTTTCAGCGAGCACTTCTTCAGGCCGGGTTACCCCAGCCAACCATGTCGAGCGAGTCATCACCAAGTACGCCCAAGAGCTGCGTAGCGACAATGTCTACTGGACGCGGACGCTGCTGAGGTGGGCTCGTAGCAGAGTCGAGACACCCAGGAAGAGTAGCCATACACCAACCTCTGCGTTCCGAGACTTGAAGCCACTGGAATTCGTCCAAGTATCGGAGGATGAGAGCATGAGCGATACTGCCGTGCGCTTCGCCGTAGAAAATACCAGCGGCGGCGGCAAAGGCTCTCATACTTCGTATCTAGTGCCATGCACCATGTACAAAACGTCGACTCACGGAGACGTGCCCGACTACTCGCACTTTGTTAATCTGAAACACAGCTTTCTGGCGCAGAATGTGACTGTTCTTCAGCATTGGCCATACTTCCACGACGACTTCGAGATCAAAAACGCTGTGGACTTGGATGAACAATACTATCTGGATGTCAAAGCCCGAGAACGGAAGATCAAGTGTCTCGCCCAGGCCGAAAACTATGCGGAGTATGTCGAAGATATGCTGAGTGGCATTGAGTGCACCTGGTCGGACGTCTTGCGATTCTTGCTAGATCCCAAACCAGATGTTGGCACAAATCTGGAAGCTCTCGCTGCGCTTCAGAAGAGGGATAAGTATTGTGACGAAGATTTCGTGAGAGGTGGACAGCGATGGACGACCGTGCTCTCTCAACTCCCAGCAAGCAGCGATCCTGACAGGATCGGAAGAGCTGCCCTCCTTTGCCAATATTTCAAGAAGATTGCAAAATTCCAGCTGTGGCATGTCGCCAGGAGGAGTGCGTACACCGCGAAATTGCTTGAGGAAACCGATCCGATACCCAATGCAGATGAGATCACCTGCCGCGTCTGCATGCGGTTCAATTGCCCATTCCATGGCGAGATCCACGAGGGTCCTTCTGATGAAAGTGACAGCGAGCAAGAAACTTTTGCCGCCGAGGAGGTAGTCGAGACGGACATTATAAATCCCCATCGAGTCAACTATCGATCCCGCATGGAATTCCCCCCAACAGTGGAAGCACGTGAGACGGACGCCGTCATTGATCCTAAGCGTAAGAGAGTCGAGTACTGGAACAAGCTTAACTTGAATCACTATCCGGAGGAGCGTCCAGGGCCGTTCTACCCATGCTACCATCCAGGTACCTCTTGCGACAAGACCCAATGCCCATGCTACCAGAATCGCATTCCGTGCGAGAAAAGCTGCTCTTGTGAGCCAGGTTGCAAACACAAGTGGCAGGGCTGTGACTGTAGAATGAAAGGCGCCATGATCTGCTTCGAGGATCAGAGATGCGCATGCTTTCAGTACGGCCGGGAGTGCGACGCTGATCTCTGTGGGGAWTGTGGCGTGATAGATGTCCTGGATCCAGTCCATCGCCATGACGAGACAATCTTGAAAGGCCGGTGCCACAATGCGAGCATCCAGCGTGGGGTGCCCAGACATACCATACTCGGCAAAAGTGGAATACATGGCCTGGGTCTCTACGCTTGCGAAGACATCAAGCACCACGATTTTGTGGGAGAGTACAAAGGCGAGATCATCACCGAAGAGGAGGCTGAACGCCGGGGCGCAGTCTACGAACATCAGAAGTTGAGCTACCTGTTCACGTTAAACAGGAAACAGGGGGTGGACAGCACCCTCTTCGGCAACAAGGTGCGATTCATCAACCACGCCTCTGAAAAGCAAGCCAATATCTACCCTCGAATCATCATGGTCAACACCGTTTTCCGCATCGCGCTGTACGGAGCACGGGACATCAAGGCCGGTCAGGAACTGTTCTTTGATTATGGCCCGCAATTCCCACAAGATCAGCTCGGCTTTCCAAAAAGCAAAGCCAACAAGGAGAGGAAGGCAGCTCCTCATGTCCGCAACAAAAACTTGATTGCGGAGTTCGATGAGATCGGTGAGAGCGTCGATAAGTTCGGCAACAGGCGAGCTGTAAAGACTGCTACTGCTGCTGGTGACAGGCGTGGCAAACTTGCGTCCAAGAGTTCTGGTTCTGGCCCTGGTGGTCACAGTAGCCGTGAACGAAGTCTCGTCGCTCGGAAGTCGACTGCGCTCCAGCCGCCGCCTAAACGCAGCGGTGTGCAAGCTAATAGGTCACGAAGTGATAGATCTGCAGACCATGAGCAGGCCAGGAACCCTTTCGATGACATGGACCTCGACGCTGGCCAACGTCTATCGAGCTATAACGTAGCCGATGAAGATGATCGAGCGCCCGTTCTACCCAACGACGATGACGACGAAGACTTTGATCCACGGAGTGAGCGAAGCGGCGACGATCGGGCTTTGGACGAGACCAGCTCGATTGATGGTGATGATGAGGACGAGGACGATGATGAGGTAGTTATGCATACTCGTCCGCGCAGCTCGCGTCGGCGTAGGTAGTATTCTCAAGCAGTCTGAGTGGAGTCCTTGGTCAAAGGAAATGGAACATGACTCGCTTCAATTGTATTCAATCATTTGCTCAGATCACCATGTTCAATAAAGTAATGTTTCGTGACAGTAGGTACTTGTCATTACTAGCAACCACTTTCCTCCACACGTGACTTCGCGTTAGCCCCGCGTCTGCCTAATCGAATGTCGATCTCCAAATTGTCCGAACTTCACTCCATCGACAACACCACATCATGTGGTTGCTCTCCAGCGACAGCGGGGCACTCGGCGGGAAACGACTATGGATGCGACCAGGAAGCCAGCATATCCTCGGCCGTACAAGCTCGAAGGCAGCAGGGCCCGAACGGTACCAGTTCGTGGACCATAAATCAGTATCGCGCAAACATCTCGTCCTGGTCGTTGCCGATGTATCGTCCGATGACTGCGGAGATGCATCTGTCCGGCATGCTATCACCGCGACCGATGCTTCCAAGACGGGAACTTCGATTGACGGCAGCAGTAAGCTCAAAGGGGAATCCAAAATCTTGAACGGCGATCGCCATACCATCCAGTTGGGCTCYTGGGATAAGACGTTCACGCTTGAGTGGCACTCGGTAGTACTTTCCTTCAAAGGTAGCAAAGCTACACCGATGATGGCCGAGCGCGAGAAGCTGCAATCTACAGGCATCAAGCTGATTGCGGAGTATGCTGCACTCACCACTCACGTTGTAGCCAAAGTACGCAATACGGCAGCAGGTCTACTTGGATTGGTGCAGGCGAGATGGTTGGTCGCCCCCGAATTCATCGACGCTTTAGCTGCTGCGTGTACGCCAGACGGTGTGGATGGCGGCCGAGAGCAACGCGTAAGCCCTTTGGAGCAAGACTTCGATGCCAACTGGCCCAAGGAAGAAGACTACCTCATACCGACTGCCGGTGAGCCCATCAAGCGTCCTGCAGAGTGGCTGAAGCCCGATCCGGCACGATGCGACGTTTTCAAACACTTCACCTTTCTACTGTTCTCTGTGAAGCAGCGTGATAGCCTGTCGCCAGTCATCCAGGCTGGAGGTGGCAAGGCACTTGCCTACACATTCGAGAAAGGAGTGACGACAAAAGACCAGGTTGTTGAATATGTGCAGAATGTCGCGGGCGAGAAGGACAACTCCAATTTCTCTCTTGGCCATCACGAAGGCACCGGCGGGATTGTCGTCGTTCGCGCAGAAGCCAAAGATGCGAGTCGTGATAACGATTTCATGGCGGCCATCGATACTGCATTGAATCAGCGCTCTGTCGAGCAGAACGAATTGCTCGATGTGATCCTTGAGAACAACGCCAGCGTCTTGTGCAGGCCGCTTCGTCTCAGCACCCAGACAGTTGCGCCGACTCAGATCGAAAGCCGCACCGCGGCAGCGGAAGGCGAATCCAACGATGATACAAGAACGACAAACGCCGCGCGAGATGCTCCTYGGACGCAAGAGGATACCACATCAGCTCAAACGCAGCACAGGGCCGCAGCAGAGCAAGCACAACGAGAAACTTCAACGCCGACAACTGGTGGAATGACGGCGATGCAAAGATTCAAAGCTCGCCAGGCCATCAGAGAGAAGCAATTGAAGGAAGAATTCGATTCAAGTCTCGTCGTGCGAGCAGCCTCGAATTCTCCCGAGCCGTCCATACGCGCGCCCAGCGAGGCACCCAGCACCCAGAACAGAGATCCTGACGAGTCTTCACGAATGAATTACGAGGAGACGTCGCAACGGGGGAGCCATACGCAGCAAAACGCAAGAAAACGCGCTGCTACTGCGATTGACGAGCCAGAGGAGACCCGGGAGCAAATGATGGATCGTCTGATGCCTGGCGCTGCCACTTACAAGCGACGCAAGACACAGGCGCTGAAAGATGGCGAAGTATCTCTCGCAGATACAAAGCCCAAAGTCAAGGCATCCGAGGCGGAGAATGCTGCAGCTGAGGGTGTCAAACGCAAAGGCCAGGGAAAACAGGTCGTGAAACAGGAGAAAGATCTCCAGGCCCAGATGCGAGCTCAGCGCGAAAAGGAAGACGAGGAGCGCCGCATGGATGAAGAATCGATGCGCGAGATGAGAGATGTTGATGTTGACACGATCAGGATCGACCATAATGTGGAGGTCTTTGATTTACCAGTAAGACCACCGCGAGAAGCCACGACTGCAACAGGCGAAGGCCGTGGTGATAGATGGAACCCCGCATGGAACGGTCGTCCCAACTTCAAAAAGTTCAGACCAAAGAGAGGTAGAGAGGGCAACGTAGGAGCGATCGCGGAAGTGGAGTCTCAGAGAGTCATCATTCCTCTCGAGGAGATCCCTGCACGTGGACATGGTCTTGGGGACGAGTATTGGCTTGAGCCTGTCCGTGACGGAAGCAAGAAGAAAAAGAAAAGCCAGACTCAATCGCAGTCGCAATCTCAGCGTACTCGTACCAGCGCAGCAGCAGCTGGGGATAGTGACGATGACCAAGTCAGTTTCCGGCGGCGTTTACAGCAGAGTCGCGAAGATGATGCTGAGGCGGCTCTCGCGGACGAGTTGTTCGAGGAGGCGGCTACCAGCCAGTCAACATTGGGGAGGACGCAGCCGAGCAAAATTTTGGGCACCAGTGCTGCTGCGAAGCGACCTGCTGCGTCACAGGCATCAGGAGAGCCGGCAACCAAAAAGGTCCGGCAGACTCCGGCAAGGCAGACTGCAGCACAACCCGCAGCGTCGAGGGCGGCTGTGGTGAGAATCGATGACAGTGACGAAGATGAAGACCCGTTAGCGTTCAAGCGACGATGAGCAAGGGATGGAGTGGAAGTCCAGTACCTACTAGCATAATGTGCACATGTTCGTAAGAGAAACACAATGTACAATGAGATATACCATTTATACGCCATCTCGAATCAACTTGAATCGTGAACCGCGAGAATGCTGTTATGCTATGCCCTTTCATGCAACCCCAAAACTTCATCAAGTAAAACGAAAGTCATCAATCATTCAATCCATTCATCATCCAACCCTATGCCTCGTCCCTCAATTCTCCGCCTCTGTATCCTCCGTTTCCCCCCTAGTAGTCTCATCCTTCCCCTCCTTCAACGTCCTAGGACCGGGCATCTGCGCCTGGAACTGATGCCAACAATTCGGAGCCTGCAACACATAATTCATCATACTAACCCTAAACCGATTTCTGTAATCCTTCGGACTCGTAATCGTGGGTTTATTCTTGCCCCGATCTTTGATCCAGCTCTCCAACTTCTTGTCCCAAGTATACGTTCGAATGCAATCAATAATCCCCACGACCATTTCTTTGGAAGCGTCGTCGAAACCCGCCATGAGGGAATAGTCCATGACGTTCTGTTTGCAGAGCCAGAGAGTGTCGTTGAAGATGCTAGCTTGGAGGAGTTTTCTGGAAGTTTCTCGAACGAAGAGGGGCGATTCGAAGATTGTTTCAACGAGGTTTTCGTCGAGGAGCACTTCGTCTGCTTGGCCGGTGCTTTCGATTTTGCGGTTGCGCATACTGCCTTTGAGATCGAAGCGTCGGTTGGGCGAGCGTTCGTAGAAGAGATTCTCCATTACCAGCAGGTAGTAAGAGAAATCGACGCCAGTGTTGGGATTGCGGATGTTGACCTGGAATAGGCCAAACATCTTCGCGATGACGCTGGGCACGCCGTGGAAAAGCGTATGGCTCATGAAGTTGAAGTAGTCCGGTGCGAATTTGCTGAAAGCTTTGAGTTCCACCTCCTGTAAACTTTTGATGATGAAGCGCGTGTCGAGCGTGCGTAAGAAGAGTGATTTGGTCTTGCCACCTTTCGAGTCGAAKTTGAGACAGCGTGACATGGACTCAATGAAGCGGTCGGAAACATTGCAACGCCGCCGCAGCGCGTCAAACGACTCGGCGTAGAAGATCTTGCAGGAAGCTCTGACGCTGTTGTGAGTGAAAGAGTATTTCATGTGTGTCCCCGTATCACTAAGCAGGGATGCTTCGATGTCCCACATCTGCTCCTCGGTCTTCAACGGAGCGTTCCCGAAGCTGGCCTGCGAGGTAGTGTGTGAGTGTCCATGCTTGCCCAGAGGAGCTCTGTTGGGATGGTCTCGGAATTTCTCAGCTTTCTTACGATAGTCCGCGCAAGCCAGCGACAGCGCAATGACAGACGAGGGCTCATCCTCTCGCACAATGATATCGGAATCTGCGAATACATGCTCGTCATTGCGGAGTGGATACTCAAGATTGGCCCAACCAGATGCGGATCGTTTCGACCAGAATTCGGCGAGATACTTGAACCAGACGTTCTTGCGATGCTCGGGAATAGCCAGATCAGGGCCTAATTCTGAGATGTCATGGCTAGACGGTATCGACGATGTGAGTGATCCGCCAAGGTCCAAAGCTGGATCTGAAGCAGCTCTAGTACTGCGCCTGGAGCTGCTCGGCTCGAGATCAGCCACCTCTCCTTCGGCGTCATTCTCGACAATATCTTCTCCCTTGTCCTCCTTGGCAGTCTCGACCGGATGGATGTCGCCTTCAGCCAGTGGAACATCCTCGGGCTGTGATCTGGCAACTTCATCGTCCATTGTACGACGAGCAGCTCTGTCCTTTTGGTTGTCACTTTCGCCGGCGGCCTGCTTCAATGACTTCTCGCCAACAGCATCTGTAGCATTTTCATAGACTTCCACTACAGGTCTACTGCTTGCGAGAGGGTTCGCCCGTGCCTGGCGACTTCTCAAAGCTCGCTGTCGGCGCTCTTTCATACGCTCCTTCTCGAACTCGCGAGACATTTGCTCAAAGTGATTAGCCAGTGAAGAAACGCTATTGACCTTGTCTTCTGGCTTGACGGGTACAGATCTCGGAATTAGCGACGGGGCAACTTTGCCGACTTTCGATGCAAGACGGCCAACGCCCAACCGTTCGGTCATTCGTCTTTCGGTAGGATCACCRTCGATCTGAGCGCTTGCCACGGCATCTATGCTATGATCCACGTCTCCGAGACGCGGTATGTGACCTGGCTGTGATTTCGCACGTAGAAGAGGAGGCGGAAGTGTTGGCATTGCTGGCAAAGTTGCGGGGTTTGCTTCCCCCTTTTTGCGGTCTACCAGCCTTGGGATCTTTGACTCTGGCGGCTCAGGCTCGATCCCGGCAGCACGGTTGTTTCGAATCTGTTCAATCCGCTCTAACAATCCTGAACTCAACGGCTTGGGCTGAATGGCAAAGGGCTCTTCGTTCCGATCTTCGCTAGACGGGAAGCGACCCGCTACAGGAGATCCGTCGTGAAAACCTGCAGATTCGCCAATGAGTACATCTGGAGATCGAGAGGGCACCGCGAGATCGAGATGTTTAACATCGTCACGTTCGACGGCGTCCTCAAGATCTTTGCGAGGGGTATGGGTCCTTGTAAGCGGACTAGTCGTCGTGGCTTCGGAATCGTGGCTTGTGACGTTTTTCAATGCGCCGCCCTCATCTGTCGATGCTTTGTGCTCTTCCACGACCGAGAGCAAGACATCATCGGCCTTGTCTATAAAAGCCTCGTCCTGTGTCATCCGCGGCCGACCCGGCTTCCTCTTTTCGGTCATCTCGGTACCGTCTTCGGTGTCACTGTCGCCGCTGGCAACACTACTTGGAGCTGGCTGTGACTGCTCAAACATGTTTTTCAATTGGATGCTGGCAAGCTTGCGAATATCAGTCTCTGAGGGAAAGTAATTCTGCTCGAAATTGTTGAAGGCTTCATCCCATTCCAGGGCTTTTTCGTCCATGAACCGGAGAGCGCGATTGAGAGGCAGTAGCTCGTAGTAGCGAGACTTGGCGTATTTCGCCCGCAATTTCATCAAGAGTTGATGGTGATCAGCGTTTGCTTGCTCTCTGAGGTGCTCTAGGACATCCAAAGCGGCGGCATTCTTCTTCTCGTCCAACGTGTCGATGTTGATGGAGTCCAATCGCTTCTTGATCGAATCTGTGAACGCTTTCAGGCGCTGCTCAAGCTGTATGTACTGATCGTTCTTGACAACGAGGTCCGCCTCCACCTTCCATGTCACCCTTCCCCGGGGTACCACGACGTCGTATATGTCAATCGGATCATATTGAAATCGGACTACCATGTCCTGGAAGCCAAAACACTTGAGGAACTGCTTGTGGATATCGTGCTTGCAAATTCCTGCCCGCGGGTGTAATGGGCTACTCCAGAAACTGAGCTCCAAATACTTGGCAAAGGAGTACTTCCATGTATGCTCTGACATTTCCGTAACCGTTGTTTCCTGCCTGCAAGCCCGACAGGTCGACCACATGAGAATTGTGTCAACGTATCCACGCATCTTCGAGGGTTGGCGCTGAATAGATGCGGTGAGTTGCCCGTGGCCGTGTACGTACTGGCGGAAGTGATCGCACATCTTGTTATCGCAATCCTTGCACACATTATTTGCACTGAAACAGAGGTCTTCGATGTACTGGCCTAAAGTCATATCTTCATCGTGCTCGGTCTCAACGCGATTCCAACCAGCGTAGAAGCCAAGAGTAAGGAGCTCTGGAGCGGTGCAAGGAGCGGAGTTGATACTTGATACCACGGAGCATAGCACCACTATTCGCTGATGCGAAAAGGGATCGAACGGGTTCGCCTCTCCCGAGACAAAGGACTCCCATTGTCGTTCGAGATTCTGGAAGGTGAAGGTGACCTTCTCCAGTTGAGCGTCATGAACGGCATGGAGATATTCACGGACCGCCTTGGGTTGGTCTTTCGAAGCAGGCACGTTGACCATCTCCGGTCTCACGAGCTCGAAATGCTGCATGATGGTGTTGTCATCGTGGACATCGTCGCCGTCCTCATCGGCAGCCGCGTATTGGTCMCTCAGCATGGTCAACTTGGCGAGATCGCGCTCCTGATCGCGAAGCTGGGTCAACAGATGCGGCACCATGAAGACGACAAATGGAGACGCAGAGAGGATTCGCTGGCGGGCCTCCCGTTCTAGCTGCTCGTACTTGAAGGGATATCGTGAGCTTCGGCCTCCACACATTGCAGGCAATTTTCCACCACGCAAGCCGGAGGGCGAATCTTCATCGAGCAATTCAATCTGACTTGGTGCCCTGTGCGGCATAGAGACAAATTCATCGCGCATGAGTGAATTCTCTAGCTTGAGGTTGTAGGCAACGTAGCACATGAATTCTGCGATTCTTTTGATGGAGCGCAAGGTCTTCGTATCAGATCCACGCAGCACAATTGTGCATCCAAGCTCCGGCTCGCATCCCGACAGGTAAATGTACGTCTTGCGCAGACCTTCGGAGACGTATGTCTTGACCTCGAAACTTTCGCAATGGCCGAGATGCAGCGGATCGATGCCAAGCTTGTCGACAGACTTGATCATGACAGTTCGAGTCACGCGAGCCACTGCAGCCAAGACGGACTCTTTGATATTGTAGGCCACTGTTATACCTGCTTTCTCGAGCATTTTAATAGCCAGACCCGAAACATGTTTCTGCACAAGTAATACGTGTGGCCGAAGGGCGGCAATCCGGTTGACAAGATTCTCAAGGTACTCTTGTTCTTGGGCGATCACAGGATCCAGGCTCATAAAATGAGCTTCGTGTCGGGCATATTCGATCGCAAACGTCACAATGGCAATYCGAGGATGGTTGATGGATCGAGGCATGCTCTTGAGCGCAACGTTTTTGCTGAATACAACGCCCGAGACATAACTGGTGTCGCCAGGCTTGCCACCTGGCACTTTCTTCAGCTTAATGTAGTGCCGGATGTCCATGTCGTCGCCTCGCTGAACATCCGGTTCCACGTCCTCAGTACATTGAAGAAGCACGGGCATAAGAGCCCGTTGCCATATCGAAGGGGTGGCAATGTTCGCATCATGGAGTAATTGCTCCAATAACTTTTTGACATGCTGATAACTGGCAGGGTACAGCTCGGTGTCATCTCTACCTCGATCATGTAACGCATGCAGCGCGGTGCTGCAGACCACCCTTGCGCGTGAGGGTTCCATTGGCTGTACGCCGGATATTAACTCCGTAGTATCTGCTTCAACAGTTGTCATGAGAACGTTGTTGTAGCCAAGCCTCGGCGATGATTTGTTGCCGTGTGCAGAGGCATTGCTAGTATTACGAGCTCGAGACAGCTTCGGCATAGGTTTGGAGCCATGTACAGGCGCAGCAAAGTCCTTGACACCGCGCGCGGTGGACGGAGCGTTGCCTCTGTCGCCAGCTCTTGATCTGCTTTTTCTTGTAGGCAGCATCCCTCCAAATCCAATCCTTTCACGCTCATTCAGGGAGGCCGAACGGCCATCGCTTACTGCACCCATGATACTTGGGTATTCCTCCTCATCGGAGCCGTCGTCCGAGAGAAAAGCAGCCAGATCTGGGTCGATGATGTTGTYGTTGTGGAAGGTAGGTAGCATCTGCTTCTTCTCAGGATCGCCGACCCATTCCTGATGAAATGGTCCACGCTCATCAACGCTCGATCGCAATCCGCGAGCCAGCTGATGACGAGAATGACGGCGTCGATGACTAGATGACCTCGGACGACGGGCCAACGATACCAGAGAGTGGGAGGAACTTGGCCTAGCCAGTGTAGGATGACCGTCGAATTCCAAGACCGCAGAGCGACGCTTCGCTTCGCGATTGCGCCTGGAAACTGGTATGCCTATATAGGGCGTGGTGACTTCTGCATCTGTTCTGCTGAAGGAAGCACCGTCAGTATTGGGTGTCTTGGGAATGTCTCCCTCGGAGATTGCTTGGGTTATGGGGCTGCGAATRTACTCTTCTCCGTCTTCAGAGAAGACACTCGAGTCATCGTCGCTGCCAAATATGATCGCTTCGCATGGGTTACACAGACGGACGGTCCCAGGCTGAGCAAATGGCTTGCCTGCGACCAGTGTTGTGCACTTGGAATCAAAGATCTGTCCACAAGTTCTACAGTGATGCTTACGCCGAAAGGCAGAAAACGATTGACCGCAAGCGAAGCATACTTTCGCGTTATCATCCTTCATCCAGAATTCTTTACTGAGCACTCGTCTTCTAAGTGTCGAGGATAGGTTCTGTGTCTTAGGAGGCGGCATGAGAGCGGTCCTTCTTCGCTGAAGGCCAGAATTCAAGTTCGGCGACGGGTCCAGCGCGGATCTTTTCAGAGCAAATCGCTGAGAGCTTGTTGCAGATCCGAAATCTCCGCCATCTGTGGTAGACGAAGATCTGGAAGGCTGGAAGTTTGGGAGATGTGAGGGACCAATCTTGACCATTGGTGGCCTTTGCAAGTCTTCACGAGGCAATCTCTTGCTCTTGGGCGGCAGCACGCGGTCGTGGCCACCCTCATTACTCGACAGTGCTGGCGGCCCGGGGATGAGGTTGTGGGGCTCGTCCGCATAATCAGAGTCGTCGATGGCAGACTCTAGGTCCTCGTGCACACGGTCCACTCGGACAGGTTTCTGCTGGTCGTTCCCTGAGGCTTCGTGATGAGACAGAACCCGGGCCAGAGCTTCCGTAGCACTTTCACTGCGATCATTGTCCCTGAAAGCGCTCCGGGCCTTGTCCACCATTTCACGCGAAGGCGCATCTTGCGGCGCTCGTACGGCTGGCTTCGGCTTCAGCACCTCCACTGGTCGCTCATGCAATTCGTCAGCTCCGAATGAAGGTATTGGCCTTCCATCCGCGGTATGTAGCTTTGGTGTTCCTTTACTGCTTTCAATCGATTCACTTGCAATGCTGCGTATGGCTGGTGATACTGGTACGCTAAGGGCCGAAGCAGAGTCTCCAGCAGGACGTTTGACAGCCAATCCTGCACTGGAACGTGATGCTGCCGGCGACGATGGTTGGATCGAGTCGATGTCGATGGAGTTCCTCGAGGCTTGGCTCAATGGACGCCTCTTGATCTCTCTTATAGATGTCGCGCCGCCCACGGACTGTCGAAGGCGATTGTAGAGGCCACTGACGCCATTGCTAACAATCTCTTTTGCGCCGCTGCGCCCTCCCTCGCCATCGAAATCGTGGAATGAGGTCAGCGTCTCGGAGCGGGAGGCGGAGGTGTGTATATCATCCAAGGCCTGTGATCGCACATCCTTGTCTACTGTTCCTGCGCGCGAGGAGATTGAAGCCAGCGAGCCTCTACGAGATCTGCCGCTCAAGAACGGCAGGAAGTTGGTCGAGGCCGGAGATCCGCTTTCGTGGGGAGCCATATCGGACGGCTATGCAGTGGGAGAGAGGAGAATGGCATGTCGGTGGGGKTCCAACTCTTTCGTCCAACCTACTCATTCATCTCTACTAATGTTTTGTTCATCAAATCTCTGCTGCGATGCTGTCTACTAAGGTAAGGTAGGTACAGGTAGCTGAGTGGTGTGAGCTTGTGATGGCACTTTCTCGGCAGTCGCGTCCACCACTTCGCCGACGACGTGTGTGAAGCGACTTCTTCCTCCCAGTCTTTCACAACCACAACAATCCATATATCACACCTGATGTACGGGCATGTGCTGCTATCCACGACATTCCGGCTAATGTCATGTCCGCGCAGTCACTTAGCCCGTGGCTAGCAGACTTTATTCAAGAAGAAATCAATCAAGTTCTTGCGTGGCAGGATAATTTGAAGAACGGCATCAAGGTATGTACTGAAGAGGGCCAAGCTTATTCGCCTCTGATCGCACATCTGACAACATTCAAAAGGTTGAAAATGACCATCTAGAGAACTTCCCATACAAACATGATGGCAGCAATTTCAGGAGTTTCATTTCGCAACCTGCCCCTGGCAAGAGTGAAGTGCAACTGATCGAAGTTCTCAGCTCACCCGATGCTACGGGGGTCAAGGTAGTGGTTTCTGATGGCCACACGCAATTGAAAGCCCGATTGTTGGGCAGTGCAGTCGACATATTGGAAGCTGAATTGGATGAGAAACTTGGGAAGGATACGACGAATGATGTCTTTCGTCTCAAGCGATTTGTGGTTGTCTTTACTGCGGTTGGATCCGAGACCGAGTGGATACAATTGACCATTGAAGATATCGAATATCTCTACCACAGGCGTAGAAACCTGGGTCAACCGACGCCTGTTGAACAGGACAGCAACATCCGGCCCTTGATCACGGAGAACGTAACCTCATTACTCTTGTCCAGGGCAGAGGCCGAAGCCGAAGAGATTGAAGAAGACTTGTTGTCACAGGAGTTGCAAGATGACTCTGCGTCGGTCGCAATTCCTCAAAGTTCGCCCCCACAGTTGCCAGTGTCTCAGCCGCCACAAGACAATGCAGACGGGGATTCAGCTCGCAAGAGGCGAAAACCTCAGCACACTCTCGACGGGGATGGTTTCGAATTCCAGACTGGTGTGAATCTTGAAGGCCCTGTCAAAGCTCAGCGGAGAAAGGAAGTCGACCTCCTTAGCCTGATGCGTAAGGATCAACCCCGGCCTGAAATAGTGGCAGAGACGCCAGTCAAGCCTTCTGGTCAGAATGGGGACATTCGTGGAAAGGGAGTATTCGCCGAGAGGGCCGACAATGAATCGCAATCAGTGGCATGCTCGCCGGAATCAATGGAACTCGATGTCAGTCCTCCGCGACCAGTAGCTTCGCATCAAACCCGTGGACAGTCTCAGGCTCCACGATCTGGCGCCTCGCAAGCCGATGCTCCTCACTCTAATCAGCGCTCCGAAGTCTTGCAGACCGGGTCTCTGCGGCCAAGCATTTCGCGACTCAGCCCTGAGCGACATGGCTACCCGCGGCCTCCCAGTCCCGTGGCTGTCAAGAAACCAAGCCAACCCAAGGTTACGCGCTCCACCCAGGCCAAATCCCGCGTTCCATATGGACGCCGCAAAATACCCTCAAACCAACGAGCGCTACTTGACAAGGAGACATCATGGCTCCCCTCTCTTCCAGGTCGCCGCTTCCCAAAGCCAAATATTCCCATCGAGCTGCTCACGAAGTGGAATGAAGACATATCTCCATCACAAAACTCAGTTCCAGCTTCTGGCTGTGAGCAAGCGACCCCGAACCGAGAGTCGCGCTCGTCAGGTGCTACCAAAGGCGGCGTTCCCCAACAGGAAGAATCCTCATCAGAATCATCCTCCGAGTCCAGCGATGGTGCCGATAAAGAGGTCTCGGAATCGGAATGGCCCGCCAGTTCGCCGCAAGCTCCTCCACAACCTCGTCCAGATCTTCCTCCGGACAGCTCCCTCGGCGATGGGGATTTGTTCGTCGAACCGCCCAGACCTTTGGAGCGTCACAAGCCTACTCAAAGAGCGATGGCCCGTCCGCAGGCAACGCCGCGTCACCCGCTACCCAATCGACCCGCGGGACCACTACCAGAACATKGTGATGCAGTTCGAAGCCAGCATCATTCTCCATCCATGATACCATTTCAGCGTGTGCAACCTCAGGAACAACCCTCTCTCCGACTGCAACAATATTCAAGAGAACCATCAGATGTATCTAGTCCGGCCGACGGGAGGAACGACGCTGCGAGGTCAGGATCATCCACCTTTAACCGCGATTCCATGTCACCTGGCGCGCAACAAAGCGAACCCCGTGCTAGCAGTAGTTCGTCGGCCCACAGGAACAACGCACAAACTTCCGCTTCAGCCAGGTCCAGCTTCTCCACAACACTCCCTGGCCTGAATCTCTCGAAACAACCAGTGGTAGGTCGCCACGAGACTCCAACCCGCTCCTCACAACCAAGCTCCACCAGACCAAATGGCACATCTCATCCAGGAGAACATCCATCCCGCACATCCCATACCACGCCTCGCGGCCCCTTGCCTCCTAGAGAATTCGGTCGACAATCAAAAAGAGCATGGCAGGAAGGTTATCGTAAGCAGGAAGAAAGGTGACAACACCTCACCTCGAGTCTCCCCTTTCGCTTACTGACGGATCACTTTAAAAGGCTGAAAGCTCAAAGAGAACTGGAACTTGCGAACGAAATGATGCGGGAATTTGTGTCCTCGTTCATCAATATCAGACCCGGGGGTGCCTTTGCAACCACAGACGTTGCTCCACTACAACGGAGTCATCTTGTGGATGTACTAGCTTGGAAGAGATGAAAACATTTGAACGATTGGAGAGAGAAACTTCGCTTGGTATCATTGATGCACATCCCGCTAACGCGCCCGAGAAACACCATCCATCTATCAACGTTTTTGAGCCCATAATTTGCAGGCTTCGTGCCCGTCATCGCCCGATCATAGGGCGAGGCCGGTACAACATACTCTCATCATCCACGCTGTACATGAAACGCATGTGACCATTCGTAATCGCATCATCAGGTCAGAAAACCACATTTAAGCGTCCTGGTCAAGACCCAGATCGTCTTGAGCGGGTACCACACGGATGGTGTTGGTGTGACCCATACCTCCACGCCATCCCTGCACACATATGACGCTCTCGCCCTGCTTGAGAACTCCCAAGCGAATGGCGTTGTTGATACCCCACTTGAGGCGGTTGTCGACATCCTCCTGCCATGGGGTGGTCTTGAAGTCGGGCTTCTCCTGGTCGTAGTGGAATGGGTAGACACCGCGGTACAGGTGGGAGTAGCGCGAGGCGCTGGCGTTGCGGGTGACCATGATAATGGGGCAGACGGGGCGATACTTGGAGATCAGACGTGCGGTGTTACCCCTGTAATTTTGATGTCAGTGAGCGATGAGGTGGGCATGTTTGTCGGTGCAAACTTACGAAGTCGTCAGTACAAGGATGGCGCCGGCGTTCTGCTCGAGCGAAGCGGAGACGGCGGCCATGGCGCAGTTCTCGGTGGTTGCGACTGGTCGGGATGCAAGCTGCTTCAGCTCGTCGAATGCGTTGATGTACGGAATGGCTATCTCCGCCAGCAAGCAGGTCTCGTGCATCATGCTCACAGACTCCTTGGGGTAGTTGCCCTTGGCAGTCTCGCCTGAAAGCATGACACAGTCTGCACCGTCCAGAACGGCGTTGCCAACATCGCTGACCTCTGCGCGGGTCGGGCGCGGGTTGTAGGTCATGCTCTCCAACATCTGTGTGGCGCAAATGACGGGCTTCCCGGCAATGTTGCACTTGGTGATCATCATCTTCTGGGCGATGAAGACCTGAGCTGGTGGGATTTCGATACCCAAGTCACCACGAGCAACCATGACACCGTCAGTTTCCTTGAGGATCTCGTCAAAGTTGTTGACACCCTGCTGATTCTCGATCTTGGCGATGATCTGAATGTCCTTGCCGTCCTCGCCCAACACCTTGCGGATGGCGAGAATGTCCTCCCGGCGGCGGATGAAGCTAGCAAAGACCATGTCGACGCCGTTCTTCACACCGAATCGCAAATCAGCCTGGTCCTTTTCGGACAGAGCAGGAAGATCGACATCGGTCATGGGAAGGTTGACACCCTTCTTGCTGCTGATCTTGCCGTTGTTGATGGTCTTGCAGCGGATGGTCTTGTCGTCGACGACGTCGAGCACCTCGAATGCGAGGACACCGTCGTCGACGTAGATGATGCGACCCTTCTCAATCACCTTGGTGATGTTCTTGTAATCGACATACATGTTTTGAGCGTCGCTGGCGGTGGCATACTTGTCGTCGGTTGTGATGTTGATCTCGGTGCCTGCGGAAATTGGAATGTCCTCATCGCCAACAGTGTTTCCGGTGCGAATCTCAGGGCCCTTGGTGTCAAGAGCAATGGCGACGGGGCGACCTTCCTGTGTCTTTTCGGCTTCGCGTGCGTTGTCGATGACAGACTGGTGGTACTCATAGCTAGAAGCAACGTACAGGTCAGCGTGTTTTCGGAAATTCYCATCTCCAGTAGAGAGGGTCGTAGACGAGCCCAAGACTCTCCACTTTCAGGGCGTTTACGTACGATCCGTGGCTGAAGTTCATGCGGACGACGTTCAGACCGGCGCGACGCAGCATATTGATCTTCTCCGGTGAGTTGGTCTTGGGTCCGATAGTGCAGATGATACTCGTGCGGCGGAACTGAGTCGGCGGGTGGTATTCTGTGTTGAGCGACGCGAGCCATTGGATACGCGTGCGGCYATATTCCTGGTGTACGAGAGAGTCGCCCATGATGAAGAGAATCTGCGAGAGAGGTGTGAGTGAGTGGTTCTTTCCAAAAGAGCGTCGACCGTGATGTTGTTGTTTGGTGCAGGGCGGTGGAGATCGGCTTCTTTTTTTGTAGAGCTGAGCACCAGCTGACGAAGTGGGGGGTTTCAAGGGAAAGCGTTGAACACGCACGATACGGCGGACGCTAGTATAATCTTCTTTTCGATAACAAAAAACCCCCGCTGGCGCCGCAAGAACGTCCAACAATTGACACGGCGTGCTGAATCGATTGGTATCCCCCAGTTTTCCACTTCGCTGCTGGCTCTGCTGGCTTCTGCAGTCGCAATGCCTTAGGTTCTGCTCTTCATCTCAGCCCRTCACCTCACCACGTCGATTCCTCCCGAACTGTCAAACATCCGAACGCCGCAGCCCGCCGGGGGATTAGACCAAGATCAAGGTTCACGGCACGTGCTTTCTCAGGGCACGTAATTCAAAGAGCTAAAATCTGGGAGAAGCTGGTTGGTTTTGAACAATGATAATCTCGCCGAGTTCCACGCCGTGCTTGCAATCTCATCATCATCTTCTTCCTCTTCTTTTTCTTCACCAGACGCCTCAGAACCCGCACAGCAGCATTGACAACAGAACCGCAGCTGCTCAGTCACATATCACGCCCACCGAAGTATGATCTAAGACGAGAGATGCGAGCCCCGAAACATCGAGTCAGACATCGACTGACTCGAAGGAGCAGGGCGGTCAGACTCGCGTTTTGTAGTCGGAGGAATGGTCATCTAGAGACATGATGTACTCGGGCGATCATTCACCCCGCAGCCAGGAAGAATAAAAATATACTCCTAGAGCCAAGATTTATGGAGGTTTCAACCCTTCCACTCCTTGTTGAACAATCCCGCTGCTGAGGAGAGTTCCGCTGCCCTGTCAGTTGATCGTTGCATCGAGAGAACGCCTTGCACATTGTTCAAGGAGATTATCGATTACTCGCGACAATCCTCTCCATGCAATGGTCCTATTGTATAAGCTCCGAAACTAGGAGCGTCGCATTCCGACGGACAATGCTAACGTGGCCGCTCACGAACATGCCTCATCATACCAACACGCAATCTCAAGGCGGCACTTCATCACCCTTCCAGTCCCAACACTTGCCCCGATGGTCCAATGTCCGGCTGTTGATAACCTCGAGCAACTTCTCGGCCGCGTACTCTGTTGAGAACAATTTATCTTTCTTCACACTATTCCAAAACTCCTCGCTCAAGGCCGTCTTGACCGTACCAGGATGCATGCTGATGCTCATAGCATTGTTCCCGGAGTTCGTCTTGAGGAAGTTATCAAAAGTTTTGGTGACCTGATTTACCGCCGCTTTCGACGATCTATAGCTATACCAGCCGCCAAGAGCATTGTCTGTGATCGATCCCACTCGAGCACTCATGTTTGTCCATRCTGCATGCTCTGGGAGACCATCCAACTTTTCCAATTTTGTAGCCTTGCGAGGCAGGAAAGCCGAGAAGTGCTTGAGGAGCATCATCGGACCCAGCGTGTTCGTGCGAAAGGTCAGGAGGGCGTTGTCATATTCGATTTGCGAGGGTGACTTCTCGGGGAAGAGAATGCCCGGGATGCTCAAGGAGAGGTGTAGATATGAATCTTTCTCAAGGACGCTAGACACTTGCTGGGCAGCATCGGCTATTGTCTGTTCGTCTGCTGAGGTTAGCATTGCACGAGACAGTTGATTAGAACATCAACATAGCTCACCCAGAAAGTCCAGCTTGATAAGATGCAGACGTTCCTCCCTGACATCTTTGAGTCCGGAGAGGATGTTCTCTTTGGCCTGATCAAGGTCTTTTCGCGCTGTAGCTACAATCGGCACCGATGTGGTCTGTAGCAATCGACGAGCAAGCTCAAGGCCAATGCCTCGCGAGGCGGGAGTCACGAGAGCCCACGGTTGCATTGTGGGCTTGTATGTGAAGAGTGCAGGTGGGACGAGACATGTTGGCGGAATGATGTACTCGCATTGGAGAGCGCGTCAACGACATCATCCCTCCCATCCCTTTGTTCTTACTAAGGTACCTTAGGTACTCCAGTGCGTAAATCTCGGAATCCACGAATATCTCGTACTGCACGCGTTTCGCGATCGTCTCTCCAAGGCACTTCATGTTTTCACCACTCTTCCAGATCTGACAATGGCCACCAATTCGATCGGGTAATGAAATTTTCTCGCGTCTTCAAGCTGAGGGCGAAGTCGAAGGCTGGTGGGTCAAAGACGAAGCCACTCATCGTCCCAAAATTTCTGGGAGCTGAGATTACAAGCAAGCCAATTCTCGCTCATCAACAGATATATGCAACCAACCGAGAACGGRGAGCTCGTAGACAGCGTAGAAATGCCTCCCATCTCCAGCAGGCGCCACTGTTCCCGTCCTTGGTCGGATCTCCTACCGGTCCGACTTCCTCTCTCGACACGAACAGTGTAAACGCAGGTGAGATGTCAAATGTTTATGACCACATCATCATCGCTGAAAGCTCGTTAGGTGTTCAAACCAAGACACCTTTGAGGCATGGACAGCAACGATATCCTCAGCGCTCGCTTCAATACGCACAAGGGCCTACGCTGACTAAGCGAAGTCCACGGGATGTGAGATTGCGGAAGAACAGAGGAAAACGATCTCAATCAGTAGGTGCAGTCAAGAGCAGAAAACCTCTCACTCATAGACTGAAAGGAGTAGCCACCGAGGAGACTTCTACGCATCTGCGAAATGCTGAGGTCTCAGAATGGGCATCTCGTGTCAATGTCCGAATCGCCGCTGACTCTTGCACCTCTCCCATTTAGTCGCAAGGTTATGTAAGACGTGTAAAACGTGCCCGATACCCTCCCGGCGTCAATGGAACCATGGAGGATTTGCATTCAATGCTGCGTCTTGGGGGAGACTCTCAGCATGTTTTCCCTTTGTACACCCTTCTAGCTGTGGACMCAGAGTTGGTCGATCTTCATCTTCCTCCCGGTCTACGAGCACTCATCTCCTTCCAGATCTAGGATGACCCCTTGGGGCAAAGTCATCAGCGAAATTGGGCTCACAACTCTGCGGTACGCGCAACGCGCTTTCGTCTGCTCTGTTGTGATCTGTACTGATGCGCATCCTGTTAGAGTTGGTGATGTAGTAGGTCTCGAGCCTGGGCAATATGCCCGCAATTGGGAGCAGAAGATGGAACACTGTGAGGAACTTCCCTCAAATCTCCTGCGTTTTGTAAGCTAAGGCAAACCAAGGTCACATACATGTACAGCGCGTAGGTGTCCGCCGACCCCCCAAAGCTGCCATGTTCGCAAAGACACAGACACTGTCTACCACATCAACCAGAGCGATGTTGAAGAATTTCATGATGTCGCTGTACCAGGAACATGAAGGGCGCGTAGCTATCGTGGGACATTCAGTCATGAGCGATGTGTTCGCGATTCTGCAAGATCCAGGTGAGAATATGATGGGTCCACAGACACACACGTTATCTTCGACGATGATTTTAACGTTCTCCCGCAGCTCTTCAGATCGACCTTCGTACAATCGGCGGTCGCCTTGTCAATGTGGACAAAATCTTCGATACCGTCGAATTGGGAATAGACGCAGTCATTCACGGAGCAGAGTTTGGTAGTCTGAGGTTGGGAAACATGATGGCCGACGTTGGTGCTGTGCGTGAGGGTCTCAAGGGTCCGAAGGTTCAATCGTTAGAGCTAACGAATGAACAACCAGGATCCCAAATACCTCCGCGAAAACACGRCCATAGGTTGCCAGTCAGTAGCCAGCTGCCACCACGACATTGTACATTATTGACTTTCCTTACAGCAATGCCAGCAACGACGCCGTTTACAGCATGATGGCTCTAATACTACTCGCGACACGCTGGAAAGAGCTGACGACGGGATCGCCTGTGGAGAAGAACTTGGAGGCTGCGCGGAACGAGAGAAATGCTGCTGTCCAGAGTCTGATGGCCGAGTTAGCGGCTTGGCGCGACGAGTCTAAGTTTAGGAAGAGGGGGGCTGAGAGTGTAGCGCCTGCGACGAAGGCACTGGACGACACGAGTGGAGTGAATGGTGACAGAACATATGCACGAGAGGATGGCATGGATGAAGATGCGCAACCGCTGGGCTTCTTTTCGAGGCTGTATGGATATTTCAGAAAGGCAGCCTAGGGGAGACCATTGGAGTGAGCAAAAGAGGCATGAGATAGCAACTGGATCGCGAGAGCTTGGTGGCGATTTCTTGATGCGTTCTCCTGCTCAGCCCGGCTTCAGTTGGACTGGGGAAGCCACGCCGTAGACGCTGGTTCACTTACGGCCAGTCACCTAATTTCAGAACACCCACGAGAAAGTTGGACAACCAGCAGCGTTTGACGCTGTTGGCAGACGCTGAAAGTCATCCGCGTCATTCACATCTAGGGGAAGGTCCGTTGGAAAGCATTGGGTATTCCTGGTCTTCTTGAAGTAGATGCCCGTCGCGAGGTACGTAGACTAGCTCGAAAGCCTAAAGAGTAGGTGAATGTCTGAAATCTAGATCGTGCCGAATACCACAGCCTCTTTCGGGAGGAGAATGACCAGGGAACAGACCGATGTTGTTTCCATGTCCGTCTCGTTTGCGTTGGCTGGGAATCGTGCACACACGTGGATCTCTACTGCAGGTGTCGCACTCTGCTCCGATGCGTCCAAATGCTGTATTACAGTGTTCCTGACAGGCAAACTAACGTAGCGCAAACCCTCATAGGAGTGTCGACGGAGTTCGCTCCTCCCTTGCAGGGTATTGAGCTCGCTACCTACGTAAGGTAGGTAGCACAACATCAGTACGGAGGATGACCTCGGAGAAATGGAACCGTCATCCTTCTGTGAGGCGGTGTAGGTCGATGGGCCTCTGACGAATTGATGCTCGATGGCCACCACGTTCACCACGAACGGCCCCGATTAGCGACTGATGGGGCAATTCAACCGTAATGATCAATCATTATTATAAACCAATGTCAACAGTCACCCCCGCTCGTACTCCACAAGTGACAAGGCCCGCGCGAGCGAATGTGGAGCCTCCGCAGAAAAGTCACGCACGCTTGGCTCCGCAGTGTCGGGCCGTCGATGCGGTCTACTATGCGAGAACCCCTGGCTCGAAGTTCGCAAGCTCGCGTGGCGGGCTTGTAGGAGTACAGTAGCCGATGCGATCGATGTTCACTTGGCGGCAGAATGTAGGGAGGTGGTCGGGAGGCGGAATTGTTGCATCCGTTCCATGCCCAACATCAGACTCGCACAAAGATGACAGAGTGAGGGCGATGCGGCCGTCTCTGGGCACGAAAGACCAAGCCATGCCACTACGGAGCCGAGAGCCCAGCTTACAGTGCTGTACCTAGAGGACTTTTAGCAAGATCGGGCCGGCAAACATCGGCGCATTGATTGAGCCAAGGCAGAAATGCAGGCATTCGGCCTGCAAATTTGACATAGCCTTGCATGGGCGCAGGGAATATTCCCCAAGAAATGCCAACCTCCGCTTCGAAGCTGCAGCCTGCAGGAGCTCGAAAGTGGAGTTGTATGACCGGTTGCCGCGTTGTGGAGAGAGAGAACGCAGAGTGCTGCAGGCCTGGATCTTGCGTGTGCACGACGACGGGTACGGGCTTGGACGTGCAACGGTCGGTGTTGCGTTCAGGCCACCCAGCGCAGAAGAGTGGGAGCGATGACAGCTCGTTGGTGCACATGTCTTAGAATGAAAATCGTTCGACTCGCCGCAACCTTGGGCCGAACCATTTGACATGTTCGTCTGCCGGGTGAACACTCGTCGGCGATTGAGTCGAATTTCGGGGGAGTCGCCCCGCCATTTCACTCCACTTGATCCAATTGTGGGGCACTGTTAGATCAGATGCATGGCGCTAGCGGGCGTGACACACGTTTTCGCGTCGCTCAATGCCTCATCGAGTTAGATATATCCAGGCACGAGTGACGATGTAGGTTTGGCTAAAGTGGACAGAGTACCAGCTCGAGATTACAAGTACAAGCAACAGGCATTGCCATTTCGGCGGTTTCCCTGTCAGCCTCGCACACCATCTCTTCTGCACATCTCCATCACTTCTACCTACCTCTGGACTCGAACGGTGTCCTGGTAGAGCAGTATGGTTCATCTTCACGTGGCACTTGCAGCGGCGCTGCCGTTTGCTCTTGCGCAGGTTCAGAACCAGACTTCTTCCACGGCCGCAACGTCGCCACCGGTCTATCCTTCACCATGGGGAGAAGGGCTCGGTGACTGGGCAGACGCCWATGAGCAGGCCAGAACCTTCGTGTCTCAATTGACATTGCTCGAGAAGGTCAACCGTAAGCTGATGCCTTGACAAACTGGCGTAGCCTTGAAGCTACGTGTAAATGTAAAGTCGTCGCTAACGACGTAAACAGTCACCACCGGTGTAGGCTGGCAGAGCGAGAAGTGTGTTGGAAATGTCGGTTCCATCCCAAGACTCGGTTTCAAGGCACTCTGCTTGCAGGATTCTCCTCTGGGTATTCGGTTCGCGGATTACGCCAGCGCCTTTCCTGCCGGTGTGACGGTCGCTGCTACATGGGATCGTCAGATCATGAGGCAGCAGGGAATTGACATGGGAACGGAACATAAGCTCAAGGGCATCGATGTTCAGCTTGGACCTGTTGTTGGACCCCTTGGAAGACACCCCGAGGGTGGAAGGAACTGGGAGGTGAGTGATGAGGGTGGTGTTTCCGTCGCGGAGTGGTTGTGCTGATCAATTTCCCAGGGTTACTCTCCAGGTAAAAGAGAACGATATTACATTATTGATACGGAAGACTAATATTGCTTAGACCCAGCATTGTCCGGCGTTGCTGTTTACGAGACCGTCAAGGGAATTCAGAGTGCCGGTGTCATTGCTTGCACTAAGCACTACATCTTGAACGTATGTCTGATCACCACTACGTACATATCTCTTCCAAGAGACTAACACCCCTTAAGGAGCAGGAACATTTCCGCCAACCATCCGTCACGGAGGAGGGCGATGTACTGCCTGCTCTATCCTCCAATCTCGACGATGTGACTATGCACGAGCTGTACCTTTGGCCTTTTGCCGATGCTGTTCGTGCCGGCACTGGATCGATCATGTGCTCATACCAGCAAATCAACAACAGCTACGGTTGCCAGAACAGCGCTGCTCTGAACGGTCTCCTGAAATCTGAACTCGGATTCCAGGGATTCGTACTCAGCGATTGGCAGGCACAGCACTCTGGAGTCAGCTCGGCATTGGCAGGACTTGGTGAGTGAAGCATAATTCTGGTCGAGATGCACGACTGACGGGTAACAGACATGACCATGCCCGGTGACACGACCTTCAACAGCCGATACAGCTACTGGGGAGCAAACCTGACCATCGCCGTCCTCAACGGAACCGTACCACAATGGCGTCTCGACGATATGGCTGTACGTGTCGTTGCTGCCTGGTACTACGTCGGCCGCGACTCCAACCAGGTCGAAAATGCACCAACCTTTTCTTCGTGGACTCAAGACACGTAAGCAATATTCGAAGCAGCCCTCTAGCTTGGCGTGATGTTATCTTCTACGCTTTACTCGCTGTTGGGTACCGATCTGTGTCTTTGGAAAGATTGCTAACAATGCTGCAGCTTTGGATTCAAGAACTACTTCGCCCGCAAGGACTACACTCTGGTCAACGAGCACGTCGATGTCCAAACTGGACACGCAGAGCACATCCGAGAGACTGCCGTCAAGGGCACTGTTCTCCTCAAGAACACTGGTGCTCTGCCGCTGACTGGTCAGGAGAAGCTCACTGCTGTGTTCGGCTCAGATGCTGCGGAGAACTCATATGGACCCAATGGCTGCGCTGACCGTGGGTGCAACAACGGCACTCTCGCAATGGGCTGGGGTTCTGGAACCGCCCAATTCCCATACCTGGTCACTCCGCTTGAGGCAATCAAGGCTGAGGTCCGAAGCAACGGCAAATTCATCGAGTCTGTCACCGATGACTATGCATACAGTCAGATTGCTGCTCTGGCTCGCCGCGTCCCAGACGTCAACGGCGTTTCCGTCGTATTTGTCAACGCTGATGGTGGTGAGGGCTACATCACCGTGGACGGCAACGAGGGTGACCGCAACAACCTCACTCTGTGGAACAACGGTGACCGCTTGATCCAGAATGTCACCAGCCAGTGCAACAACACTGTCGTGGTCATTCACTCTATTGGTCCTATTCTCGTCAACGAGTGGTACAAGAATCCCAACGTGACCGCCATCATCTGGGCAGGTATGTCAAACTGAAGTAAGGAAGGCAAAGAGCATGTCTCGAAGCCTTCGTCTTACTTTCCAATATCCCGGATGTTTGAGACACATGCTTACATTACTTCTGCTTAGGCATCCCGGGTCAAGAGTCCGGAAACGCCATTACCGACATTCTCTACGGAAAGGCCAACCCAGGAGGCAAGACACCTTTCACTTGGGGCAGCAACCGCACCGAGTGGGGTGTTGACATCGTCTACGAGCCTAACAACGGCGCGGAGGCGCCTCAGGAAGACTTCAGTGAGGGCATCTTCATCGACTACCGTGCTTTTGACAAGAAGAACATTACACCTGTGTATGAGTTCGGTTTCGGCCTGAGTTACACCACGTTCGAGTTCTCCAACCTCGAGGTGGAGTCTCACTCTGTTGCGGAGTACACTCCAACTACCGGCAACACACCCGCGGCCCCTACCTACGGCACCATCAGCAACAACACCTCCGAATATGTGGTCCCGGCAAACTTTTCCCGTGTCTACTCTTACATCTACCCATACCTCAACAGCACCGACTTGAAGGCATCGAGCGGCGAGCCAAGATATGGATTGGAATACACTGCGCCTGAGGGCTCCAGTGACAGCTYTCCACAGCCATACAACCCCGCGGGCAGCAATGTTGCCCCAGGAGGTAACCAGGCTCTCTACGACGTGCTCTTCACAGTTCACGCCAACATCACCAACACTGGCAAGGTTGTCGGCGAGGAAGTCCCACAGGTCTATGTCAGCCTCGGTGGACCCAACGATGCAAAGATCGTGCTGAGGAACTTCGATCGTCTGTCGATCCAGCCGGGCGAGAGCACCATTTTCAGCGCCGACCTCACTCGTCGTGATCTTTCCAACTGGAATGTCATGACTCAAAACTGGGAGATCACGTCTTACCCGAAGACTGTGTATGTTGGTAACAGTAGCCGCAATCTCCCTCTCAAGGCCACCCTTGAGATGTCGGGCAGCCCAGGTGGGTACTAATTGCTACCTTACTTGGGTTTGCAATGCCAGGCAAAAAGTAAATAATTGAGACGCGATACGAATAGCGGAATCGAATGATTCTATCACGATAAATTACGTCCATGCTTTACATTGTCAATACATGTACTCGTCATGTTGTGTTGTTCTCGTCGTGTGGTCAAGAGGACACTGAGAAGTTGAATAGCACGGGTCTTACACAGGTGAGTAGAAGACGAGCAATCTGACAGGTAATGGCATAAGATGTGGCTTGAAATGGCACAAAATTGCAGCTCACATGTTGCTTTGCTTACAAAAGCACATGTCCTCTACATGTACCCTCGATTAGTTATTCCAATGCACGAATGTGTAAGTGAGGTGAAGCTATGAGTGGTGGTGCCTGACGTCGTCGCCGTCGTCGAACGCGAGTCGCGTATCTCCAACTTCCATATATCTCGAAGCYCCAAAGCTCCACACTTACATCTTACATCCTGCATCCTGTTTYGTTTCTTCACAACAACAACAACAGCACTTTTGCACACTTTCTTTCCACACTACCAATCGCATTCCACATACCTTCGTCGGCATCGCAGTCATGCCACCCAAAAAGAAAGGCGCCCCTGCGAAGGCAAAAGCGCCCGCGACCACGCCCCGCGCAACTCGCACCTCTGTTCCCGATACCGTTACGAACAGTCGCGGAAAGGAGTACGAGACCACTGCCGCTCTCTCGCGACCGCGTAGAGAGAGTGCGGTCTTAACATCGGCGACTGAGCTTAAGAAGACTGCAAGTAAGTACTTGGCAATTTCCATTCAATCGAAGCATAAGCCATTGACATTGCACAGCTGCTACCCCGTCGAAGAAGCGCGGCGCTCCTGCTAAGAAAGCTGAAGAGGAGGTGGACGAAGATGAGCCACCACCGAAGAAGCGTGGACGTCCCGCGAAGCAGGTTGCGGAGAAGGTGAAAGTCGACGACCCGCCGAAGAAGCGCAAACCAGGTCGTCCTGCCAAGAAAGTCGCAGTTGAGGTGGAGGAATCGGATGATGATGTCGCTGAGGAGGATGAAGATGGCGGGGAGGAAAATGTACCGGATGAGCCAGCTGCGGCTGCAAAGCGGCGTGGCCGCCCACCTAAGAAAGCTGCTGCTAAGGCTCCCACAAAAGTCGCAGTTGAGGTGGAGGAAGTGGACGATGAGGAGGATGAAGATGGTGGGGAGGATGAAGATGGTGGGGAGGAAGATGTTGTGGATGAGCCAGCTGCGGTTCCAAAGCGGCGTGGCCGCCCGCCTAAGAAAGCTGCTGCTAAGGCTCCTACGAAAGTCGCAGCAACTAAGAAGCGTGGCCGTCCCTCAAAAGCCGCCATCGCTGCTGCTACTGAAGGAGAGAATGCTGAAGGTGCAGACGAAAGCGATGAAGAAGAAGCACCCCCTCCTAAGAAGCGTGGTCGTCCCTCAAAAGCCGCTATCGCTGCTGCTACTGAAGGAGAGAACGCTGAAGGTGCAGACGAAAGCGATGAAGAAGAAGCACCCCCTCCCAAGAAGCGCGGCCGTCCTGCAAAGAAGGTTAAAGATGCGGTTCCCAAGACAGAGACAGCTCCGCCAAAGAAGCGCAAGAGCTCGCCGAGAGGTGGAGAGACTACCAAGATGGATGGAGATGACGATGCTGCTGCCGATCAGCTCGAGGGTGAGTTGATCGACACGGCTGAGGAGGCTGTCCGCAAGCCGCCAGCTACCACTGGAAAGGGCAAGGGGAAAGCAACAGGCAAATCTCTCAAAGGCGAGGTCTCTGTGTACGAGGACGAGGACGAGGCTGCATATGAAGACCGCGTTGAGCAAGCTGCAGAGAGACGCTACTGGCTGATGAAGGCAGAGCAGGAGGACCGCGAAGAGACACTCGCAAATGGCGAAATCTTCAACGCCAAATTCACAATTGACGACCTGAAATCCAAGGATGGTCCGGAGCCGTGGGATGGTAAGTGCAAGCTGTCTCTCAATGGTGCGATGCGATTCTAACTGTACGTAGGGGTGCGCAACGTAGTCGCGGCCAAGAACATGCGCGAGATGAAGAAAGGCGATTTGGCATTCTTTTACGCTAGTGGTGGAAAGAGTGGCCGGAAGCCTGGTATCACCGGCATCATGGAGATTGTCAAGGAGCACGAGCCTGACAAGACTACTGCTGACGAGGGTGCTTACGGATACGTCAAGGATGAAAAGGCTCGCGGCAAGTGGTGTGTGGTGCACGTCGAGTATCGCAACAAGCTCAGCCAACCAGTCCACCTGTCAACCCTGCAGAAGTACACCGAGAAAGGCGGCGTGCTCAGCAACATGCAGGTGCTTAAGCAGTCGCGCCTGAGCGTGACGAGTGTGACGGAGAAGGAGTGGACCTTCATTACYAAGAAGTTGATTGAGGGATTCGAGGATGAGGATACTATGCCAGGAGTTGAAAGCGGTCATTCTAACGACACGACCATCGCCGCGTCCAACCCCGAGGAGGAGAGTACTTTGCTCACCGCTGAGCAGGTTGACGACGAGGTGATTATCAATGAGAGCACCCAGCCCGAACAAGATCTCCCGACAGGAACTGTCCAAGCTGGACTTCTCCTTGCTACTACCGAGAGTGAGATCCCATCAACCGACACCATTTTCCCCGCAGAGACGTCGCAAACTTCTCACCCCACGTCTCGTGGTGGCTCGCACGCTCCACCGGTCAAGTCCAAGGCTGCCGCTTCTCGACAGAGCTCGCGCACTCCATCAGTCAAACCCAGTGCTACCACTTCTCGTCAGGGCTCGCGAGCGAGTAGTGTAGCTGCGGGCAGCCTCGCCCCACCGACAACCAACGGTCGTGGCCGCAGTCGCACTCCCAAGGTCCGCGCCGGTAGTGTTAGTGTGGCCGACTCTGCGGATGTTGATGGTACTACTGCTGGCATGCCGGTTATTGGCGAGGGTGATGAGTGATTGCTGTTATACGACAGCATCATTTCACACTAGCAGTTTTCTCAAGCAACACTATGACTGGGTTGATATGGTCTCATACCCATGTGTCATTTCGAACATGGAGGCTCGTGCCTTTTTGGGTGAAAGATGTGGCAACGGCGCGGCGGAGTTATTACTGCTTCTACTGCGAGCGAGGCAAATGGATATGGCGTTCAAGGCGACCAGTTTGCTTTAGTGCGGATTGCTTTACTACGGCAGCAAGATACCCATACAGTTTTGCTTTACGACATAGCGTATACGAAATGCACTTCGGCATGAATGTCTTCCTTGCTCGATTATGTGCCTTCGCTGTTTGGTGCGAAAGAGAAGGCGGCCGGTCACCGTTCACTGTGGCAGCTTTGAGTATGGCTCTCAAAGTAAATTGGTGAGGTTCGATCCGGACTTGGGCGTGAARTAAGTATTACCTTGGACTCTTGCCCTTCACGAGTCGCGCGACAGGCCATGTGGTTGATTTTCTTACTTCACTATTCCTTGGACTCAAACCTGCGTATGGAACCTTCGATCCAGGCGCACACTCATCTCTACTTTGGAAAGACCCAATTTCTGTCGTGGTGGCTTTCCGGCTCCTTCGTGCCGGCTACGATGGAAAGGGGTTGAATGTTCCGGCTTTTTCTTCGCCTATTCATACCTTCGCATAGCTTTCTCCATTGCACGTCTTAACAATGCTCAGATACCGAAACAGGCATTCACGCGGATATCACACGCGCTCGAGCCCGGCTCGGTTGTTCGGAATGGTGTTGAGAAGTTGTGCGGAAATCAAGTAATATCAAGTACTAACTGGTAATGACTGACCAATCCGTCTGCCACAATATCAATTCAWGCGCATAGGTGTATGTATCTCTCGTGATCGCCGATATCTTTCCATCCGAAGCATGGACTGGTTCCAAGCAGTCTCTCGGGTTCTACTAAATGGAGGAGACAATGCCAACGTCACCATCTGGAATCCCACTATCCAGGTACTCTGGGACACAAGCGTCCTTTGCCTCGCCACCTTCGGGAATACCCATGCCTGCGCAGTCCGAGCCCGTGAAGGTACCAGCAATACATTGGGAATAAGGAGCGAAGGTGATGTAGCCGGATTGACCGGGTTGGAAGGTGGCCATGCCGGACACAGTGGAAGACTTTGATTTTTCCCAGGTGTGGCTGTAGTCAAAGGAGACGGTCTCGGACCTGCTCTTATCGTCAGCCGCGTCACCCATCTTTTTCGCGCAATTTTCGGTAGAATCACTTACACAATTTCGAAGAATCCGGCTTCGCTCGATTCACTGACACCAAAGGTGTTTGAGAAGCTGGACTCGACCGTGCCCGAGTAGCCTTGCTGACAACCCTCTTGGCAAGATCCGTAGGACCGGGAAACCTTGACAGGAGTACCAGCTTGCGTGARTTTTCCCTAAGCTGTGTGTCAACACAACGCCGCTCATCTTGTAGCTTGAGATCATACTTACACCCGTCTTGTTGAACTTGCAGTTACCCTTGCGAGGCTTGAGAGACGCTGGTGAGCGATTCTTCAGATTGGCAATGTCGGGAGAGGTTCCATTCTTCTTGGCTTGGTCTTCCTCGTCGAGGGCTCGGATGATCTCAGCAGCCTCTTCAATGGTGCGTCTACGCTTGCCTGGAACCTGTCCGCACTGGTTGTCACATTCGTCTCCCTAAAAATTTGTCAGTGTGGAGTCATCAGACCAATGTGATTGTGGACGGCTTACACAGCACTGCCTAAAAGCAAATGGCAAAAAGGGTTAGCGGTGTCTCTAACATTCGGGGCGGGCAAAAAATGAACTCTGATCTCCCAGCAGTTCACAGATGCGTAGAGATCTCCTCGTCGGCATTGTCTTTCGATATCTGCGTGGGCTGCTTTCTACCCTTCACTGTACTTACCATGCGTAGAATGGAGTGGGGAGGTCAACCTGAGCGCATTTGTTCTGAGTGCGGATGGTGATGATACATTCACCACATGGCGGAGCTTTTGCGAGAGCGCTATCCCTCCCAATGACCATCTCACAGCCCTCATCTTGGTGGGTTTGGAGTTGAAGATAGGTTTTGTAAAGACTCTTGTCTGTGGGCTCGGTGGCGTAATTGTCGTCTGTTCATTCGGCTTAGCTTTGTCCTGTCCGCCATGATTGCTTTGAGGGATCGCAATCTCACCTCCCAGATACGTCTTGGGGCACGCATCGTTGGTAGCCTGGATCGTTTGATAGTAGCCCAACTTGTTGCAATCTCCGTTTGGAAAGGCGAGAAGTGTGGCAGAAGTCGTCTCAGCAAATGCGAGCCTCGCGATGGCCGCGCTCACGAGCAAGAAGGTGGTGGTGGTTATGGATGCCATCGTGATTGAAGATTTCCCGAGGAGTTCTTGCTTGGAGTTCGATGGTGATTAATGACTTGAAGATGTGAGTGGATTTACCAGATCCATGTCCAGGGTTGGATCTTTATATGTCTTGCCGGCATCCAGCTCGCCCCCTGAGCGCTCTGCGCCGAACTGGATCTGCTGCTCGTTCTCAAAGTGGTCGCTACTCAGGTCCGAAGGACAGCGCGATGAAGGACTGTACGTAATGGTTGGTGGATCCCGAAGAGAAGGACATCAAGAATCCACTCCTCATGTCATCTCCGAGCCGCTCCAGCAGAGAAGGATTCCATGTCCGTCGCAACGTTTGTCATGAACGATCGAAGTAGCAATGCCATGGAGCGTTGTAGTGAGCCAGGACCTCGTCACGATCGCAATGTCTGGTATGGGTCGGTGCTAAGTCCGCCACTAGACACATATTAACAATTCGTGCTAATTCCGCCGCTAGATATATACCGATGATCACTGGGTTGGTGGAAGGATTAGTAGAAGAATTTACTCAAATGAATTAGGCACGCTAATTCCAGTGAGAAGCTCGCAGAATAGGATATGACATGCGCTCCGTGTATAGCCGCGTTGCCTGAAGGAATTCCAAACTCTCTTTCGCATCACCTCCACTCGATGCTTTTCGCAGCGAAGACTATGCTCTTGATCCGTGCTTAGCACCGCTCGATGTCCTTCTGAACCCAGCGGCGGAATTAGGCTGCGCAGATGCAACATGCTCTGAGAGAGCACTCGGTGCGATCGATTATGCCTTGTTTGAGTCCATGAGTGTGGCTGTGAAGACACATAAAGGTCCACTTTAGCCCAACTTCCACTGCTCGTTACAATCGACCCATACACACGATCAGTCTCGCATTCTCCCAGCAAAAGATCTCACCATGTTGAACATCCAACTCCTCACCCTTGCGGCGCTTTCTGCCACAGCCATCGCAGACCTGAACTGGTATGGCGACAATGGATGCGGAAATGATTATCTGAGCGGATCGACTTTCAACTGCGGCCTTGGCTGCACTGCATTCACCGACTTCAAGGGGGAACCTACCAACAATGTCCACTCCGTCGAAGGCCTTGTCTTGGAGCCAAACACTCAAGTCCTTCTTTACAAGAGCGCTGATTGCAGTGGAGGTAAGCATCTCTTCTCTCTGAACCGCGTCCCCTTCGTAATCATCACTGACCTTTGCAAGACCCATACTCTGCCATCGGTCAATCCTACGGATCTCCTGTTCCAGAAAACCAGTGCGTCCCCAGCAGCAAGGACGGCCTCGGCTCTTTCCAGGTCGTTGTCTACAGTGACAAGAGCGGGGGTGAGGCTTGTCCGCCAGGTACAATGACCGCCGCAAGCTCCAAGTACCCAGCCCCCACTGGCTGATGAGTGACGCGCATCACGAGTGGTGGTGACAATTGGCAACGCCTCATGATCGGATTTGAGGCATCAAAATGGTCGCGATGGAGGAACATCTGCAGGAGGATCTCGCCAACTCTCGATCTGTACCTAGATACATTTATTGCTCAAAGTTGCAAAGATTGGGTGATTGACTTCGTTCGTTATGGTCGTGAACTTGTGCCCTTGTCGTGGCTGGTGTATTTTGTTGTGCGCGGGGACAGTATTGTCTGACGTCTTTATGTCGACCAAGATGAGTAGAATGCGCGTGATGTCGGCCCGGAATCGTCTTGTCGCCTGAACAACCAAGACAGGCGAGACTGATGGCCTACGGATCTCGCAGCATACGCTCGGTGCGTCATCCGGGGCATCTTTCAGAATAACAGCAGCAGCTCCGTCATGTAATTTGGGTGAGGCAGCGGGTGCCACAACTGGTCAAAATTGTCCGTCTCGCCGGGCAGTCGCCGATGTCACCCATTCCTCGGCGATGCGAAGGACTCTCGCGTGAGACTAATCGTACTAAGCCGGTGTGAAGTCTGTACTTCAGATACGCCTGCCGACTGATCTTGCTGAGACCAGCTCGGCAAAGACCATACCGTCAAAGCCAGAGGAATCCAGCATCCTGCCGATATCCGCAGAGAAAGAGTCTTTTGCGGTTTTTCCACTACCAGAAGGTTCCCCAAGTACGCGTTGGCATGATTGCATTGTGTAAGGAGCATATCTAGGAAGGTGTCAATGTGGAGCTGATCTGGAGCGAGGAGGATGTGCCTATGCCGCATTGACCACCTCATCTGAGAATTTGAGGGTTAGGGTTGGGGTAGTGTGATCATGAAGCTGTCGTCGATATGTGAAATCCATGAAAGAATGATTAGCCGTGTGGTTGCCTTGCGTACAAAGCAAATAATGTGTGAGGTTTCGCAAAGGCAGCATGCAGCGGTCCACGCATGTTATGTGTCTTCGTGTTCCCGCCGTTCTTCTTTACTGAGTGGACTCCAAATCCAGTACCTCTTTGTTGCAACGGTTGCCTTGGAAAGGAAAAAGGGATGGGATCTGACCAAGAGCAGATTTGCTGTTCCGTAGGGAATGCTCGAGAACTTCACGAATCCCGTCGACGGATCCTCAAATCGCGATTTCTCTCATACCGAATGGTTCATACAACATTCTACAAGCCTAAGGCGCAAAGTCCGTCATCAAAGACACATGAAAGATGCACAAGTAGCAGGCCTCGGCGGTTGTGATTCGCTCGCTCGGCTAGGATGGGTATTGCGGCGACATATCCCGGCCTCGACCGGCCTCGCCCATTCATGTTCGGCGTGGCAGGACACTTTGATGGCAATCCAAGCCAATCGCGCCTCCAACGTCCGTAAGAAGAGGTGAGAAAGCAGCAAACCTGCGAAGTAATCCCCTTCACATGGCATTGCAAGCTCCTGGACGAGTGAAGTCATTGGCTCTTGGCAATGAAGTACCCCACAATCCAGCTCCTCTGAGCCGATGTGTACGATCGGATGCGGGATGGATGATCTTTGCGACATGAACAACCTTCCTCGCACCCTCGGCACAATAGGCCCTCTACCAGCTTAAGCCTCATCTTTCCTGTGACGTATATATCGAAAGGGTGAGTGTTTCTGCTAACAATATCATTTTGTGTTTCCCTCCCGTCACACATTCCTCCATCAACTACCCACCTACCAAAGAGATAAACACAACCATGCCTACCCCAGTCAATGCCGAGCAGATCCTGAAGGACGTCAACCTTCTTGGGAAGCTCAACGACAAGACTCGCCAGGTCTTCTCCAAGGAAGCTACCATCTTCCTTGCTGTCCTCCACCGCACATTCAACGCACGCCGCAAGGCACTTCTTGAGCGTCGTCAGATCCGCCAGCAGGAGCTCGACAAGGGCACACAGCTTGACTTCCTCCCCGAGACCGCACACATTCGCCAGAATGATGCATGGCGAGCAGCTCCACCAGCACCTGGCCTGGTGGACCGAAGACTTGAGATTACTGGCCCTACCGACAGGAAGATGGTTGTCAACGCATTGAACGCCGACGTCTGGACGTACATGGCCGACTTCGAAGGTAGACGCATCAGCACAAGTGTTGACATTTGCAACATCTGACAGTTCTCTAGACTCCAATGCTCCAACATGGGACAACATGATCAACGGCCAGCTGAACCTCTACGATGCCATTCGAAAGCAGGTCGACTTCAAGATTGGCGACAAGGCATACAAGCTTCGTACAGACCGTCCTCTCCCCACACTCATCGCTCGTGCCCGCGGCTGGCATTTGGAGGAGAAGCACTTCACCGTTGACGGCGAGCCAATTTCCGGTGGTCTCTTCGACTTTGGCTTGTACTTCTTCAACAACGCGAAAGAGCTGGTGAAGCGTGGAGCTGGTCCATACTTTTACCTGCCAAAGATGGAGAGTCACCTGGAAGCGAGACTGTGGAACGATGTATTCAACCTCGCACAGGACTACATTGGCATGCCTCGAGGTACCATCCGTGGAACCGTCTTGATCGAGACTATTCCTGCTGCATTCGAGATGGACGAGGTAACTTTGAACCAACACGTGAGCAAACAGGAAACAAGGCACTAACGTATCCACTGTAGATCATCTACGAGCTCCGTGACCACTCCTCTGGCCTCAACTGTGGTCGATGGGATTACATCTTCTCGGTCATCAAGCGCCACCGCAACAACAGCCAATTTGTGCTGCCAGACCGATCCGCTGTCACCATGACTGCACCTTTCATGGATGCATACGTTCGCCTGCTCATCAAGACATGCCATCGTCGTGGCGTTCACGCCATGGGTGGTATGGCTGCTCAGATTCCAATCAAGAACGACGAAGCTGCCAACAAAAAAGCCATGGACGGTGTCCGCGCTGACAAGCTTCGTGAGGTTCGTGCAGGACACGACGGAACCTGGGTGGCACACCCTGCGCTTGCTCAGATCGCCGGCGAGGTTTTCAACGAGCACATGCCCACGCCAAACCAGCTTCACGTCCGAAGAGAGGATGTGCAGGTCAACGCCAACGACTTGCTGAACATGAACGTTCCCGGCAGCATCACCGAGGATGGAATCCGCAAGAACTTGAACATTGGTCTCGGATACATGGAGGGCTGGCTCCGTGGAGTCGGTTGCGTGCCAATCAACTTCTTGATGGAAGATGCCGCTACCGCCGAAGTCTCTCGATCGCAGCTCTGGCAATGGGTCAAGCACGGCGTTTCGACCAGCGAGGGCAAGAAGATTGACAAGCAATACTCGCTCAAGCTTCTGTACGAGCAGGCAGCTGAGCTTGAGAAGGGCGCTGGCAAGGGGAACAAGTACCAGCTTGCGGCCAAGTACTTTGCTACGCAGGTGACCGGCGAGGACTACGCCGAATTTCTGACAACGTAAGTGAAATTCCGCAGTGCTTGATGAACCCTTACTAACAATGTTCCACAGACTCTTGTATAACGAGATCACCGCTGCAGGTGACAAGACTCCAGCAGCCAAGTTGTAGTTTGAAATATTATCGAATCTGTTGTTCGTACTTTCGCGAAGGAGTTTGTTGGGATGATATAGTAACGATGCTGTAACAAATGAAGTGCCTCAACCAGTATTGACAGGGAATGGAAAGAGTCTTCATGCCATACACCCCCACAACATACAACCATCTCACGTTTTGACTGCTCACCGTCTGGGGAACTGTTACACTGAAACGATTCCTTGTGATCTCTAGGTCTTGAGAGTTAGCGTTACCGTCCACACAACTCTGCTGTTCTAATTCACATCCCAAAGCCAATCAATATCTAGGGATAGTTTCTGGTGTGATGCATCCGGTACTGTCTCCATTTATATCCAAGCACTGCCGGCCTGTTTATCCAGCGCATCAGCCTGCTTCCTCAATGCATCGGCCTGAAACCTCTGAAATGCATGCTGAATCCGTTCTCTGCTTTCCCGATCCACAGCAATCTGCTGCCTTGCTCTAAAGCTTCCAGTCAAGAGCCCCGTCTCACCTCCAAGAAATACTCCACCCAGTCCCAACAACGTATAGGTCGCGAAGTCGCCCAATTTTGAAGGTCGAAGTAGTCCGCTCAAGTCAGGCAGAGCTTCCTCACGCCCATCTGCGAATCGTACGGCTTGAGGCTTCTCCACAGTTCGGAAGGCTTGGAACATTTGTCGGCGGCCTCTTCGAAGACGGAAGGCAAGGAGGACCCCCAATCCAACACCGACGATCGAACCTATGCCAGTGTGCATCGACACAGTACTGGCTGCGTTTTGCAGTGCATCTCGGTCGGATTGTCGCAGACTATACAGTATTGTCAGGCCTAGCTGACTTGTGATTTTTTGTTCCAACAGCTTGTGCTCGACTTACTCGTGTTGCATGTGTTGTTCCGCCAGAGCTCCCAGCTCCGGACCCAAGCCTTTGCGAAAGATGGCTAAACTATCTCCAGACATTGTGTGAGGCGAGCCCTTTCTCTCTCAAAGTTTTGGCAAGTCGATGGATCGTTTGTAGAACAAAAGGCGTGCGTAATCGTAACGCGTGCGACAATAAGCAGGAATGGAGTGAGATGACAGGAAGCAAAAGCGAGTAACCTCTGGAAACTTGGGAAGGCGTTTCCTACCTACCGTACTTTTGTTTGCCGAGCTCTGTACTCGCTTTTGCCGGCTACGTAAGGACGACTGCGCCCGCCAGTTCCCCATCCCCACGTTGCACGGAGCGCACGCATCTCCTTGCGTAGTTTGCGCTTCCCCACCACTCCGGTCACTTCCGAATCTGGGCATCATGTGGAGAGATGTATACTTTACTTCGCTTTTCGAAATGCCATTTAGGAAAAAGCAACTTTGAACTGAACTTGAGGCATCCGATCTGATGGTATTCACATGCGAGACTGTCAACCTGCTCTCAAGGAATTGTGAGCCTCAGGCACGCACTCTATAAACGGTCTCTGGATCATGCTCTCGGAGCTGTGACTGGTTTCAGAGGCTCCCGCTCTCTGCTCATAGCCATGGCAGCAAGTCGGTTAGTGGAGAAACGGAAAGGCTTCATGTCATCAGCATTGGGCATCTTCATAGGAATGACCCGCTACCACGCCTTGGCCGAAGACGCATTCTTCGCTTATGTGCAACGTTCTCACTACAGTAAGTGGGGGATCTTCGAGTGTCAAAGATGCTGAAAGTTACATGTGCGGTTAAGGATGTTTCACACCTCTCCAGAAGCTGGCATGGCCGACAAGGGATTGTTGTGATTGCCGAGCACGATCATAACATCAGGGAAGCGACGCAAAATATTGAATCTGAAGAGAGCTACGTTCCTTCATGTTGAGATGAAAAGCGCTTAGCAGCACCCTGGACGCCAATGTGACTTTGAATTGATGACAACTTCCATTTCATGGGAATTTGCTTCAGCGACCGGGATTGGACAAGGGGTGCCGCGCTATTCATCCCAACATGAAGAACCGTATAATAAGCCAAGCCATTCAGGCTTGTGCGACAGACGAATGCCAATTCTGCACCGCTGGCATTCAGACCAGGTTCAGGCCGACTCGGACTCGCGTTCGCGGATATATCTTAATCCGGTGGGCAGCACTGAAGATGTTTGGGCATGCAGTAGTACGAACTCTAGACAGGAGACGAGGATTCTTAAGTGGACGAACATCTCGATCGACATGTGTGATGGATGTATGGCAGCTTGCAGGAAGAGAAACGGAGAGTTGTACTGTAGGCACTTGCATGTGACACAACCATGCTGCGAGCAGGCATACCCTACATGCGAACTTCGAGCTTCGATCAAGAGGAACTGAGCAAAGAATGAAGATTCGCACGTAGAACTTAGCTGCCGGATAGAGCGTGAGCTGATCGTCTGCATTGTACGCGCTTCAGATGCTGATTTCGTCCACTTACCTGCCTTCAAGGGTGGTTGAACAACAAAAAGTCGTTGCCGCCCTTTCGTAGGGCAACTCAGCCGATTTCCGGTAACGATTAGGTTGCCAGTCCTTGTTTATAGAAGATGCAAGGGGGTCAAGAGTCTAGACGCGAGCCCTGGGGATGTCACTCGCTCGCCGCGTGATCGGTTGTCAGGGCGGGTACGGGCCGAACATTCGTGAACCTGGTAGTCGTGCTGTCGTCGGAGTAGTAGACAGCAGACGGTGAATCTTGAGAGCCAGCAAAGGCCGTGAGTGGTGTGCAGCAAGAGCCCGGTTTGATATCGATGCTAGCAGGTCATATGCTGTGGCCCGGGCACAAAGGCTTGGTTTCATCGCATCGGCTTTCTACTCATGCCGAGTTTGATGTGACTTGGCGACGCCGCTACAACGCGGCAGCCAACATATATCTTAACGCTAATCGGTGTWCATCTCGAGTACATCTTGTCCGTGGTTCCAGATCGGGAGTCCCCTGATTGAGTCGACAGTGGCCAAATCATCGATAGGCATCGCCTTATCTCTCTTCTGATAGGGAGCCTGATCGGACGACCTGTCAATCGGCACCAGGCAGTATTGTTGAGGACAATCTATTGAGATTTCACAAGAAGTTGCGGCCGGGATATGCTGCCGCGAGGCCTGGCGGCTGTCGTGTGATCGGAAGTGGTCAGCCTGTAACTAACCCTAGACCAAAGTCGTCTTCTCGTCCAGTGGCTCGACCGTGGTCTTATCAAGGTCCATCTTGGTTTGAAGCGAACAGAGCGGTGAGGATGCTGCAAAATGCTTCGGTCGTCTCTAATTGGTTAGAACATAGCCTACAGCAGTGTGAGCGCTGGCAAATCTGACATTAGCGCAGCAAGCGCCGCAAGCAGTGTAGTCGAAATTTGCCGTTGAAGGATCGCTTGGGATTGGAATAATGCGAGTGCAAGGTCTAGATGACCACAGCTTAGCAAGGTTGTCAGGCGATCCAATCGATGACAGTACGAAAGAGCATTGGCCCACTCAATCCCTCACCCACCCACCGTCCCTGGCCAAGTCAACTTCTCTCAGAGGTGTTGTGAGTGGTGATGGCACCGGCGATAGGGCATCCTGGAGTACATAGTATCCACATATTAATTGTGCCTGCTAGAACGGACCCCTCACCGCAAGCTAAGGCAATCTACCTACTCCGATCGTTGTGCTTGGCCGGCGGCCGAAGGTTTCGTTGGTGAAAGTTCGCGGGTGCCAGGCGGGTCCCGTGGTCTTCACAGGCGGGCGCGGCTGGGTTGAAAACGTGGTCAGGATGAACGATTGAATCAAATTCCGAGTGTGAGAGGGTCGACACGGTGGCGTGGAAGCCGCAGTGCGCCGCGTCGATCCGCGGGTGGCACAGATGTGTGCTTGCGCGTTGTTATAGCTGAAAGAGTGGAGCGTGATCCCTTGCATGCTGTACGCGGTGCGTGTCACCGTGAGCGAACGATGATGGAGCGAATCCGTGGTCTGCGAATCAGGCGGGGCGGCATCGGCTTTTGCAGGCGCAAGCGAATAGCGCCACGGGCCTGGAAAATCTGCGGTGCAACGTGCACACTCACGCTGGATCTTTGGAGGGGTACGACCGACCGACCATCCATCTTACGGTGGTGTGCGACCGATATTCGCCTGTTGCATCCCCATTTCCTAGTCGCAGAAATGGTTTCGACGTCCGCCCCACCGCAATAATCGCAAGCCTGCTCGCAGACACGCAGACACGCAGACGCAGACGCCAGCCGTAACACCTTCCCAGTCACTCGTACGGCACAGCTGGGTGCGAGACGGGGATCTCCCGTGTCGGTGATCTGGTGGTGCCCGCTGGCGGAGACGCACGCAAGCAGCAGCAGGTATGGCCGACAACGACCTCCGATTTCCCTCGCTTGATTCCATCCTAGGGCCCTCCGTCGGGCAGAGTGAGCCCACGGATGCCTCCAACACGCCGAAGAAGCAGGTCCGCAAGCAGAGCAGAGAGACCAAGAAGACGCCTTTCCCTCCCCGCAAGGCTCCGACGTTGGAGGAGCCCAAAGATGCCAACGCCGTCAAGCCGAAGCAGACCAAGAGCCGCAATGGTATATCTACACGCATGCACTCGCCTACACACACCTACACACTCACATCCCGCCGCTTTCCGCTTTCCGCTTTCATTTTTCTTTCCTTGTCGCTCTTCAAGACATGCACATGCACATACACATACACATTCCCACGTAAGCGCCCGAGGGCATCGCTGATTCAAGACATGCATAGGATGTCTAACCTGCAAGGCGAAGCGTCTGAAATGTGGCGAAGAGAAGCCCGGATGTTCGAATTGTTCAAAGAGAGGCGTCCCATGTGGAGGATACAAGAAGGTGTTTCAATGGCGCGAATATGGCAATACAGAGGTCAGGGTCAACGTGGAGCGATCGAAGCAAGGTAAGGTCCACGGACAATGAGACGGGAGATCTCCATCGGGTTTCTAGGCGCCATGCTGACCTCGTCCCTCTCAGCAACATCGAAGCCACGGTCACCCGCGAGACCATCGCCGTCCACTGAACGTCCACCTCAGTTGCCACCGGCAATCAATGACTCCAAGCGCATTAGCCAAGGGTCGTCACTTTCCCATGCTGAGAAGAACCGCTCGTATCAGTCGACCCCTCACGAGTCCTCTCCTTTGGACTACAACGATCACGCGCAAGATAGTCGAGGCAACTCACCAGCCGACGATCCTCCAGAGCCGGCGCCCCCACCCCACCAAGTATCAAGACCGCATGAGTTCACAGGGACTTCTGCGCCGGTCGACTTCAATTCGGCCACGTTCGCCTTCCGCTCTCGGTCGCTCTCACCAGGCGGGAATCGTGGTGCGTCGCCGACCTTGACAGAGTTTATGATGTCTGGTCATGCTGGCGAAGATTTGCCCAATCTTGACTTTGTTCCCTTTTCGATGCCCGATGACTTGTCCCTGCCGTTGTGGGCCGTCGACTCTCAGGATCAACCTCTTACCGATAGTGGCTTGGTCAATGATGGCTCCGATATCATTGGACCTATACAGCCCACCAGCATGGACTCTTTCTGGTGGCCTTCTCGCTACCACTCGCCGCTATCGCCAGCCTCATCAGGAGATGGCAACAATATGTGGAGCGGAGCAATAAACAATCCCTACATGCAGCCAAGTTTCCCTATTGATAGTCAGGAATTTCTGTGCGAACGATTCGCCTCCGTCACATGCGGCATCCTGTCCGTCATCGACGGCCCAACCGAAAATCCTTGGCGAAGCCTGGTATGGCCTCTCACCCACGACTCACCTGCTCTTCTGCACGCCTTACTAGCCATGACAGCATTCCACGCCTCCGCCGAATTCCCGGCACTCCGTTTGGTCGGACATGAGCATAAACACAGAAGCATCCAGAACATCCAGGAGGGAATCAGAGATGACAGCATGTCAAATCATACGGCGATCGCGACAGCATTGGCACTTGGCTTCTCGGAATCGTGGGACCAGCACACGGCGACGGGCAACACCCATATCAAAGGCGCACAAGTGCTAGTGAAAAAAGCCATGAAGGAGCATGCTCGTGATCCATTGTCGGGCACGGAGCTTGCTCGTCTAAAGTTCCTCTGCAATGCTTGGGTATACATGGATGTCATGGCTCGTCTGACATCCGTGGACAGCGATGAATCCAACGACTTTGATAATACTTTTATCTTTGCAGCCGATCCACCTCCTCTGGTAATGGGCAACGAGCAGCCTGGATTCGGCATCGACTTCGGAATGCCAGTCGATGCAAGGCTGGACCCATTGATGGGCTGCGCGGGCACTCTATTTCCCTTGATCGGCCGAGTTGCGAACCTGGTGCGCAAGGTGTGCAGGTCCCAGATCAATTCCCCTGGAATCATTAGCCAGGCGAGAGATTTGGTGGACTCGTTGGAGAATTGGAGTCCGCCAGAGTACATCGAGCGACCCGAAGACCCTACCACCGACGTGCAACATGCTCTGCAAACCGCGGAGGCCTATCGTTGGGCAACGTTGCTGCATTTGCATCAAGCAGTGCGCGAGCTACCCTCAATGACATCGGCTGAGTTCGCCCAGCGTGCATTGCAATACTTGGCAACGGTTCCCTTGACCAGCAGAACCATTAATGTGCACGTCTATCCAATGATGGTCGCTGGATGCGAGGCGACTGACGTTGAAGATCGGGAGTGGGTCCGTGGGCGATGGGCTGTCATGTCTGATCGTCTCCGCATCGGCGTCATTGACARGTGCCTCGCCGTCACMGAGGAGGTATGGCGACGCAAGGATCTGTACGAAAGTGTACCGCGCACTCAGCGGCGATTGTGTGCTACTGCAGACCTGCGTTCAGCTAGGCGCAGAGGAGCACCACTCACCCGCAGACCTCCTCCACACAATGCCAGCCCTGGCCGCACCGGCATGGTGTTTAGCTACGTGGACAACGACAACGATGCGTCTATCAACGGCAAGCCGGATCACCGTCGACAGAGTTCTTCTTCTTCTTCCAGGCCCTCGAAGCTGGGTAGTATGTATGACCCCGATATTGTGGCATACACCGTTCGTGGCCATTTGCATTGGGTCGGTGTGATGTGGGAATGGGGATGGGAGGGTAAGTCGTGTTCAAGCATGCGATTGTTATGCCKACTGACATTGATTTGCAGTTTTACTCGGTTGATACCGACTTCCACCCGGCCTCGGGAGAGGTTCCTTACGGTCTCTTTCAGCAATTCTCTTCAACACATAGTAGGGTCCAGCGTTTCCACGATTTGATGATTACGAACGTTCCGAGGAGAGAGCATACATCATGCAGAGAGAGAGAGAGAGAAGTATTTGCGGCTTTTCGCATGCCAGTTTGATTTTTAGCGATTCAGCGAGTTGGGCGTCGGTATGGGCGGGGCAATAAAGGGAGGGCAAGAGAAGGATGCTGCATGTCTTTCATGTCTTTCACTCGCTTTTTGAATCCATACTTTTTGGGAAGAGATTAAATGTAACTGTACAACGCGCAAGTACTTAAAACTCGTGCTTCCTGTATCCATGTAGACATGGAACGGATAATACTACCACAAAAGGTTAAAGTCAAGCTCTCGTCACCTGCCGGAACAATCCCCGGTTGCTGCATTGAGACATTTTCTCCGTGGGAGCCTCTTCTTGGCGAGTATGAGATGTGGGATTCGGATTRCTCAGGTGTCACAATGATCGAGGATTGCCCTGTATCTTGCGTGGGGGAACCCGTCATAGAACCGTCGACTTCTTCCTGGACGGGCTATCATCCTGAAGATTGACGGTGTGAACCAAATAGAAGACGAAAGAAGAGGGTTGTATCGGAAATGGTTGGAAAGTGCTATGTCAGACGACTTTGCTGGTCGTTCAAGTGATCTCACAAAGAGACTTCGTCGAATTTGCCGTCCTCATCTGTTGGTGTTGCAACCGGACTCACAGGAGAACGAGTCCCATCCACTGGTGACATACTCGCCTTCTCAATATCCCGCGAGACTCGTGTTGTGTCGTCAGAGTCCTCTTCGTCAGACTCCACCGTAGCTTTCTCGCTTGTAGAGGTTTCTGCAGCTGATCCTTCTCCTGCCTCGTCGATCCTTTCGTGAACGGGCTTTGGAGGTGGTGTGGGTKGCTCACTAAAACCGCTACCGCCATTCTCACGGTTATGCGTAGGTCTTTCAGGAGTTGGCGGCGTGTGCTCAATCCTCGGACTGTCACGCATTGGCGCATTGCTGGATATGCTCCCGCGCTGCTGCTGAGTGCTGGGTCCCATCTGTCGCGTCTTGGGATCGGCGTCCAAGTAGTATCCTCGCACTCCCACGATCTTGCCCTCCCTTTCGCATCCCTTGACCCAATCCGGCACCACAACCGGCACGTTCATCTCTACTGCCTTCTCCCACGCCTGCCCACGAGGCTCTGTGCACACGAAATGTGTGGTATCGATCCTGACCGTGTCCAGCATTTTCGCACCCATGCGTTGCACAGTCTCCGCTAGGCTGTCCCGCAGCTGTCCTGGCATGACGCCTGGTGTAATTGTGATGCCGTTCAGGTCCGTCATCTTGTGGGTCCGCACTGTAATCTTCTCGGAGGAGTACTGGCCGGCGCTGGTGCGCAGTACGAGATGGAAGCTATACTCAGTGTCGAGCGCGAGACCACTGATCTTGGTGCTCAATTTGTCGCGTGGTATGACACCTGCTTTGGTGCCATTCCGATACAGACTCAGGCTACGCAAATCAGCCGTGGCCAGCTCGATTGGGTCCCATTCGAGCACGATGCTCGTTTGCGTGGTGTTGCGGCAACGCAGGACGGGCGCTGAAGGGGAGCGCGATCCAAACGTCTCAAAGATCTCGCTCTGTAGCGCAGCGAACTTCTGGTCGGCGACTAGCTCCGCGTGCTGGTTACGCACTACATTGATGTCGACGATGCTGCCAGAGTGAATGTCGGATGGGAGCAGGATAGACGGGAACTCGATCTACGCGTGATGTGTTGGCTTTGCGCTCTCAGCAGGCATTGGAGAGGTACGGCATCTTTACCAAGCGTTTGTCCTCGGTCAGAAGGACCGCGACACCGGCATCGACCTTACCGACAGTGAGTGAGACGAGCATGACGCTGTCCGGATGCTGTTAATGTTGGATGATGTTGCTTATGTTCTCATGTGAAGCTCCTTGAATTGACTGCAACGTAGCTGCCAGCTATGTGCATTGACCAACGGGTCGGCGCCAAGGGCATGATCAGCATCAACACATCTCACATCTTGTGCCTCCGATTCACCACACCACCTCATCATCACGCCTCCAGGGTTGCTTTCATCCTGAGAGTCAACGGTATGCGACTCACTGACTTACCTGTGCATTGAGATGGTGCATACCGTACTCACACACCAAAAGTCTGATGTCTCTAGAGCATGAGGCAGCGCTCTGAATGGAAAAATGTCAGCCATTGCATGCTGGAGACGCGATGAACGGAGCGTTCGCAGCACGCAGAGGACCTCTGGAGTACAACGCCTCATCACGTCGGATCTACGACCCACTATACTCCCCGGCGTTTCATCTACGACCCGACCCACAGCCCAAGCAAGAAGATACCATCTGGCTTGAAAGGATGTAACGCAGTGAGACGTCCCGCCCATTGCCACACTATGATGTCGCCACTATCCTTGCTTCGATACGTCCTACATCATTATTGTGCATGGCTCGGGGCATGATCTCGAGGCCACCCATCAACGGTAGGTGATGTCTCTCTTTGACGCGCTGCTCTTCTTTACGGTCAGTTTGCACGCACATTCGGCCGGCTTCCGAGCACAGTGCCATTGTATTGGACAGGCCCCAAACCGAATGTGTATGCGGAAATAGCCTGCAGATTGTTCGAAAGCAAGATCCAAAGACTGCCAAATGGGTACCCGGACCGTCGTACGGAATCTAGGTCTCAACGTTTAAACACATCTGCGGCCGACGGCTGGTGAGTTACCACCCGTAGCCTGTATGCAACATTGAGATTTTTCGCCCATTGCTTTTGAATCACTGCAACTGAAATGCGCTCGAAGCGGCTGGAACGATCAGCGACCAAGGTTGAGCAATCTGCGGAATAGACACACCATTTCCCCGACTTGTTACAGAGTGGGGTAGGCCTCCTGCTGCATGTCGGGAAGTATTGTCATGCTGTTAACTTGTTTTGGCAAGCAAGGAATGAAGCTCGTGGGCAGCAGTGGCCATGGCCATGGACTCTTCAACTGGAACACGCAGGGCATACCGTGTCTGGTGAGGTCGGGCACGCTTTCACGACAATCCTCGTTTAGTCAGAGCTTTTACGTGGGTGACAAGGTGCATGAGCGCTGGCCAAAAGGTTGCATCATGTGCATGTCTATCCATGCGGTTCCTCGCACCGCCTTGGCGTGGGCGGTGGGACAGCCACAGGCCAAGCAACAACCTTCAAAAGATGATAATAAGATGTAGATCGGGACACGCCACCAAGGGGACTTCTGACTCCCATGGGGACCTGTGAACGTGCGTCACATTGGTTGGTTCGATGGCGTCTTGGACAGGAAACTGCAAGAGAGTGTGGCGCTGACGACTGCCGATAGCAACCACGGCAGAATGTGTTGTACGTTCGAAACATATTACCACTGTACAAAGACATCCTGTAATCTGCCCCAGTAGGAGATTGCATTCTTCGTTCGTCAGCGCGCATTCGTATGAAGGAGATTCTACAGTCAAGACGCTCGACCTTGCTATGACGCGCATTCGGAATCTTCGATGAAMACGGACACWTTCGTGTAGATTTGAGTGTTCGGCACCGGGCAAGACTCAAGAGTCTACTAGTTTCGATAACAAGTACGTATAGCTTGTTTGATGGTTGGCAATGATCTACGCATGTACCACGTGGAAGACGGGTGCCTGTGGAGGGCTGGACTGGGCCATCACGCTCATCGACGGATCTCTGGAATTTTCCGATGTTGCAAGCGAAAAGCCATCGCGGATGCGGCTGATGATGCGCAAAGAGAGGCTACTGCATAGACCACACATGCTGCATTCGATGATTGAAAGAAGCGGGCTAGCGATTTGTGTCCGAACTCTGCTTGGAAGTTATGACACGCAAGCGTTGAATGGAGCCAAGGCACGAGGAGTATAACGCAAACTTGCAAGCTTCATTTTAGGAAGCATCCCCGGGGCCGAGGGCGGCCACGCGAGATCTTAACTTTTCAATCTGAACTCTGCTGGGAAGTGATCAGCCTTTAGTCTTTTGAGACAACCCACAGGAAGAATGCCTGGAGGAGCGGCTCCTTCTCGCACGAGACGTCAGAGGGATGGACGACCAAATTCCCGGCACTCGGATGTGTGTAAGACCTCTCATATCACGACGACAGCCTGCACCCATCACTTGATGCGAGCCCTACAGCCAGCCCAGCCCGCCCCGCTGGTACGCCGTGAGCGTGCAGGCATTACGGCGCTTGTTATGCATCGGACCCGAAGCCACGATGATGGTGGATCCTGGATCCTGGTGAAATGACATTTGATGCAAAGACAAGTCTGTCAAACACTATTGGAGCGTGACGCAAAGTTTGTGTTAGTGCAAGACTGCGAAAAGGACGAGCTTTTGGCAGTTGGGCAGGAGTCCGCGACTCCGCGGTAACCGCAAAGGCAGTCTGGCACTCCAAGCTTGGTACCAAAGCGTATCGGGACCGACAATCATCATCCCTGTTTGTCGCGTGAGGCCAAGGCTGCGGGGATGTCACTACAGAATTAGTGATGAGATGAAAGAAGGCATCAAATATTTCTAGCCTCCGCTACATCAAGTATGCCACACTGATGTGGCGCTCGGCGTCTCCGAAGACGTTCTTTCGCAGCTCGGCATGGGTGCCGGCGTGATGGCCCGTTGATGGGCCGTTGACGAAACTGCACCATGCGAGAGCTTCCCAGGGATGATGGAATTATCTTGGATGTGGATAATGGGACTCTCTGGACGCAGAGCGGGAATGGCGTGAAAGGAGCTGTCCGGACCGCCGTGGGTGAGTTGAGTCGAGCCTCCTCGGACTCGCTTGTGCAGTACGCTGATTGGCTCGATGGGAAACAGTCTTTCTCGATTTGGCGGACAGAGTCTGGGCTAGCGATCCTTCAAATATTCCAGAGTGGGTCGAAATTGAGACCTGTCACCTCGTCTGAGTCGTCTGCCAGCACGGCTGACGCAGTGACGGGATACCGATTACCAGCGGCAGCAGCAGCAGCAGCAAAGATGCGGTGCTGCAGAATTGACAGTCGTCTGTGAAACGGAGTCCATCGCACTGGCAAGCCACAGCGATTTTGCGAACCCGACATCAAGGACGCGAAAGCCACAGCCGCCGGTTGGTGAGCGAGGGTGGGTTCGCGCGGATACCCGCTTCACGATCTCCGGACGGACGCTTTGAGCAACGGCGCACACATCTCGACCTTTTCTGCGGCTGAGCACAGCAATATCCTCATTGAACATCTCATGACGAGTGGCTCGTCGTCGAGCAAGGGTTGCACGCAGGCCTCCCCGGAAAGACTCGTGTCGATTGATATGGCAGAGGTACAGTACCGTCGCTTTAGGATGCTGGATGGGTTCGCTTTTGGAAGATGCATGCGTGTTTCCGCACGTGGCAGCCCCCCCGAGCAAGACTCTGGATCGATGGAGCTAGCCGATCCGGGAGGAGATCCGTCCAGAACATCGCTTGAGCTATCTTTGTTTCCGCGCAGGGATGGCCTGTCGCCAGTTTTGCCCCAAGTTCCTCTCACCTGTGGTATGCGGGCCTTGATTCGTGCATTTTGGTGTGATTGCGATGGCTCACGCGTGCGAATTGCTCGAGGCAGGAGAGTAGAGGAGGCCAGCCGCGCGCGTGATGAACAGTGACAGAGACGAAATCCATGATGATGTGCTCTTCCCAGGCTGGGGTAAAGATGGGCGCAGTCGTTCTACAACTTCTTGGCCGCATATGTGTCTATCCGTGCCATGTGGATGAGAATGCACGCCCAGCGTCTCGTTCGGGCGATCGTGTCTCACGCACGCGCACAACCGACGCCTCGATCGCGCCATGCACGCAAAGAGAGCCGAGAACCCTTGGTGGACTGGCTTCCACCATCTTGGAGGGCTTGCCAATGCGGCGCACGCTGCGAAACTCTCGCTGTGCTGAGCGGCATCTCTTGCCTGTCGACTCGAGACAGGTCTGTGAGATGGAGCTACATCGTGACTTGGCTTCGGAGGGCTGCGAGCATCGGAGACGCACTGACAAGGGACCTTCCTGAAACGAAAGGGCGCTAAGGTGCGTGCCCAATAGCCAGCGGCCAGATGACAGGGGCTCCTGTTTCTGACTCTGGTTTTGCTTTGCAAGGTCCGCGCGCTGGTCTGTTTCTCTACGCGGCACGACCAGGGTGGGAAGCGAATAAAGACGACACCTCGCTTGGGACGGGTCGCTTTGTTGTCGGAGGGCCCATCTCCCAAATTGTGCAGCGAAAAGCAGGGTTTTCCAAATACCGCGGCTGCACAGTCAATCAGTTGGAGACGGTAGGTCTCCATTGCCGCTCGGGCGGATTGCGAGAAACCATCACCAACAGAAATTGTGTGTGTGTGTTGGCCGTTGGCGGGCCACTCTCCCCCTCCTGTGCCGCCCGTGTCTTTGCCCGCTGGGCCTTATCATGCACGCACGTTCGCATGCACGCCTGTGCCTCGCCTCGCCTGGCCCGTTGTCTTCAGCGGGTGCGTCCTTGGGACCAAAGTCTGGTCGCTGCCCCGAGCATAGACCCCGGCAGCGTAGGGCAGATCCAGATTCTCCAACGCGGCCGCTCACGCTCCCTAGTGGCCCCGTCAGCCACGCTAGACGCTCTGTTCCCTACTAGCATCGCCTGTACATATACGTGAACGCCCGCAGGCCTTTCGCATGGACCGTGTCCAGCCCTCGACCGCCATCCGCACGCCAGGCACCTAAGCTTAACAAAGGATCGCCACTCCCACATCAAAGGGACGCGACCTCACCTCGTGGTACTCCTCTTCTCCATACCAGCCTGACCGTGTCATCGAATCGGACCTCACCGTCGGTCGTCCGTTGTGCTACCACACCAGACAACCCAGTCGCAAGTCTTCTTCGMCGTCTGTCTATCTCTGTTACAGCTCCAGCTGTCCGTCCAGGATCGCGCGCCTGGAATTCCTCGGACATTTCCTCCCTCACAAAGGATCAGAATACGACCACTCGCAAACGCACCTTGTGCAACTTTGGTGCAACGCAGCATCTGCACGCCCGCACTTGCGGTATATCGCCATCCTGATCTAGAGTCTACAATTGCTCCAAATACCGCTGTAAGCCCAATTTCCCGCATCCTGGGCTTGGTAACGCCGACCGTGACACGAACGATCCACTTACGCCATCTAGGCACTTTTGGGATTCTCCTGCAGGCTGTGTGTCCCCACTGACCGAGTTCGCACGCGTGCAATACCATCTTGCGCAGCCCTTTGCGCCGCCCGCAGGCTTTCCAGCCCAACTCCTCGGTGTCTGGCTTGAGTACAAAGCCTGCTCGTATCCATTCGATCGGATTCTGCAACATCGCATCAATCGACACTGCAACCAGGTCCATCGCTCACATCTCCCCGACTCTTTACCCAAGGGCCATCGCTTCGACCGCCCTCCGTGGCTTCTTCTTATTCCCCACCAGGCGCTTCCTGGCCGAACGACAAAGTCTTTGCGGCTGCAAATCCTGCTTCGTTTATTCATCCACTGCCCACTCCACCAGCCGAATACTCCCAGCCATTTGGCTCTTCCGATCTTCCGACCGCAAACGTGGCTGCAGCAGTAGCGTACCCCCCCTCAATGGTGCCTGGTTCTGATCCAATGGGCGCCCCGACTAGCTTTTCTGCTCGACGACCAAATGCTTCCCACTTGCCGTCCTTTGAGCTACCWCCGCCTCCACTTGCTGGGCTCCATCACAAGCACTATCAACCAAGCTACTCTCACATCAACTCATCACAAGCACCCGCAACAACACTGACCAGCGTTGGAAATCTGTTGACACCACCCAGCAACGGCAGCGCGGACGGCTTAAGCCCTGGCCACAGTAACCACAATCACAATCAGCAAACCACTCACAGCCACGGCGCTGTGCAGTCGTTTACTCCCAACGGCAGTGGCATGTGGCCACCACCGTCGAACTCTAACTCAACCCCATACGCATTCCAGCCCGGCAACACACACCAACCTTACAATCAAGGCCGTGGACTGTACTCTCCTTCCTTAAACTCGATCATCYGAGGCAGCAACTCCCCCACTGCCAGTGAAGGTCTGCCGCCGCCACCCTACGAAATGTCACACTACTCCAATTCGACAATGTCCATGTCGGCACCGAGTCTTCCAGCCATGCCGAGCCATCAACAAATGATGAACAACGGGATGATGGGCGGCCATGCCCCTGTCTCTGCTCCTGGGACGCAGCCATCTCCCGTCCATCCGCAGGATTCCTTTGCGCGGCCGCCTCCAACCCCGACCTACTACAACTCACARCAGTCATCGACACCTCAGCAAACCAACTTCCCGTACTCGAGTGGACCATCGCCGATCCAGCAGAGCCCGAGCAGCGCTAGTGGGCCTTTGTCGAAGATGTCTCCAGTCAATCAGCAGGGACAGATACCCTCGCTGCAACCACAGTCACACCAACAACAGTATGCGCAACACAGGCCGTACAGCTATCAGATGCCTGTCCTCACGAACGTCAACAACCCTGGCGGACAGGTCTCTCTGGTCGGAGGCGGGATGCCGCATGGTATGATGCCCAATTACAACGGCGGACATGCAGCACAATACTCGCAAATGTACACCCACCATCCCCAACAAGCCAACCCACCAAACGACAGACCCTTTCGTTGCGATCAATGTCCCCAGAGTTTCAACAGGAATCATGACTTGAAGCGACACAAGCGAATTCACTTGGCTGTAAAGCCGTTTCCCTGCGGGCATTGCGACAAGAGCTTCTCTCGTAAAGATGCACTCAAGGTGAGTTTCCTTCGCTCGAAACGCCGCAGACGATCCACTAACAACTCTAATAGCGACATGTTTTGGTCAAAGGCTGCGGCAAAGCACATGCGAACATGGATGTCAAGGAGCTAGATGGCTCTATGTCTCCCGATTCGAAGAGTGAAGGCATGGGAACCAGTCCCGTACTTACAACGTCGGCATAGCGGCAGAGCATTCACGACTTGTACTTTGTTTCAATCACGATACCCTTCTTCAGCATTGTATACTTTAGTGCGATTTTTTTCAATCACGACGGAATGGCTTGTCTTGATGAGCGCAGCGGGACTTGGGAGGTTTGGCCGACGACAGAGCATTGTGCGTCCGTGGCGTTTGGTTTTACGGGATGGGAATGGTCATTGGAGCTGTCTCCAAAAGGATCAATGGGGAGAGTTTGATGACGGTCTATATGATGGCTTCAGAAAGCGACAGACACCTTTCGTGCTGCGAGCAGCAGACAGCGGGAAGAGCGAGGTTGGCACATCATGATTGGCAAGGGGCATAGCGAGCATCAATTCATTGACTCTTCGTTCTCGACACGAGACCTGAGCGATCACAATCATAATCACCGCTCAAGCGAGCTTTGGATCGCTGTCTTTCCTGCCGCAAGTCTTTCGGTCCGTGGGCCTGCGGTTGCTCAACGTGCCCCTGTGAGAGTAGTTGGTGCCGTGCGGCAAGGGTAACTAAGTTAGCGACCCAGTAAAACTTGGTCCGAGCAAAACCGAGCGGCGATTCATGACTTGGGAAGGTTTGCGCGCATCGGTGCTAATGCGAGACGGCCGACTTTTGGAGGGATCGACAAGGATCTCATCATTCTGCAACTTCCTGCTTCGTCGGCCCTCATCTTCACTGCCCTTGGGCTTTTACCGTCAGTCGTTTCTGGCGCATGTCCTGTCGCGCATGCGGTGCAAATAAGGCCTGCCGATGTCTTTTTTAGACGTGCAGTGCTCCCGGGTTGGCGGGCCCGAGCAGCAGCAGCAGCGTGCCGGGGCCATCGGGACGGGCTGCATTGGACTGCAGAAGTGTGCGGTGGTGCGAGTGCGACGTCTTCATACACTACGTATGCGAAGAAGAAGAAGAAGAGGAAGAACAAGATGTTGCATCGTGTTCTTGAGCGGGAAATTGAACTCTCCGCTCCAGCCAGGAGGTACTGAGGTGCTGCGAGCTGTTCCCATCGTTTAGGAGCGACTCGCGCTGCTGGAGAGCGTCTGGTATGCGACCTCCAGCAGTCGGGATGCAGATTGAGCAGGACGGCGACGACAGTCCGCTTCTTCACACGATAAGTGCCCATTCCATTCTAAGTCGTCTTGTTTTTCCATATTGTCGAGATGTGATTTTGAAAATTGAAGATTTCCCGCCCACATTCCAACGCGTCTTTTGGGAGCAAACACGGCATCACAACAACAAACATCCCCAGCCAACATCTCGAATCTCCATTCTACCATTTTCCCATCCATTCCAGACGGGCCGGCATCCAGCCGCACTGCGATCGTGCTCCTGCAATTCTCGCCGATTCACAGCTTCCTTCAGACCTCACATCACCACTCAGAGGAGGAGCACCTGGGTAAGCACTGTCGTTACTGTTGCATCGAATTATTGCATTGGTTTTCTGCATCATCTTCGCTCCTGTCGGGCGCCCAAGTCAACCAACTCCATCACCCATCACAACGAGATCTGGAGGACCGGGTCTGTCGCGCCGCATGCCGTCCTGTCGTTTCCGTGTTGCTGCCAACATCCGWCTTGCTTGAGAACATTCATATTCATTGACCCAACAGCGACTGCACCGTTCGCAGTTGGCGGCTCGCGGGCACACACGTCGTCCGGCACGTCTTGAATACGGCGTTGAAACACGACATAGCATTCAGAATCACGCCAAACAAAACATATCTGCATCAGCATCTCCAGCCGCGATTCCACCCGCCTCATGGCCGATCGATACCGCAATAGCGTCGGCYGCTCAACGAGCAAGCGGCAGCGTCAACCTCTGAGAGAGCTTCGCAATTCAGCAAATACTCCCGTGTCCCAACGCCAGTCCCGACACACAACAAAGACGGATGGTTCTTCTTCCCCCGCCACATACCTGCCCCACAATGAGTCGCTGGAACCCAATGGGACTCTGACCGTCCGCAATAGCGACCCTCCATCTTCCTCTGGACGCAAGCGCGTCTCGCAGATCGCCAACGAGTATGAGCGCGACTCGAAGCGGAATTCTGCCATCTCGACCACATCCACCAATGCTTCTGGCAGGAAGCGCAAGCAATTCATCGGTCACTGGCAATTGGGTATGACAATCGGCACAGGTGGTTGCTCTCGGGTACGGATCGTCCGCCACAGACACACCCACCAGCTCGGTGCTGTAAAAATCATCACCCGGTCCAATGCCSAAACCACCCGAGCGCAGAGTCTGGCAAACCTCATCGAGAGCACAAAGGGGAGCTTGAATCACGCGCCTGGACATAAGCCTATTCCTTTCGGCTTGGAGCGCGAGATTGCGGTGATGAAGCTGCTGGAGCATCGAAACATTGTCCGTCTGTACGATGTTTGGGAGAACCGCAATGAGCTGTGAGTAGATTCGGATGTTGTTTCATCATTCACGCTGACCGTGATCATAGATATCTCATCATGGAGTATGTCGAAGGCGGCGAGCTTTTCAACTACGTCGACGACCGCAAAGGCCTCACCGAGGATGAGACTTCTCATATTCTCCGACAGATAGTGTCCGCGCTTCTCTATTGCCACCGTATGCTCATCTGTCACCGGGATCTCAAACCCGAAAACATCTTGCTGGACCGAAGCACTCTGACGGTCAAGCTCATTGATTTTGGCATGGCTGCTCTGCAGCCTGAAGGCAGACTACTCAGCACACCCTGCGGTAGCCCACACTATGCAGCTCCAGAGGTTGTCAGCAATCAGCCCTACGACGGAACGCAGGCCGATGTTTGGAGCTGCGGTGTGATTCTCTATGTCATGCTGACCGGCACAACGCCATACAACTACTCGAACAACAACGATATGCGTGAGCTTTTCCGCGACATTGCTCGCGCTCACTACTTCATGCCGCCCAGTCTCAGCCGGGAAGCTCAAGATATGATTCGACGGATATTTGTGCCCAACCCTAGAAGAAGGATCACGATGGATGAAGTCTGGGACCACCCTTTCCTTCACAAGTACAGTACCAAGTATGGGTACGTAGGCACAAAGGCGACCAAGGAATGGGCAGTAGGGGTGGCACCACAGATCGACCAATGGAAGATCAAGCGCATCCAGGACATTGACCGTGAGATCCTGCGCAATATGCGAACATTGTGGCACAGTGAAGCAGAGCAGAGCTTGATCGAAAAGCTTTTGAACGACGAGCACAATCAGGAAAAGCTCTTCTATGCAGCGCTCGTAAAGCATCGGGAAGAGCATCTTGAGAATTATTGTGGCGACATGGACGACATCAACTATTCAGCCAGCGATTATCACCACAGCCGACCTCCTCCGCCCCAGGGAGCGCCACCTCTACCGATGGAAGGGGCACAGCGTTCTCAATCCCAATACTCCATCATGAACGATGAGCACCTCCGGCCAAGCCAGAGTTTCGTGGGGCCGCCACCGTCGATGAGCAGTTATGACCCTTATCGTGCTTCAAAAGACCCGCTCGTCAGTTCCCCTGGTGAGTATCTGAGCGTCACCGTTCATCGCAACGGAACCACCRGTACTGGAAGAGCGAGCAAAGGCGGCCGAAATCTTCGGCATCCAAATTCGGCTCGGATTGAGACTCTTAAGCAGGTCAGCCGCCGGGCATCGATACAATCGTCGTCGAGCCTGCAGCGCTCAGGCCGCAGTAAACAATCACTGCTGCGGTCTTCCATGTCGAGACATTCGATGGGCAGCTGTAATATGCCCAGCAGCCCTCCCGTCGTTTTGGCGAGGCTGCCATCTGATGCTCACAAGCGTGCAGTCAACTTCGGACACATAAGACGAGTGTCGACTGCGAGTGCCTTGACTTCCCAGGCCTCTACCCGAGCATCGGCGCCAGAGACCCCATGCATGCCCGGACACCCTCGTGAACATCGTCTCAGGGCCTATGCCAAGATGAATGAGGCTGCTGGGTCCAGTCCAACAGTGCATGCAGAGCAACCGCTCAAGTCTCGTAAAGAGAGAAGCAAGTATCCTGCCAGCGAACATCACCGCATCAAAGCTCGCAAGTCACAAACCCCAGGACACCACATGCGCAATGACATTCGCATGCACAGCGCCGAGCTTGAGAAGGCGTGCGAGGAAGCTTTTCAAATCCGCGAATCCTTTGGTTCGACTGTCACCGCCCGAACCCAGGGCTCTGCGTCAGACAGGCATGCACCGTACGATACCCCGCCCTCTTCTATCGCTGCCGTGACGCCGGAGGTGTCGTCGAAGACCGCCATTCGACCTTTGCCAGAGCTGCCAAAGGATACACCTAACACATACCTGACCAGAACTTTGGAGGAAACGCGCAACAAGCTGGCGGCATACAAGGGAAGCGACGACGAGAATGCCACCAAGTTTGATGAAGTCATGAAGATGTTAGACAATATAATGCCCGGAACCAGCCCATCGATGGAGAGGCGGATAATGTCTGCTCCCGAAGCCAACAAGATCGCCGAGCAGTTTGGCTTCCTCCCAATAATATCCGAAGAGGGTGGTGATCAGCGAAACAGCAAGGATGGTGGTAACTGGCATCGTAGTGTGACAGCTCCTGTTACCAAGGAGCGGAAGCCTGCTGATCGAACCATCCGGGTTGTGCCGCAATCTTCCCCTGCTATTGCGCCGCTCAATGTCCACAAGAGAAGTTCTGGAAGTCCAGCTAGCGAGRCAAGCCCAAGTCAGAGGCGGATTGACACACAGATGTCCAGCATGGCATCCAGCACGGCATCCAGCACGAAGCGTGCGAATGAGCCAACTCAGCTTATGGCGATCGATGAAGACAGCACCTTACTGACAACACCGACGATCATTCGCAAGAAGCGATCCGGATGGTTTGGCCGCAACAAGCGGCAGGGAGAAACAGACGCAGAGACTACTTTGGCATCTTCTGCTTCGATGGGTCTGGGAGGCAAAGCAGGTGACCGTCACACGCAGACTCTCACAAGTACTGATATTACCACTGGAGCATCCCCACCAGCCGGTTCAGCGATCTCGAGCGAGTTCCCAATCCGAAAGCCTCGCTTTGGTGCTGGCAAGAATGGATTATCCAAGTGGATCGGGAAGATTGGTCGAGATAAGGGAACTGACACTACGATGACTGAAGGTGAGTTTATCGAGTCGGTTACAAATGAAGTGTTAGCTAACTTCTCCAACTCAGGAGAAGTGACCGCCACCACGATTCCGTCAAGGAATTCTGGCTTCTCGTCAGCATCTCCAACACCATCCAGCAACGATTGTCCTCCTACATCTTCAGGTCCTGAGCGGTCTTGGTTCGCGCGCTTCTTCCACCTGAAACCCGCCGTGCAGATCCTCTGCTTCAGCATTTCAAGAGGCCGAGCTCGACAAGAGTTGGTAGTCCTCTTGAAGGAATGGAAGCGCCACGGTATCCGGGATCTGGAATATTCGCGCGAGAACAATACGATCACTGCACGGGTGGACAAGGTCAACTCGTTGGAGATCAAGCCTGTGACTTTCCGAATCGAGCTGTTTGTCGTGCTTGAGCACGGCCGTAAGGTCGACTTGTCGATTGCTCGCTTCATTCAGGTGAAGGGCGCTGCGAGCGGTTTCCGGAGAGTGCTGGAAGTCATTGATGGCGTTATGAGAGCACGCTCTTGGCTGGTCGAGGACGAAGACAAGTGGCGAGCTCTGTGCGAAGTTGTTGGAAGCTGAGAGCCCATCATACCACGCAGTATCCCTATCGCAGGGATGGTACGTCCCGTACAGAGCATTTACCAACGACATGCTACCATGCTCTGGACTTGCCTGTTTTGGACAAAGATCTGTGGGTTTGGCAGATGTCAGACGCTGTATGTCTCTTGCAACATGCCTCGACAGGTATTGGAGGACTTTGACGGTGAAATGTATGGACCGGTCGTTTTTGTGGAGATCGGTCACTTTTGATTGTTTGATTGATACGCAATTGCTGGGATTGTGTATCTGGGCGTGAACTAGTTTGTGTAACTGGAAAAAGTCATAAGAACGACGTAGAATCCAATGCTTTGAACTAGAATGCCTCCTTGCAGTTTTCACCGTGGGTCGTTGGGATACAGTGTCTTTGATTCTCATTGGCTTGTTTTATGCGTCGGCAAAGGAGTGCTGCGTCCGGCCGCCAGCATACACCTCTAGTGTCGATTGATATATTGGCAGTACTCTTTGGAGGCCTTCTCCACACTTGCGGAACAGCATGATGCACTATTTAGGGTAGACCTCTCGGTCTCTTTTAGGAGAGGCGAGAGGAACGGCGACAAAGACCTCTCAAACGAGTTCGCGATGCCCATTCTTCTATTTCTGCAAGATCAATCTTAGTGTCATGTATGCCGCTCATAGCTTGTGAAAAACGTCGTTACACGTTATAACGCCAATGGCTCGAGTTCCACTTCACGAGACAGGGGACGTGCGGGTTGGAGCAATCAAGTCTGCAACTAGACATGCAATGCAGAAGGGATTTGAGCTTCACTGGCGCATTGGACTAGCTAGTAAAATAGCTTCCGTTCGTGCTTTGGCGCCATGCAGATGTCTTGGACGATTATTCATTCACTGCTCGCTTGATCCCCGGGATATCTGATAGCCGTAATCATGCATCACACTTTCGCTGAAGCCCGCTTCAATCTTCAATCTTCCATCTTCCCACATTCCAACACTGATTGCTAGCTGAGATGGGCAATGAGTATGTCGAGGCGCAATCTCCGCCAAGCTCAGGAGAATATGTGCCAGCTGATCGAGTTCAGCCACCGGCGGGATGGAATGCAATGTGGGAAGAGATCAGGTTCCTCTTCACGACTCGAGAAGGCCTTATTGGCGACTACGATTACAAGTAAGCTCAAATCATTCCTCCTCTCCCGCGCGCGTGTACTCGACTTACCGCGCAACACAGATATCTCTTCACTCCAAACATATGGCCCTTCAACAAAAAGTACAAGGATCACGTTCCACCATTCTTCTTCCCCAACGACCGCATCCCGTTGCTTCTGATCCTCATCCTCGGTCTCCAGCATGCGCTGACCAAGGTTTCTGGAATCATCACTCCGGTTCTGGCAATCTCGAGAGGAGCATTCTATCTGGATGCGCAGACGAGTGCGTATTTGGTCTCTGCTGGTTTCATCACAACTGGTATTGCGAGCTTTCTGCAAATCACGAGATCGAGGATTCGAGGTACTCCGTACTACTTTGGAACTGGTGTGCTTTCTGTCGTTGGTCCGACGTTCGAAATCATCCCGATTGGCAAGTCATGTGTGTGTGTGTGTGTGTGTGTGTGTGTGTGTCAAAGAGCTAGAGCTTCTCATCGTCCCTCTGTCTAGTTCCGGGGAAACTGGGCCAAAGGTGCTCTCCATCTCCAGGATGTTTGATGCTTTGAGAGAACGCTCGGCATGATTCTCTCAATCTGTGTAAATGTTCTTATCGTCGAGACTTATGAACGATCAACCATACAATGTCGACACAGCTTCGCTAACATCTTTCTCTCACAGCCATCAAGTACGCAGCACCGCTCTACGCCAGTGGCTTCTGCCCAAGCAGCGAAGACGGTACCAAATTGCCATGTCCAGATGCCTATGGTAGACTAAWAGGCAGTATCCTGGTCTGCGTCTGGGCACAATTCCTAGTCTCATTCGTTCCAGCAAAGACTTTGAAGCGAGTCTTTCCCTCCGTCGTGACAGGGAACTTGCTCTTAGTGCTCGGCTTATACCTTGTCAGCACTGCCGCGGAATCTTGGGGTGGGGGAGCCAGTTGCARAGATGTGACGACTGGACTCTACAGACTGTGTCCAAATATCAGAGCTCCGATGCCGTTGCCCTGGGGAGATGCTCGATTCGTGAGTGAATCTACCGTGCTTCGCTGATGGTGCGACTAACTTCTAGAACAGATTGGGATGGGCTTCAGCGTGTTTGTAACGATCCTCATCGTCGAAATGATAGGGAGCCCTCTGATGAAAAGCGCGGGCATTATCATCGGTCTCGCAGTCGGTAGCACGATTTCTGGGGCGCTTGGATACTGGTCAGCAACGCAAATACACCAGGCTCCAAAGGCGACCTTCCTATGGGCGGAGACATTCAAGTTGAGGGTAGACGGAACGTTGATCCTCCCGCTCATGATCCTATTCGTCTGCGAAGCTCTTGTGTGCATGCCTTCCATAATTTCGACGTCCGAGATCTCAGGCATCGATGTTGAAGGCATCAAAGCAAATACAAGAATTCAGGGTGGAATCCTGTGTGATGCTACTGGAACCCTGATCTCGGGCCTAGCAATGTCCCTACCAATGGTGTCCCATGCGGGCAATAATGGAGTGATTATTGTGACCAGCAACGCGGTGAGGGCAGATCGGGCAATGATGTAGAAGTGATGCTAACGGATCACTCTAGAGTCGTCGCGCAGGCTATTGTGCCTGCATCATCCTCATAATCATGGGCATCTTCGGGAAGTTTGGAGCTGTGTTCGCTGCCATGCCATCGGTAAGAAGCTTGCTTTGGCCCAAAATTTGTATGTCTGCTAACAAGCCAATTCAGGTCATTCTCGGTGGTATGCAAGTCTTCCTCTACGCCACAATCGCAGTCTCCGGTCTCAGGATTCTCGCCACTATTCCGTGGACTCGCCGCGACCGGTTCATCCTCTCGGCATCTCTCGGTATGGGGCTACTGAATATCGTTACACCAACATGGTTTTCGGATGTCCTGAACTACACTGGTCCAAACGTACAGCTCGCGGGTTTCCTGGAGGGGGTGAATCTTCTGGTGGAAACACCTTTCATTCTGACGATGCTTGTGGCGGTTTTGCTGAACTTCATCATGCCGGCCGATCGTAGCCACTTGAAGGCGCCTCTCAGTCCGGAGCGGACTGTCAGTGATCCGATAGACCAGGGCATACGACGAGATAGTTAATGGCAAAAGCGCGTCTTCACCAGCCGTTTGATTCATCTCATTCAATGATTTCATCCCTTTGATCCCGCCAATAATTGGATCTGTGGTTCCATGGTGTCTGCCCAACTCCATGCCAGTCTCAGTGCAAACAGCCTCTACTACCATAAGACGCAATTGCTAGAGGTAATGGTACAGGGCTTGCCCAGATACGAGCGGCTGTACTAGGTAGGTGGCCAGGAAGCGATCGGGATGGTAGAGAGTATTGGGATGTCGTGAGACAGTCTGCTGAAGCTCAAGAAATCCTTTGAGATTCGTCCCTATTAGACAAATGTTCGCGAGCAGCAAGGTTGTTTCATGCGAATTCAGTGTGAGAGTTCAGAGTCCAATAGGGCAATGCTCTGACGATATGTCGGCAGGTAAGTTGTGCAGTTAATCTTCAAAAAGCCAGCGAGGTTCCGTTGCGGGGCTCATGGCGAGCTGCAGGTGACAACCAAGCACCACGACCATGATGAGGACTTCATGTTCCTGCGACCCCGAGCCTTGAGACACGGATTCTTTGAATGCTTGAATGTTGCGACGTTTGTTCCATTCGAGAAATCGCATCATGGACGACGTCGTTCGCCAGTCAGTCCAGCTTATCGAACAAAAGAAGAGGACGAGCACACCATGGCAAAACGACACCCCAAGCGCTCAGCCGTACTATTACTTCGGTGACAACGGCTGGAAAGCGCAAGAGAGCACTTCGCCAATGCCGGCGCTCCCCAAAAATTTGGACCCGCAAAAGCTAGCGCTCTACTCTTGGAACATAGACTTCATGCTTCCATTTGCAAAGAGCCGTATGCGAGCAGCCGTCTCGCATCTCAAGCACTTGGTCACTACAGCTTTAGACCAAGAAGATACCACGACAGTCATATACCTTCAAGAATGCGTATTGGGAGACCTTGAAACCATAGCGGCCGACGAGTGGATCCGGAAGACATYCGCTTTGACTGATATTGGTGTCGAGAATTGGTCGTCTGGTCATTATGGGACTATCAGCCTGATTGATCGTCGCCTTCCAATCTCATCCTGCTTTCGAGTACACTACTCMAAATCTCGCATGGAGCGGGACGGCTTGTTCGTAGATGTTATCATCAACAACAAGACCGTTCGACTTTGCAATACACATCTGGAGAGTCTTGCATTGGACCCGCCATACCGAATACCGCAGATGCAGATCTGCGCGGAGTATATGCACAAGCCTTCTATACAAGCTGCTGTGTTGGCTGGAGATCTCAATGCCATTCAGCCTTTTGATAGAAATCTGCACTTAGACAATGAGCTCAAGGACGCGTATCTCGAACTTGGTGGCAAAGAGGATGATGCTGCAGGGCATACCTGGGGCCATCAGGCAGCTACATCGCAGCGGGAGCGATTCGGGACCAGCAGAATGGACAAGGTGTACTTCTGTGGCGACGTTGAGCTGTTATCCTTTGAARAGTTCGGCGCGGATGTTTTGGTGGAAGATCCAGCAGAGCGGGACCACTTGGTCAGGCTAGGATTTGACGCGCCTTGGATAACCGACCACTTAGGCGTGAAGGCAGTCTTGAGGATTTCCGGATAGTATCATCACTCCAGCGTAAGGTAAACTCAAACCATATTGATCTCCTGCTGTGCTCGACCCGTGTCATAAGCCATGGCCACAACACCAGGCCCACCAAGCCTCGCAACCACACCTTCCTTCAATCCCAGAGTCTTCTCAATCTCCGCGGCAGACTGCTTTCTTTGATCACGCATCTGTAAAATCTGTCTGATGGTGTAGACATCCAAATACTGCCTGCCGACGTGTCCGCGCCTGCCACCTTCTTCAAACTCCGCGTCTGCTTCGTCTTGCAGGCGCGAACGTGCGGAGAGGACCATGATCGCGGGGTTTTTGCGAAGGTCTGGTGTATTGCGTTGTACGCCTTGACCGTTTTGGAAGGCGGATGTGGGCGACATTGTTGGGTTGGGTTGTACAGGTCCTAGAGTACGTAGCGACTGGGCGAAATCCGGGTCTGAAGCATCTAAGTTGATTGCTTCGTCGCGGGAACCGCTTGCATGGGGAGTGGGTCGAACTGTTGGACCGGATGATGATCGTGTTGCTGCGGGTGGTGCTTGTGGCGGCGCATTGGACGTGGCTGCTGGCGCTGACGTCGAGGACGTGGTTGGAGCTCTTGTGGGATATTGACGAGCTGTAGAGCCTGCTGCTCGGGCTGCTTTTGATCCTGATGAGCCCATGGTGTGGTGAATAATGGGGAAGTGTAGCAGAGATGAGGAGAGTGAGGAAGTTTGGATGTATATGTTCAAGCTCCCTGGAATGAAGTCATCATCAAATTTCCAGAATGTCCGCTTCCGTCAATATGGGCCACCGTCACGAGAACGCGAAGGGCACGCGAGCTTAGTCCCAGATCTTCAAGGGCACAATGGATCAGATGAGTGAGCAAATCAAAAGCTCCCAGACCGGTTTGAATGTTGCATGCGTGCTGGCAGAAAACAAGACTAACGTTAAAGCAAAGCTCATCATTGAAGACGGCCCTCCTCCCAACGCCATGCCATCTCTATACAACACCGTAAAGCATGACCCACGCCATATTCCCAATGAGTTCCCGCTTCAGACTATCTCCTGCTATTGAGATATCATCCTCTCATGAACATCTTGTACGTCTCGTTGTCAGTCTCCTCGGTGTAGCCGTAACCCAGCTCCTTGAGGAAAGCCGTGAGGCCCTCTTCCTCACCAGCGGGGCATTGAATACCAGCAAGAACCTTGCCGATATCACCGCCGTAGTTCCTGTAATGAAACAAACTAATGTTGAACCCAGGCTGCAAAGTCGTAAGGAACTTGTACAGTGCGCCACCGCGCTCCGGGAATTCAAAGGCAAACAACCTCTCATTCTCAGCAGTGCTGCGTCCACCGACCAGATACCGGATGTGGCTCTTGGCAATTTCGTCGCCGCTGATATCGCGCGCCGTCATGCCCTCCTTCTCCAGGCGCTGTAACAAGTCCAGAACATCGCGGGTTCGAGTTGCTGCCGAAACCTGAATACCCATCAATACGCTCGCAGCTGTGGCGTCGTGGTAACGGTAGCAGAACTCGGTAACGACCATTGGGTTGACCGTCGCTACGAGCTTGGCAAATGAGCCAGGCGTCTCGGGGATAGTAACCGCGAGAAGTGCCTCTTTCTTCTCACCGATGGCGGCACGTTCAGCGACGAATCTGAGTCGATCGAAGTTCATGTTCGCTCCACTGGCAAGTGCTACCAACTGGCGACTCGTGTCCCCGGATGGGTTGGACGCGACGTACTTTTTGAGTCCAGCAAGCGAGAGAGCCCCCGCTGGCTCGAGGATGGAGCGCGTGTCTTCGAAGACGTCCTTGATAGCAGCACAAATGTCGTCGGTGTCGACTTGGATGATGTCGTCCACGACTTCCATGCAGATGCGGAACGTCTCTTCGCCGACAGTCTTCACAGCGGCACCATCTGCGAATAGTCCCACCTCAGAAAGCGTCACACGCTTCTTCAGCTTCAACGACTGGAGCAATGCATTCGCATCATAGGTCTCCACTCCGATGATCTTGATGTGAGGTGCAAATCGCTTAATGTAGACGCCTACGCCGGCAATGAGTCCACCGCCTCCAACACAGCAGAATATAGCTTCCAGCTTGCTAAGGTCTGCTTGTCGTAGAATTTCGGCTCCAATCGTTCCCTGTCCGGCGATGACATATGGGTCATCGAATGGAGGGATGTTGATCAAACCATTCGCCTCTGCTCTCCGGTTACACTCGGCTTTTGCTTCGTCAAAATCCTGTCCGTGTAGCACGACGTTTCCGCCAAGTCTAGACACATTCTGGTGCTTGATGGCGGGAGTTCCAACGGGCATTGTGATGGTTGCAGGAATGCGGAGCTTTCGAGCGGAATAGGCAACACCTTGGGCATGGTTACCAGCCGAGCAAGCAATGACACCCTTCCATCTCTCTTCTTGGCTGAGATGGGCCATCTTGTTGTAGGCACCTCTCAGTTTGAAGGAGAATACGGGAAGCAGATCTTCCCGCTTGAGGAAGACTTGGGTCTCGAGCCGATTGCTGACATTGATGGCGTGGGTGAGGGGAGTTTGCTCCACCACATCGTAGACTTTTGCTGTTGTGATCAAGCGAATGTACTGCAATGAATTTTAGTGATGTTGAGTGTTGTGGGAAGTTACTTCACTTACATCCGGGAAGCCATTGGGAAGAAGGAGATGATCCGGCACGACAGACTTGTGAGTGCCATCTTGGACCAGGGGTGAGGGGTCCTGACCTGAAGGCTCCGCAGAGTACTCCGTCAGAGCGAGGCTGTTGCGTTGTGTCTTGCTTTGCGGTGAGGTCGGCTCGGACGCGTGTGTGCCATTTGACACTCCGTTTGCCGCCATTGTCACCGATTTTGCATCGACAATGTCGATGCGTTTGACAGAACGACCGAAATGATGTTTCGGCGGTGTGTTGTAATTTGTTCGAACTCAGAGGAGGTGGTGAGTCGAATGTTGCATGGTCAAGCATTGGAGCGTTGTGCAGTCTGTGCATAAAGAAGCTTAAATTTTATATGCGCTGCTCAATGACGCGGATGAAGTGATGAGCATGATTGCTCCGGTATTCGTAGAGTACTCCTCCACTTCTTCACTTCGACGACCGGTGCGCTGCCAACAAGCTGTCTCTGTAGTGTGTATATACGCAGCCCATTGTCTCTGGAACGACTCTTACTATCCCGCAGCGCCACCACCATTCGAGCGAAGAGGTTGCCCCCAAAGTATAGCACGCGACCGTAATGTCGGTTCCGGGTAACATCAACACGGCGCCGCCGCCGTCGTCTTTTGATGGCAACGAGGATTTCTATGAAGAGTCGAGATGGGGCAAGTTCAAGAGGAAGGTCCTCCAGGAGCCTCTGATCCCACTGGGGTGCGCCTTGACTTGCTGGGCGTTGTATGAAGCGTGAGTGTTGCGAGGAATGATCACCACGAAGTACATGTCGATTGATGCGTTTCCTAGTACTCGATCAATGCGTTCAGGAGACAAATACCGAACAAACCGCATGTTCCGTCGCCGTATCTACGCTCAAGGTTTCACCATTCTCGCAATGATTGCCGGATCCGCATACTGGGAGGGCGACAGAGTGAAGAGGAAGGAGTTTGATGGGCTGGTCGAAGAGAAGAAGACCAAGGAGAAGCACGGAGCTTGGTTGAAGGAACTGGAGATTCGTGACGAGGAAGAGCAGGAGCTTAGACAGATGCGCAATCGATTGATCRAGGGCAAGACGGCGGAGACCCAGAAGTACAGCGAGGAGGAGAGGCGAGCACTTGAGGACCAGCAGAAACAGGATGCTGGACAGCCAAAGGGGGGTTTTGGAGAGGTACGAAATGTGTTGGAGGAGTGTGAGAGCCGAAGACAAGGCAAGATCTTGGCCGCCGTACAGGAGCTCTGGCAAGGGCGGAGATGAGCCAAGTGAGCGTATGGAAGTTCTATTGTATATTGTGAAGCATAGCATGCACTGGCTGCCGAAACTGTACCAAATCTCGCCTCAAGCACGAATAACCCGATCACGCTCGTTCTGCTCAAACCATCGCACTCACGTCGACAAGCTGGGAGCAGAAGGGCGAGAATACTTGGAAGTTTAGGGGATTATCTTTCAAGCAATCTTCTTGGTGCGAGTTCCGTTCAGCTTCCAGAGCTTGAACATGTTCGACATCGTCCTATCCATCACCCATCGAGGGAAGAATGTGCTGAGAGAGCGTTAGCAACATCATGGGGCGAGCAAGAAAGGTGCTGAAGGCTGATGCCAGACGACTTACGTAACGAACCACACAAGCCAAGTCTTGCCACCGGCCCAGAAGTGGTTGCTTGGTCTGTTCAAGACGTGTCGGACGACCGTAGTCGCGTACTCCTCGTTCGGGATGGAGCTGGTCTGACTGTGAACGAGCCGCTCCTCATACTCTTTCYGGATTGGGAGGTACACGGAATCATCTGGCAGTTCCCGATGCGTACGAGCAATGCTGGACTTGACACCGCCTGTCACGATAGTCACCACGCGTACATCAAAGGGCTTCAATTCCACTCGGAGTGTGTTGCTGTAGTGGTGCAGAGCCGCCTTGGAGGAGTTGTAGACGCTGCCAAATACGTAGGGGATGACGCCTGCAAGACTGCCAATTTGTACCTACATATGGAGCACGAAGGTCAGCGCGTGTTGAAGATATTGGGCCAAGGATTCGAGACAAGCTGTATGTCTTCCACGGTTTGGTCTGCTTACAATCGTTCCCTTGGCATTCATCAATAGCGGCGCGAACTTCTGGCACATACGCATGATACTGAACAGGTTCGTCTCGTACGTCAGGCGGATCTGGAAGTAGTCTTAGAAGCTGATTCTCTCCTGTAGGTATCATCACCAAACCTCATCAATCTCCACATCTAACGCCGGTACAGTGTAATTCYGACCTGCGTTGTTGACTAGGTAGTCAAGAGATCCATTTGTTCTCGAGGCTACTTCATCGTAAAGTGCATTGATGCTTTCAATATCATTCACTTCGAGAGCAAGCGTTTCGATTCCTTGCTCTGCAAGATCTGATATCGACTCTGTTTTACGTGCCGTGGCGAAGACTCGTAGTCCTATCAAAGGTCAGGTCTTGTTGAGAGGTCCGTTTGCACGCTTGAGTATTTTACCCTTGCTTTTGAACTCTTGTGCAAGGGCATGGCCAATGCCTGACGAGCAGCCCGTTATGAGAACAGATTTTGCCATTTTTGATTAATGTCGATGTCGATGAGTGATGTCGTTGCTGATGTATGTTGCCGAGGCTGGGCAATCGAAAGATCGACGCATGGTTATCGCTAGCGCTGACATCGCATCTCATATAAGGGTCGACTCGCACCTGTACAATACTCTGTATAGCATGAATGAGCGTGCCTGCCGCTACCTCATCCATTCCCCGCTATCGATATGGCTGCTCAGATCACCGTACAGGGCTTTCAAGACCCCAACAGCCTCTGCGTCGCTACGCATCTCTTCAGAAATGCAGATTCTGCACTGTGAGATGCCTATGCCGATAGTATGGCATTTGGAGAGAACAGCCGTGGATTGAGTGATACCCATCAGCAGAAGTTCAAAGACGTAGAATACAACTACCTTGCTCGAGAACAATGAAACGAAAATGAAAGCCACCTGGTAATTTGCTTGGGGAAGAGCCATGGATCCTGGCTTTACTTTGGGACCGGCAAGATCAACATCGGTGCTCAGGAATGGACGCTCATGAAGACACCAATATCCACCTGAGCAAGACTGAAGATGTACTCTCATGCAGGAATCGATCTCGGGTTGTCAATCCGCTTTCCTCCTCCTGCGGTCCTCTCAATAGCCGGTTCCCATGGTCGAGTGCCCAGTGCACCAGCTCCTAAGCAATCTAGATTGAGCTGTTCATACTGCTGCTTGATGCTGGGTCATACAGTGATTCGCTCTCGTCGCCTAAGTTACTGCGAGCTTACAAGTGGATGGTACCTGGGCCACGCGTGAGCTGGTTTCAATGAGATCACGAACCGACAGATGMACATGAACCAGGCGCCGCAAGACTATTGCTCTCGCAGCATGGAATTGAAGCCTTCTGCCTTACTCCTGGTGGCATCTGGTGTTGCCTCGGAGAAAGCAGAGCTGGGACTTTGCTGTGGGACATGCATCTTCCTCTCCAAGGATCTGCACGTAGAAGACCAATCGATGGAAAAAGGCCATCGCATACTCGCGTGGGCGAAGACGGATGGGCAGCATCATCCAGTGCGGTCGCAGTCTGTGTGAGCTGAGGCTGGACATGTCGTCGTATCTTCGCGTGAGCAGAAGGTGGACATAGTGTTTGACACCTGAGCCAGAGTCGTCGACGACTCAATCAGGCGCATCCTCGCGTAAGCAAAAAATGGACATATTGATGTAAGAGGGCGCTTGTGATGGCTTCTATGATGTGCACAAGATAGACTCAAGAGCAATGGAGCTGGAAGGTGGAGAAGTTGGGCTGGACCGGAAGTTGGCCACAATTGTCAAATAGGGCAACTGTGACTCTTGGCACCAAGGTGAGTGAATGTCACCAAGTCAAAMATTTTCCCTTGGCCGACAGCATTATTCCGGACATCAGCTGCCATGGTGATGTATTCGTCTAGCTCCTAACAGCGATCTGAGCCATTGTTTGCCACACATTATTGAAGTTAGACGGTGCATCCGGCGATTCGTTGACCTCCCAAGTGGAGTGTATGTAATAGTTGTCGGCTCGGTCTAAGGCAGGCAAAAGGTTTGCACCACAGCGTTGGCAGCCGTGTACATGCTACGTAGGACCAACTGAAAGCCGCTGCATGATCTGCCAAAGAGSAAAAAGGAAGACCCAGTATGATACTGGGGGGAAGTTTGACACTGAGGTCGATCCCGGAATCGAACCGCTATCATGGGTTAGCATGAAAGGTTCGATTGTGGTGACATTCAAGTATACTCACGGGTTCCCGGAAGGTTCTGATGATCAGAATCCGATGTGATGACCGCTACACTAATCAACCGATTACTTGATGAGCCACGGGTGGCCGTGCTTGTTGATAATTCTTTTTCCAAAGTCCGAACAATAGCCGGCGTTGAGTGACCAACTCGATGCCCAGAGGTCAGTTCCCGTGCGAGGCCTTTCCTTAGCCCCAGCTGCTACGGAATGAAACATCAATCGAGTCTAATAATCAATTGACACGCACCTCCGTGCACGGTCATCACGAGCACAGTTCGACGGTGAGTTTGGTATACCACAAAGCCCATACGATGCTGAGGTGATGCGTAAGTCGATATTCCAGCTCAGGTCGAAAATCATTCACCTGGCTTTGCGACTAACTTGCTGCCAGGTACGGCTCATCCCGATGCAGGCATGTGACTTCACGGACAAGCCGCATACATTCCATTGCCTTGAAATTCGCGAGATTGCATTTGAACGAGTGGTACATCGCGTGCATGGCCATGTCTTGGCAGGGCGAAGCTCATCATCGTTACGCCGTCATCGACAAACCTCAACATTCCCGTCAAAGCTCATCTCATTGACAAACTAAAAGCCACTCGATGAGTTGAGAAACAATCAAGTCGAGGCAATGCCTCGCACTACGCGGCAAACTACAGTCAATAAGAATGGCCACCAGACCGACTCGTCCACATCCAAGACCTCCTCAAAGCAGGAGCTTTCCTCACCTCTGTCCTCGTCGTCCGACAAGCCTTCTCCCGAAATACCATCCTTCCCAACTCCATCCGTATCCTCCCAATYCCTCCGAATGTCCTACGCAATAGCCCGCGGCGAGCAAGGCGTTTTAACATTCGAACCCTACAAATCCATCCTCCTCCCTCATTGGCGTTTCCGAACCGTCCCAATCGCGAAAGAATCCTCCCAAACATTAAAAAAAGCTTTTGACTTTTACATTCATGTTGAGGATTTCGTTGGCGCGGACATGGCCAGGAAGTTCATACAGATGGGAATGACGCGAGCGAGGCGGTATGCGAATCATAAAGGTGGGAAGAAGTACAATAAGAGTGAACGGGAATTGGAGAGGGATGGTGGGGAAAGGACGATTCTCCCCAAGAGCGAAGGACATGATGGTATGGAGGAGAAAGCGGCTGCTAGTGAGGTGTTCAAAGTGGTATGGAGGGCTTGCATTGAGGATCGGGCGTACTTGACGTTGAAGGAGGAGTGGAAGAAGGAGAAGGCCGACTGGGAGAAGAGTGGGAAGAAGGTTAAGAAGAAGGACAAGTCAAAGGTCAAGCAAGAGGTGAAAGCAGAAGAACAGGTCAAAATCAAGAAAGAGGACGATTCATGAAATGTACATGGCAGGTGGTGCGGTAATCGAGTGACATTAGGATTGCCATGCTCCCAGAACGATCTATAATGCTTCATCGGTAAAAAATATCCCACAAACGCCTTGCTCAACGCTGAAGCGCAGCATATAACTCCTCCAGCGTCATCACGCATGTCAACATCACAACGGCACTTCCTCCATCATCTCAACAGCACCCTCCCGTCCTACAGTCAGAATGACATCTCCCAGCGTCTTCGTGGCAAACCCAGCCTCACAATACGCAAAGTAGTACTCCCACTTCCTCTTGAACACCTCAATATCGTCGTCTCCCATCTTCCCCGAATGCTCGTTCAACAACGCAGRCCGGATCTTTTCTTGGAAAGTCTGCATAAAGCTTTGTCTMCACAGCCTCAGCGTCTTTGCGTAATGAGGTCCAATGTTCTCTATACTCTCGGGTATAAGTCTCGGCTGCACACCTTTCTTCGAGTTTGACGATCCTTCGCGGATGGAGTCAAGGAGCTGAGTGATCGTAGGAAGATGGCCGCCTGGGAAGATGTACCGCCGGATGAAATCGTCCGAGGCGGTATATCCGACATATCGAGATTCTGGGATCGTGATGCATTGAAACACGGCCACGCCTCCATCCGACTTGAGGAGGTTATCGATACAGCGGAAGTAAGTCGCAAGGAATTCCTTTCCTACAGCTTCCAACATCTCAATCGAGACGACCTTGTCGTACTTGTTCTTTTCTTCCTTGGGAATTGGGAGACTGCGATAGTCACAAAGTAGAACTTTGATCTTGTCTGCGAAGCCTGCTGCCTTGATGCGATCTTCTGCCAACTTCTTCTGCTCGGAAGAGAGCGTAAGGCTGGTGACTCTGCATCCCGTCTTTTCCACAGCCAGCATCGCGAAGCTGCCCCAGCCGGTCCCAATTTCAAGAACGTGGTCCGTACTCTTGATCCTGGCATTGTCGATGAAGCGGTTCAACTTTCGGTATTGGGCCTGCTCGAGGGTCTCCTCGGAAGAGAAAGGATCGTATTTCGGTAGCCAGATTGGGCAACTGTAGGTCATGTCCGGGCTGAGGAAAGCAGCAAACATGTCATTGCTGATATCGTAGTGTGCTGCAATGTTGAGACGTGCATTCGTGAGGGTATTCGTCTTCCTGACCAATGCGCTAAGCTTTCCCAACACCGTAGACGACAATGTCGTGCCATTGGAGAGATGGCTCTTGTTCGCAATGAACAGCTTGAAGAATGCTGTCAGGTCTGAACAGCTAACTTCTCCAAGCATGTACGATTCGGCGAAACCCATGTCCGCGAACAGCACCAGCCGGACCCAGAAAAGATCGTTCAGCACGCGCAATTCAGTATGAGGGGTGGAATAGACGGTCTTTTCGCTGTCGAGCACTTCTCCAGCCCGTCGTGGACTCCCACAAATTGTAATGCTTCCATCTGAGTCTGTCACTTGCAGCGATCCCACCTGGATTTTCCGAAGCAAGCCGAGGGATGCACCACGTGAAAGCGATAGGAGCGAAGGCCATGCAAACGACCCGGCGTAGCTCACCAGGCCCGCGGCGCGTTCGGCGACGTTCATTGTACTGTTTTTGGCAATCGGGATTGAGATTGGGATTGGGAGGATGGAGGGGAAATGGCGCAAGAAACAATGCTTCTTTGAGATTACGCGATCATGTTCATGAAGGGAGGGATATGTACAGGCGGTGGGGTAGAAGGAAGGGGAAAGGACGACGAAAAGTGGGAGAAATGAGCAAGCGCGAGGATTCAGAGGTGCGGAGTTTATGAGAGACAAAGGGCCTACATACCAGCCATCCCACTGTCAACGTTTTCCGGCTGCGTCGGGACCGGGACAATTAGAAATGCGGTCTCACAGCCTTCAAGGCACCACTTCCCGCTTTGGATGATTATTGTTGACTCCATAGCGTCATCGATGAGCTGCAAAGGGTATCGTGGTGGGTGCGGAGATCCTTGATTAGAGAAATTTAGCCCCTCGGATGGGCAGGCCGCCGGCGCTTCGGACTTTTTGTCGCCGCCGTTCGTGTGGAGGAGACCACCTGGCATGGAGGAGAAGGATTTCATCGGCGCAGAAGCTGGACTTTACATTGTGGCGATGGGAGACGAGGTCGCTCTGATAAATTACTTGTGGACACCAAGTCGAGCTTGGGCTGCAGCTTACCGGCATTGATTTCTTGGGTGAGAGATCGATAAGACTAGTACCTAGTGGGGGCATTGGAATAATGCCGATCCGGATCCCAGCAGACTGGAAGATTGGATCGTCACCTGAGATCAAATGTACCTGAATTAAAGGGACAGCAGCGCGTTCCTGGAAACTGCATCGGAGTATAACCCGAAGGACTTGTTTTGCTGACGCCAGCGGCAGAGAGTGCTTGTCGGGTTTTGTTCCGATACGTGAAGGTGCTGTATGCTACCTTATGTTACCTACCCTTGGAGAACGATCTTCAAAGTATCTTGTGCCTTGTAGAAGTAATGATCTTGGCTATGCTCTGAAAGGTATCGTGTGGAGTACAACGAACGTGTACCGAACCGAGAGAACGGATCGGATATCCCACCTCCACGGAAGGTCCGACATGGACGAAGATCGATGCGACTCGATGCTGTAGAGCAGTAGTACATGTACCGTCGAGCACGACGTCCTATGGTGAAGCTCCAACACATGTCCTTCGGAACACAATCGATCTTGTAGTCTTCTCACTTGCGCTTTGTCCGCYTCTTCTTCTTCTTTTTCTTGCTCCCTGCACCGCCCTGACCAGCTCCAACCCTCTCCGACACAGGCAGTTCATCGGCATACTCATCATCCTCTTCACCTTCAATCAAGTCCAAGTCGCCGTCATCTTCCTCCACCACGTCGTCCTCGCTATCCTCCACACTAGGCGACATCTCTGCCATCGCTCTCCCTTTCTGCGCTCTCTCCTGTCCAAAGCGCTTCCTGGCATCCTCTTCAAATCCCACCTTCTCCTTCCGAAACAGTGCCATGGTAGCGCGCGCATCCTCAATACTAGAGTGCTCTCCCGTCTGAATGTCCATTCCCAGTTCGCTCTTGGCCAACTTCCTCAACGCGGGCGGCTTTCCCCGACTTTCAACACGGAACTTCGCATACCGGCTCGTATCTCGTTGCGCACTCTTCGGGTGAGTGAGCAGCAGCGCATTCAAATCGTTCCTCAACGCGTGTCCGACCAGAATCCTACCCTGCAACAATCTAGCAACGTCCGCCTGTACCTCTGCAAATGATCGCGCATATGGAGCACGCATATGATGTGGTTTTATACCAGAGACGTGTGTCCTGTAGTCTTCCACTCGCGCTTTGGGTGGTGGCTGGACGTATGAGTCGTACACTTGTTCGCCGTGAAAGTTGACCACCGATGCGCGGGCGAGAAGATTGTCGCTATGAGGCGGAGGACCTGTACCAACCATTTCACAATCAAGTGCGAGGTATTTGCCCAGCTTATGAGTCGGATGTAGTCCGCTGTTGGGCGTATCTGTGTAGGAGCGATTGGAGATGGAGGAGGATCCATAGGCAGCTGTGATGTCGGCAGCGGGGATGTCGTGGACCTGCATCAGTTTGGCTTCTTTTTCCCGTGTTGTGCTGCTGCCCGCGCTGGCGGGTGTCGATATGTAACCTCCCATCTTGCGCTTCTTTGGTTTGTCGTCTTTGTCGTCTTTGGCGACTTTGCTCTTCTTCTCCTCCAACTCTCTCTTGCGTTTCAGTCCATTCTTGGCTACCTCTTGCCTCTTTCCAGCCTTCAGTCGCTCTTGCAAGATCTTCCAGTTGCTCGACAAATGCTGGAGATCCGGCCCGGCCATGTCGTGTTGTGCATGTTGAACTTGAACGTCCGATAGAGTTGGTCTCGGCGATCTGGAACTTTTTCATGGGAGCGGCCGCACGCTAGTAGCCCGGTTAGAGTTAGGGTTAGTGTTTATGTAGGCATGCCTGGTACATGCTCTTCTGTCCGGACAATACATCGCAGTCGCATGAAGATCGTCGGTCTCCAATGATCTGTTTCGATTCCGGGATAGACCTGTGTTACCGACAGACCAAACTACCACCTACACACAGACGAGCAACTCAAAAACCATGGGCGCTGGGAATTTGTCATGACGCGGAGCAAAGAAAGACCTGTTGGAAAACATTCCCTCAACTTTTGATCAAGAGCCGCTCTATCCTCAAACCCTTCCCCGACTGCTCATCTGCTAGAAGAACCTCACAATGGCTCACTCTCAGACGCGCTCGCTAAGTCGCACCCATAGATCTGGCTTCATCAAAACCTGATACAGCTTGATCCCGTCATTGTCAGGCCGCAAACTCCACAGGCGATTCGACTCCGCAGCCTTCCCATCCATATCAAGCTCCATATCAAACTTGAACAGAACATGAGCAATGATCAACCTTGCCTCCAAGTATGACAGGTCCTCCCCGATACATCTCTTAGGCCCATAGCCAAAAGGTCTGGAAGCACCTAACCTGTCGCCCGCGAACTCATCACTGCGGTAGGCTTCCCGATCCTGAAGCCAGCGTTCAGGTCTGAAAGCGTCCGGATCCGCAAAATTGTCTGGAGAGCGAGAAGCAGCCCATGGAGCCACACTAACAGTAGTTCCAGCTGGCACGAATTGGCCATCGATCACAGCACCACCGGCAGGAACAATTCGCTGCATAGCAACAGCGCCGGGCGTAAAGAGACGTAAGGCTTCGTTGATTGTTGCTCCCAAATATGGGAGACTCATGACCGAGTCGACCTTGATGTCCTGTGCAGAAGAGAAGGTCGAGCGGATCTCGGAGGTCAGGATCTTGTAGGCCTCTGGATGGGTACAGATCAGGTATGCCCATGCTGTAAGTGTTATAGAAGTCGTCTCGGAGCCTGCTGAGATGTAGAGCATCATGTTCAATTTGATCTCGTCTTGATTGAGGGCCTTCTTGGGATCTTCTTCGCGAAGGAGATGATATATCATGTCTTGCTTTGAGGAGTCCGGTTTCGCGAGGCCTATTCGAGAGAAAAATCAGTGGCAGCTTTGAACGGATGGTCTTGGAACGAGTGCTACTTACGCTGTGTTGTCTTCTCTATCGACTTCTGGACATGCAACATCCTCCATTTCGTAGCTTCAGCAGGCATGCAGAGTCGCAGCAACACGTTGCGGAGCCAGGAATCGACTCCTGCCACGCGTCGTATGGCTTGATCGTAGGACGCGAAGATCACTACTTGACGCATTGCACTGGCCCACTCCGTGGTTTTATTCTGCTCAAGGCATCCAAAAGGTTCACTGAATGAGAGATCACCAATGGCATCGAATGTCGTAAAGGAGACTGCAGATCGATAAGCCTGGGAGCAAAATCCCTCGAAAGTTCCTTACAATAGTCTGCCATGTTCGCAAGATTGTTCTTCTCATGGATTTGATTCAGCAACTTGAGCAGGGCGTTGATGTGGTGCTGGATGATCTCTTCCTGCTTGTACAGGGCATTCTTGGACAGTCCGGGAGCCTAGAGAACCGCGACTCAGAGCACATACTCGATGAACGAAGGATCACACTTACCAAGGCTCTACGTTGACGAGTGTGTTCTTTGCCTCTCGCAAGTCCAACTCCCACACAACCGTTCATGGGCGACACGATGCCGATGAAAATCGGACTCTTCTCCATGACACTTCCATTCTACGGAGTCATCATCAGTTTTCATCATGTTTCGTCGATATCCTTGTTCTTACTCGGAGGCCGTAGATATCCTGCCACGCTTGATCGGTGGTGAATATCAATTCATTCGGAGCAACTCTCACCACAGGTCCTGAAACACAAAAGATTTAGAAGGTACAGACTTATCGAAAGGATTGCGATTACCATATTTCCGATGTAGACGGTAGTAGTATCGATGCTGTTCCCCTTTTGCGAGCCTCAAAGAACTTGGAAGCTCCGTGATGGCATTCAGCCAAGGTCCAGGGAATGATTTCAACGGATGAAATATAATCCGATACATAGTCTGGCCAAGCACAACGACGACAATGCTCAGCACCGTCACGAGCACCACAGTCGATGAAGCGAACGCCATCGTATGGAGAAGTGTGGTTCAGAGCAGAGACCACTTGGAATTTTGGAGAGAGATGCATTATTTTGTGTGGCTGCTCAAACTCTGAATCGCTCATCGTCGATTTCCGAGAGAACCTTCGATTAATGCCGACATGGTGGCAGGGGTATACGTGTTGGGAGGTCTATCGATTGTCTAGGTAGGGCTCGTCGGACAGCTGTTAGATGACTGGCTGTGATCGCAAGTGTCCGCTCACTCGTATTAACATCGGATCACCGTAAAACCAACAAAGGGATGGATGCTACAAGACTAGTCTCAGATTCTCGGCAGGGATCTTTCGCAAGTCGGTGAGCTGTTAGCACCAAGTTTCACTATATTAGCGTAGTATGGGTCTTTAGTCTAGCCGCGTATGGAAGATCGTCAACCAAAAGATAACTTCACACTGGGCATCGATGTATGCTAACCTACATGTCTTTGCCTGCGAAGGAAGTTTCACTGAGTTCGTACGTAACCTTCTTGACAGTTTAGTACATGCCAATGCCGATCCATCTCACCCACTGCCAAGAGAAGCTGTCACATGAAGATCTAGATTGCGTAAATTGATTATTGCGATGGCGATACCTTGAGTCCGATGCAGAGACATTTGCTCGGCATCATAGTTCCATTCCAACGCACACTAGGCAGCTGGTAGCACAGGATCGAGCTTCACCTCGGGAAAAGCATGAGCAACCCTCGCTTGCAATCCCAAAGCCCATGTCCTCCACTCCTGCGAGGCAGCTTCGTTGGATAGGGAGCCTCCAAACCCGTTCTCCTCCGCAGGAGAGCTGGCCGGCTCTGCAGGACTGTCCACCCGCGCAGCATCTCTCAGTATGTCCGCAAAACCTCGAAATAGTAGCTTGTCTTCCATCTCCATGATGCGCTCAAACCGTTGCTGTCCTTCATAAAATTTCACCTCGTCTCGATCCAGTCGGTGCCACAGCTTCTGGTTGTTTTTCGCCGCTAGGATAACACTCTCGTCTTCAGCCTTGCCGATCATCAAGCCTTCCTCGCAGAATCTGTATCTACGCATCATCATGTGAATAGGTCCACCAAATGCGCGGACAAAGTTGGTCACGATTTGCATGCCTGGCTTGAGGGCATAAGCCACGTCAAAAGCCCATAGCAGCTCGCGAGCGGTTCGATATGCATCAACACGCAAGTCCGGCGGGACATATGCGAATGTGTTGTTGGTCTCGCCTTCTGCTCGGTGCTTGTAGAATGCAATAGCATCGTACATGGTATCCCCAATCTCGGCCAGTACATCGAATTCCTCGTCGGTGAACCACACATCGTCCATGTCGTTACATGCCAATGCTGCAGCAATTGTGAATCTGCAAAGTGCATCACAGTCTCGTAGTCGGAACCAGTTTCGGGGACTAGATGCCACAGCCCGTCGATATCTCCAGAAAAGCTCGTCGTGACGGCGTTCGCTAGTCTTGTCGCTGGTAACGGTCAAAAAGGTCTTGTACTCCCGAGACATGTCTGCCGCCCCAGGAGTACCCTTGAAGAGGTCATCAAGGACTTGATCCAGATCGTAGCCCAGAACAGGACCCTCAGCGGTCATATCGAAAAGAGCGCCACGGAACTCGGCGACTGTTCCGATGATGATAATTCTATATGGTTATGGATGCGTCAGCTTGATCTCGTCTACTTCATCACTGCAGTCCTACCTCATGAAGGCCACATATCTGTTCCAATTGGTGTACTGAGGGATTACACTTCGTGCATACTCCCAGGCACAGGCAAAAACCTCAGCCTTTACTGCGGGTGGCAGGTCTATTCCTTGCAAGTCATCTGCAATGTCGTCGGGGAAATACCACTTGTAAGAAGGCATTGTTGTAGATTGAGGTAAGAAACTCTCGCAATGGTCCGTGTCAGGAGAGTGGGATGGAAGATCTTATAGGAGAAGGAGCCGACTGCCGATACTGATACAACTCGCGGCTTGGACTGAGCTATATCAAACATCTAGACCTTCTTCCCCTTTAACCAATGGTCGCGTATCGAGTCTCGATCTCCGCACCCTAGAGTCTAGAGACACCAGCGTGGCCACGATGAATGACGTATCGGGCGTTTCAGTCTAATTCAGTATCTCGCCGTGGAATGCCTTGTACAAGGKAGAATGTGCCGTAGTTCTGCTCGGATGGACAATGATGTATCCAAGACCGATGGGTAGAGATTCCGGACCGAGTCGAAACCGAAAGCGTACAGCGTCTTGACGTAGCGGAGAACCTTCCTCTCCGTCCGAGCTGCTGTGTCCTATAGTGAGATTGGCTGCAACATGTCTCTTCCAGAGACTCTTGGGCAGCACAAGGTCATCCGATGCGTCCAGGCGCTGTATCTCTGGATCCCTCGTGCCTGGAATCAGGGGAGAGTACCACCCCCTGGCCTGTTCTCACTTTGACAAATCGAGCTCGCATCACAGGCGACTTGAACGATACCTCGCAACCCACGTTCTAGTCTCTATCCTGGAAGATTCGAAGCCTCTCCAAGAACCTTGCATCTGTGGCCCGAGATCAATTGGCCGAACTTGCTGATAGCCTTTGTTTGAGAGGAGAAGTGATTGGTATCACGGCCGATGCAAGGTCAAAAAACTCACTAGCCTTTCGTCCGCGCCATCCTCGGAGACATCGTCGGCAGTGCAGCAAGATCTATTTGCATGGGTGATGGTCACAACAACGAGCTCAGAGTTCCAAGACACTGCAGTCTCTCGACTCAGTTCGAGTTGCCTAAGCCATCGCCAGGAAATACTCGGGAGTCAGCGCGGAGACGTGAGGTCGGGTCGATCGTAATTTGTGTTCACTACTGCGGACAATCTGAGTGGAACCTCTAGAGGCTAGCAGGGCCTGCTAGAATTACCTAATGGGGAAGGACCCTAGTTCCGTTAGGCAGCAAAAACTGATCGTCGAAGTTATGGCCTTATCCTAGCTCCGGTAGTTGGAGTCCCTATAGAGTCGATCTTACTAGTACTTGTTAAGTAGCCTAATGCTCTATGCTAGTCTTACTCCGTATATCCTATATATACGGAGGTCGGAATTAGAACTCCTTACTAGGTAGGTAGTATAATCTTAGCGTACGGCTATACCCGTCTAACCTTATTTTAGAGGTCTCGGATAAATAAATATAGCATGTTTATAGCCTAATTAAGCGGTTGTTAATAATATAGCATAGCTACTACTGTTCGTAAGTAAATCTAAACCTTATACTATCCGTAACGGCTTATTACCGTACTAATCGCGTAGTCTAGCGTTAAAACGAGTAGTATAGTCGTAGAACTAACTAGGTAATAGGTTACAATAAAGACTCTTAGAATAGGTCGGATCTACGTACTAACTACTACTCGGTAGCTGCTCGAGCTACTACTTACGCTCTACGAGAGGTTAGTAAGACCTACGCTTAAGTTAAGGCCGTAACTAGCTTAAAAGAACGATATTATCGCTCTATATATAATAAGGCTCGAAGGCGTAGATTCGATAGTAATAACTTCCGAGATAAGTACTTTATAGATAAGCTACGGTCCGGTAGGCTAGCTATATATACTAAGGACGCTCTAAGTAAGGTAATAGCTATAATAAGTAAGAATAGAAGGATAAGGTCGCTTACTACTACTATAATTAGTCGTTAACTTAGAATAACGAGTAATCGTAAGCTCTTACTAATATCCGTTTAGAGACTGCTTTATAGCGCTAGTTACTATAAAGTTAAGCGTAATACGAAGCCTAGACTTATACCGTAGATGCGTAAGAAGCGACTAGCATAGTGTCTTTAATACTAGTACTAGACGCTTAACGATTAGAAGAAGGTAGTATAGATAGACGAGACCTCCGTAATTTACGGTCTACGGCGTAGTAGCAACCGCGTATAGCGAATAGCGTTTAAAAATAACTCTAGTACGTGTTATAGTAATCGCTTTAAGGGCTTCTTAGAGTTTATGTTCTAGGGTTGTTTCTCGTACGATTATAAGGGACCTTACTACGTGTAGGTAAAAGAGATTAAATAGGAAGTAGCTATAGCTAAGAAGGATATTATAGAGCGTAATCGAGTATTAGAGGTTGCTGCTCGTATGTAGTTTAAGAAGGATTAAAATAAGGAGGATCTAAGACATAAATTAGCGAGTATATCTATTAATCTAGGCCTAATAAGAGCAGGTAAACCGTAGAAGCAACGTAAGCGTATAAGGCTAAAGTTCGTCTTTATAGAAGCTCGTAGTAAACTCGTCCGTAAGGCGACTATAGGTAGTATAGATTAGTATCGCTACGAGAAGGAGGTATTAGTACTAAAGTTGCTTCCGTTTATAAAGGAACACGGCCTTACTATCTAAGAGGATAGCGCTAGGGCTTATATTGCTTACTAGCTTAACGAGCTCTTTAATATTTACGACGTTACGCGGTTAGTATAGCCTAGTAACTCGCCGGATCTTAACATAATTAAGCCTACGTAGTATTAGATAAAACGTGCTTTATAAACCTATCCGGACTTCGAATCTAGGCCTAAATTACCTGCTATATAGAAGCAGAAGTAGGCCGAGCTACCGTAGTCTACTATCTAGCGCTAGATCCGGAGGATAATGCGATATATTAAGGAAGTAATCCGACTTAAAGGTAGTAACGAATACCGAGAGGGATCTAAAGATAGGTTATATAATAAGCGACGTCGTTAAGCGTTTAACGAGCGATAAGGCTAGCAAGATAAGGCCGTTATTACTGCTACTACACCTACACCTTCTTATAAAGCCCTTAGGTTAGCTCGAATAGTAGCTTTATAAGCTAGAATAGGTAATAAAGATGCTATTAAGGCCGCGGATAAGGCTACGAAGGAAGCACGGTATATACGTACGAACGAATTAGCTAAGAAGTGTCGTAATAAGATAAAGCTTATTCGTACTTAGGTTACTACCGGCGTAGCCTTACCTACTTAGATTAAGGCTATTTAGAAGGAAGATAATTAGCGTATATTACGATTAAGTAGGAAGAAGACGGTTACGTTTATAGAGCGTTTAATGTAGTTACTGCCCTCTAAGAGGACGTTATTATAGTAAGGAAGAAATAAGATTAAGTAAGGTTAGAACAACCTCTTTTAAGGCCGTTGTTTAACTGTTATTATAAAGCCTAGGTAAATTTTACTACATATGCTAGCGTTTTAGCTACGGTGCGTAAAGAAACATCTATATAGGCTTAAATTAAAGAGCGCATTCAGCTCTATAATTCCACTCTTATGTTCGTATACATATATGTTGTAGTTGTGGAATAATATAAGGAAGAAGAAACTATATGCGGGTGTTAGCAATGCGAACTTAACTACGGCCGAACTCCGGCCGAGTAGCTTCAAATCCCTGACCGGCAAGGAGTTCTGATTCCGACCTCCGTAAGATTTTGCGCCCAATCACCAGCTGACATCATCTCCTTTCTACAACCTTAGAGTTGCCAAGGCTATCCCTACATCGGCAGAGTGTGCGGGAGAGCCCAATCGTGTACCAGCGAAACAAGCTTAGGATGACCTGGTTGGTTTGCGAGCCTTGTCTCTTCACTGTAGCTGCATTGCACTACGGAATCACTTCGCTCAACAAATGCGTGCTACTGATGGCCGTCGGCMACGCCCACGGAGGCACCACAAGCTAGTGGCGCCATACCTAGTAATCCTACCCCATGTAGCTGTGACATGGTACGTGTGGAGCATGTCTTTGTTGAGATCGGTGATTTAATGTGCACTTTGCTTCGCGATCCACGGCATTTCCAAGCCAAAGTAAGGGTCACTCACGTAGACCGCAAAGTTGATGTRGACGCTGGCCTCCACTAGTGGCAAGTCGATGAATACGTACTTTGATCTTCGCTCTTAGCGCCGGAATACTATCATCGCCTCAAGGACCAGGTAGCTTCAGTTCCTAGCAGCAAGGAGTCTGTTTAGTGCTACAAAGTTGACTTATTCTCGCTCATGGGACGTTGGCATATTACCTTCACGAAAAAGAGTTGTGAAAGATGGAGCAACTGTCAGTATCTGCATATGCAGTCTCTCTTGTTCTAATCTCTCTTGCTTTATGGGCTTTTACTGCCTTCGCCCAACACATACACCGGAGTTTCTTTGGACCTCTTGCAGGAATCCCAGGGCCAAAGTGGCGACACTTTACGGTCATCCCACACTTGTACAGTATGTGGAGAGGACGAGAGACAGTGGATGTTCTTGAACTCCACAGGAAGTATGGCAAGATCGTCAGGTAATCAAGACTTCTCAGCCAAACAAGCGGATTTATTTAGTTGACGTTTGGATAGACTTGCACCAGATCTTGTCGCGATGCTCGGCGAAGGCGACTTATGGAAGGAGATTTACGCTTCAAAGTCAAGAGGTGTCTGCACTTTTAGTAAAGACATCCTTTTCTATGACGTCCCGTGAGTTGCTCTCATTCGTCCCGAGAATCGCTGAATGCTAAAACTAGGATTCTTTTCACAGGGTCAATGGCATTCCTGGTCCAGTCTCTGCCCAAGATGAGGCTGCCGGCCGCATGAGGAAGACAATGGCACCAGCATTCAGTGACTCGGGCTTGAGACAGCACGAGTCAAGATTCAAAGGCTGGTGTCAGGCGCTGACAGATCGACTCTCGATGCACGCAAAGGACAGGATCCCAACCGACATGGTCAAAATGTTCAACTGCAAGTCGTAACTCTTCACTTTTCGAAGAGATGTAGTATGCTKACGAGACCTGATTAGGCACCACTTTCGACGTCATGAGTGATATGCTGCTCTCTGAGCCACTGCATATGTTGGAAAAGGGAGAGTATGCTCCACTCGTCAGTCTGATTTTTTGGCTTCTCAAATACGTCACACGGCTCAAGACACTTCGGTAAGTCTTCTCCTTCAGCTGCATGTGGACGAGACGAATTCATCTGGACATGTCTTCCGAATCCAGACTCAACCCACGGCACTGCTAATCGTTCTTCGACCCCATCAGGTACTTCAGCAGAACCTATGGACCAAAGATCCGTGGTCTTATCATGCGCATTCCCACCATCAACCGGATTGCGAAAGGTCACCACCATTTCGTTACAAACCGTGTCGATGAACGGCTGGCGAAGAACCCAGAAGCACCTGATATCTGGTCTCTGGTCACTGCCGATAGCACCACAGCGTCACTTATCAGCACTGAAGAACGGTACTCAATTGCCAACGAGTTGATGATCGCAGGAACCGAGACTTCGGCCACAGCTCTCAGTAAGTCGACTCAGGAGGGGCAGGATTTGAATCGGAATGTCCGTAACTATTGCTAATCATCCGATCAAGGTGGTATCCTTTACTACTTGCTCCTCAACCCCAAGTGGCTCAAAACACTGTCCGAACATCTTCGCTCCCAATACGCCGACATCGATAGCTTGAACATGTTCGCTCTCCAGGGCGATAAACTCCTGAATGCGATCATCAAAGAGTCGATCAGAATGTAAGTAAATCTGAAGTGATGAAGGGAAAGTGTATCTGACTCTTCTATAGGTACCCACCCGTCCCCGTTGGCTTCCCTCGATCCGTACCGGCGGAGGGAGCTGACTTCAAGGGATTCCACTTTCCCAAAGGCACACGGCTGGCAATCTACCAGCACGCAACCTACCGAAGCGAAGAGCTCTGGACGGAGCCCAATGTTTATCATCCAGAACGCTGGATGGGCGAAGATGAGAAGTTCAAGAACGATCGATTTGATGCCTACGAGCCCTTCAGCGTTGGTCTACGGGCATGCTCAGCTCAGGTACGTACCAGTCATCCTTTGAACCGATCATGTTCTAACATGTGATGCAAACAGAACTTCGCTTGGCACGAGATCCGTCTGGTCCTCGCCAGTGTTCTCCTCAACTTTGACTTTGAACTGCGTCCTGAGTCGATCAACTGGTCGGAGCAGAAGACATACATTGTCTGGGAGAAACTTCCTTTGAATGTGAATGTTAAGAAGAGGGTTGCGTAAATCACTTGCTATACAAGGAGGAGAATGGTCAGGCTGCTTCTCTTCCATGGCCTTCATTATGATCGCAATTTGAATGCAACTTTCCTCGTATCCATGTAGTGAGCAGCTGTCATTGATCATACCTCCAAAACCGCCAGCGGGTATCTTCCTTCCTTTCGTAGTTCACCAAACGCCTCACTCATATCCGGAAATCGATGCCCCATTTTTCAGCACAACCCCATACTTCTCAAGACCAGTCTCGGGGATCTCCGCGCATAAGCACCGAGCCCACAAACCCAATACTACCAGTTCCAGGTTCTTTGACTAGCCATGAAAACAGGAGCTTTCCACCCGCTCAACCTCTCGGCGTCGATCTGTCTCTTCCCCTTGACCTTCTCCTTTTCCTTCCGCCTCTCGCGCGCGGCCAGAACACCATCTGTCAGCACGATAACGTGATTCTTGTTACTATACCTCAGCATGTTTAGGTTCTGCAAGGTATGTAAGACGTCGTTTGTGGTCATTGCGAGATCATAAGCAAGCTTGTCTACACTCATGACACCGGGCTCGTGTCGGCCTCCGTCGTGCCGCGAGAGCTCGTTTCTGGCGGATTCGTGCCTTGAAGGTGGATCCCGCGTTGCGGACTGCCCTTCCTTCAACTCATGCTCGAGGAGTTTCTCCACGATGACTTCCTGCCAGTATGCGCGGTAACCAAGCAGTCCCAGATCGGAAAGAGGTTTCTCGGGCGAACCCTGCTTGCCCTCCAATCGGCTCAATTCGTATGAGAATTGAATGAGTAACGCACCGTACCCCTTCCGTTGGTGTTGTGGCAGAGTGAGGATACATGCGACGTTGTAGCCTTCTATGCTTTCCTTCTCCTTGCTGAAGTAGCCAATCAGTTGATGGCCACGCTCACTTCTGGCTGTCATGCAATAGAAGAGGAATGGATCGACATCGTAGTATAGTGTCTTGTGGTCCAAGAAGAGTTTGGAGAGAAGACACAGATTTCTGCACCATGTTCGCTGTCTTCTGCCGTCGATTTCGAAAAACGATACACTGTCGTCACGGTAAATCTCGTTGCCGGGCGGGTGAAGGAGAGTGCATTTCGAGCGATGGCGCTTGAATTGTAGTGGACTTCCGAAGTATGAGAGGCAGGTCTCACAGATGTAGACCATGTCACTCTCCGTGAACTCGGCCGGGTAGGGAGAAAAGTACCAGGGCTCGATCTCGTACTCGCCCATTTGGACGCGAGAGAGGTTKCGTACACGGCTGATTTCCGTCTGATTCTGCGTCATGCTCCCACTCGTGCGAAGCTTTTCAACTTCTTCTTCGCGAGTGACTGGGACGCTATCTGGGACTGCTTTTGCTGCAGCAGCGGCTTCATGCAGATCCACTTCGGACTCATCGTCACCCATCGGGGTGTCTGCTTCAACATCTTCAATCGCAATGGAGGGAATAGGAGGTTCGCGGTTCTCCTTCCCGCCCGCCGCTGGCACGACGGATGCTTCTCTGGTGGCAGTGCCGCTACGAGATCGCTTGATGCCACCAGTTCTCTTCGAGTCGGATTTGGATTGTTGCTGAGACTTGGACTGTGGAGCAGTCTTCTGTTTGCTTTTGGTATCGGGCTTCTCGGGAACTGGCCACTCGACTTCTTGCGTGAGGTCCAATCGATCTGCTGCGACCCACTCGTCCAGTCGTTTGTTGAAGTCCTCGTAATGCACGTAGRATGTTGGCAAGCTTTTTCTCGTTTGCATGGACAAAATCTCGGCCTTGCGCTTCTCATCGCCCTGAAAGTGTGGTCAACATAAATTCGGTTTGACCAAGCGGCTGCGCAACACACCTTTTGCACCATGACTTTTGTGCCAATCCTGTAAATGATCAATTAATTGAGTGTTTCTCCCCTTTTAGAAAATAGGTTACATACCGCAGCGTCGACAGCGTCGCCATACCCTTTTCCGCTTTGACCTCATCGGCGCCGCCTCCACCACCTTTGCTGTCATTATGAGGTGCCATGATGGCGGATAAGACGGGACGATAGTTATAACGAATTGATCGATGATGTTGTGTTGATGGTGATGGTTCTTGACAACTGCCTTTGATTTGGCTGACGTCGTGCCTTCACCTTTGCGCCCGGTGTTTGCCTGGATGCCTGAATTCTCGACAGGCCGACCAAGCCGTCAATCCTTCGTACGTGACTTGGCTCCGATCTTCAACAACCACACGCCACCACACGTCTCTGCAAGCCCATTTGCGCGTTTTCGACTGACCCAGGAATCATCTGGCTCAGTCTCACCACTTCACCCTCACTCACCACCCAGACGTTTTATGCAATCCGACTCTCAGGCGCTTCCCACTGCTGCCACCCACAACTCGCCCCAGAACTCGCAATCAACCTCCMAACATGGCATTCATGACCGCGACCCCGCAGCCTCCCTGCATCGCGCAGCGGACGGCGACGACACCACCACCGCCGAGCAGTCCGCTCTCGACGCCGCGCTTACAGCATCCCTGCGCGACGTTCCCGAGGAGACTCGGGGATTGAGGTCCCGCGCACGAGATACGCCATCGCCGCCCGCGTACAATCGAATCACCGAGTATGAGCAGGCTGCGACGCCTCCGGTACGAAAGAGAGAAGGACCTGCTTTTGAGGTCATCAAAAAGCCACGAAACCCAAGCGACAAGCGCTCTCCTATCCAGGAATTGCCGAATGGTGGGTTGTCGGATKATTGAGAGGCACACAAGGGCACACCGCTGACACTCCACCGCAGAGATCTTGACACATGCTCTAGCACATCTCACGCCGACGGACTTGGCGTCGGTGTCTTCCGTCTCGAAGCGCTTTCACGATCTCGTCACTGGACCGCACGCATGGCGGACTGCCTTTGCGCATTACTTTCCAGGACCGGACTCCATCAACGCAGAGCTGAACGACGATGACAATGCACAAGCGGTGGTGCGCTCGGAGAAGCGCGCATTTACGCGTCTTACAGCGCTGGCATCGTGGAGAAGCGAGTACATCATGCGGACGCGACTATTGCGTTCCCTCGCTCGAGGAAAACCCGTCCAGGCTCCGTCCACACCGCCGACTGCTCGATCAGGACACGTATTGTCTACCGCGCCTATCGTAATGTACAACTCGCAACTATTCACGACCATCAACCACCTCCATGCTGCCTTCGGAACTGGCTTGAACAAGCGCTTGCCACGATTCATTCATGGCGCTGACGATGTAGGAACCGCCACCAGCAGTGATCCTTCAACTGTCAAGGTAGACAGTTGGGGTCTATCTGATCCGCAATTCTTCTTGCAATTCGCCGAGCGTTTTCCCGGAGATTCACAGTATGGGCTCGGTCCGGGAGAGATTGTTGGAGTGCCGAATGTGATGGATGTCAGCCAGCCGTATGGGATGGTTGTCGGAGAAGGATCACCAGGTGGTATGACTTACCATCGCTCCACTGACGAGATGCGTGGCCGCTTCTTATCATTCTCCTCTGCGATGTCTGCCCCAGAGATTGGAATTCCTAAGATCACCTCCACTACTGAAGCCGTCACTGCAGTGTGGATCGCCAAATCTAACGCCATTCCTTCACTCACAGAAGGTCTGATTGGTATCTTGTCCGGCTCCTCCTTGGGAGTACTTACAGCATACAGTCTCGGATCGACCAACGGCACCAATAACAATCGTGACCAGCGATTTGGTAGAGGAGAAGTCACGGCTCGTTGGGTCTTGAGTCCAGGTGTGCCTATTATTGCCATCGCAATCGACAATGACTATTCCTTGAAGCGATATGCTCAAAATCGCATCTGGGCGGTCGTCCTCAACGCACTTGGGGAGGTATTCTATCTAACCAAATTTCCGAAGCGGCCTCACATGGAGAGAGGCACTCAAATGGATGACGAGTCTCTCGAGCGCACCGCCTGGCTTACGGGCAGGTCTGTATACTGGAACGCCGTAGAATCGAGCAGACGCGTTGCGAAGATTGACCCGTATGCGGACTCCTCCGTGGATGGCAGCTACTCTCCTCGATCCTCCTGGAACGGAATGTGTCTGAGCAAGGGTCAGGTCCAAGCCGAAACGCGCGAGATTGAAACCTTTGCTACTCGAAAGCCGAAAGACTTCCAGAAGATCTGCGCGGGTTGGGACATGCGCAGAAGGCTAGAGGTCGACTTCGCCGGAGACGATGGAAATAATGCTGGTGAGAATGTGACTGTCGTGGAATGTGGACTGGAAGAAGAGAGCTTGTCCGCCATCAAGCGTTACAGTCGCTGCCGTATCCAGGACAGGAGTTCAGCCGAGACGTCTTCCACACCACCTCTAACGACAGCGAGCACAGAATCCACCAGCCCGCCCTCTCTCTTCGGTGGTTCATCGTCCCCAGTGCTTGCGCCTGCGCCCTCCTTTTCGTTCGACCGACTGGAAGACTCTCTTTCCCAAGAAGACTTCACCGGTTCGATCACTCCACGTCCCATGAGGGAAGAGTGGCGGACGACAGGTTTCTCGCTTGGTGGCTTGAAGAATGTGCAGATCATGGCAACTGCCATCGACAACTCAACATTCGCAACCCAGACGCTGTCGGAGGACCCGCTTCTCGGCTTCTCCGGTCGGTCCAATGCCTCGTCGCCATCATTGACGCCAATGTCAGCGGCTGAAATTAGTGTCGATCCGGCCGATGTGCCAGGCCAGCGTGCCCGTCTGTTCGCAGTGGGCACCAAGCTAGGCGTCGTGCTGCTGTGGAACATGCGCGGGCCAGTCTCGCGGTCAATTGAGAACACTAACTCTCTCGATCCGGTGCGCATCATCTACACGGACTCTCCTCAGATATCGTGTCTAGCGCTGTCCTCCCTATACATCGTTCATGGCGGGAATGACGGGCTTGTGCAGGCGTGGGATCCCCTGGCCTCCGACACACAGCCTATCCGGACCCTGAACTCGAAGTACTCTTCTCGAGCGCGGCGCAGACTGGTGCAAGCTCAAGCGTCAGCCCAAGGTGTTGGAATCAACATGTATGCCGCTGGCGCGTTGTGCCTCGATCCCGACTCCACTGTGCTTCGAGGCATGGTCTCACTCGGTAATCAGCTTCGTTATTGGTCGTACAGCTCATCTGCGGCAGACCAGTACAAGTCTCACRAGCGTCGCCTCCGTCGCTCCGAAAGAGGCAGCAACAACGGCGGCGAACGTTTCTCGGGTGCGACTAGGAGCAACTTGAAGGATTACATCGCCAATGAACAGTTCGAACTCGATCGTGAAAAGCAACAACGGAAGAAAGACGCGCAGCGCTTTGCGGGCCGCTTTGGAACGCAACTTCTGGACGGTAGTGAAGAGGAGATGATTGCTTATGCGGCGATGTTGAGCCAGGAGACGCTGGAGCAGGAGAGCAAGCGCAGAGCCTCCGATACGAGTACTGGTACTAGTACAGTCGCCAGCAGCACTGACCAGAGTCAGTGGGCTACTGCTGATCCTACTCCTGCCGAAACCCCTCCAGATCGCCAGGCCAATAGCAAGACCGACGAAGAGCTTGACGCAGAAATTGAAGAGGCGATTCGGCTGAGTCTTGCTACTTCCCCTGGAGGTGGGTACGAGATTCCCATTCGCCATGCGAAGGCGAAGGGGAAGGGTAGAAAGTTCTCATCTGCGAAGCCTTCACCCATGACCTCGCCCTTCTTGACTGGCTCGAGCAAGGATGCCGAACTGCAGAGTGATATGGAGTTTGCATTGCAGTTGAGTCTTGCCGAAGAGCAGAGTCGCAGGGATGTGGGTGGGAAAGGTGGGGAGGACTTCGAGGGGAAGGGAAAGGGGAGGATGTGAAAATCTGGGTGGATTACCCCTCCTGCAGTATGCTTGCATCGATCGGGATGACATGCATGCGACGAAGAGTTGTTCTTTACCACATCGAGTCTGCAGGCGATGGGTACATAATAATCTGAGAACGACTGCTTGTGCTGCATGCCTTCCAACCGACCTGAAACATGATAGGGCTACCATTTCAAAATCTTGTCGTCCACGGTCCGAAGGAGCACATATCCTTATCGCTGTGCACATACTCACCTACACTGTTGGCCCTCACCTCTCCCTATCCTCCCCCTGGCCAGCCAAGACACCATCTAGAAGAACGGCACGCTGAGAACACCTCTTGCACCAACGACTTGAAGCAGCTCAAAACACCACCTCTACCGCTCCGGCACTTTGCATACGGGTTTGTCATATGGTATGAGCCTTGTGGCTTCGACAGAAGCTCTTGTCGAACCTATGGCCAGAAACATGATATTGGTGGCTGTCCAGATCTCGGGATGTGAGGGATATGTGACTTTGATGTGAACCCTGGCCGAATGGATCGGTGCAGCGGACATGATTTACTTCAGAAACCTCTTCCACACGGGAAGAACCAATTTCAATCTGCCACTTTCTGCACACATGTCGCAGCATAGAAAGCTCTGAATCTGAGCGAATGGCGAAAGTCGAAAAGCTGTCTGGCGATGGAACCGAAAGGTCAAAGATCCCGTCACCAGCCAGCCGTGGCTTGTTCGCTTGACGAAATTAGTGAGTACCTGTCTTACACGTCGTCTGCGCTCTCGAACATGCGTCGATGGCTTTCGATGGCTTCCCTTACTGTGGAAGTTTTTCCTCTTCTCTTTCTGTTCTTCAACTACTTCCATCGCAATTTGCTACAATCCAAAGTCCCAATCCTCTCAATCCCATCCCACCAAAACAACGCAAGATGGCCAATAAAGTTACCATCGTCTTCTCAGCCAACGACCTCGATCTTAGCGCCATCTCGTTCACGTACAAGGGCGAAGAGATTTACCTTCCCTTCACCAGCGCGAGCTCAACCAATCAGGTACTGAGTGCCGCAGACGACGAGATCCCTGAGATGATTCGGATACGTGCTACTGTTACCAGCGGTGGCACCCGGGGCACCTCTACTCCAGTTCAGAAGCCTACGACTCCAATCYTYCACACCCCGCTTACCGTGTTGGCCGGCCTGGCTACTCCTACTACTGTCACCCCCACCCATAAGCGCCCTGCCTACGACCTCCGCTCTCCACTCTCAGATTGGGACCACCGCACTTGCACGGGCACCGCTACCTCAGCCCGGCAGCATGTATCTTCGGCCTCTACCACCACATCCATCAATCTGAAGACCACCACTCCAGCAGCTCCTTCACGTCCACTAGCCGATGAGAAAATCACTCCAGCTATCCCGTCTTACTCTGAGCCTACATGTGGCCATCAAACTAACCCAATCGTTATTGAAGACGAGCCTGTAGCAATCATCTCCAAGAAGAACGTCAAAGTCAAGGCTCGTTCAGTCAACTTCAAGATCGACCCCACTATTTGGACGGCAGAAATACAGGAATCGAACAAGCAGACGAAGACCTTCAAGAGCAGCTCTTTCCAGAAGTGCGTCGACGAGAGCAGGACTGTCAAGGACAGGCGTGTTGTTTTGAAGAAGATCTACAAGCAAATTGGCGAGCAGGAGTTCTGGGATTGTGTTCCTATGGAGTGTCATGACAAGCCTCGCCCTGTTCCTGAGGAGTGTGGGAAGCCGTTTTTGGAACATGTGTTGAGATGTATCGTGCGGACGAAGGATGAGGCTGTTTGAAGATCTGTTGTGGGTGGTATGAGGGGATGCATCTTCAGTGGCTTGTGTGAGAGATGAACTTGGAAGAAAGGGATCTGTTGGGTATGAGATGGAGTGTTTTGGGCTCTTCGCGTTCATCGGCAAAGGCCAGAGGTCAGATTAAGGGCAGCATGTACTTTTGGTAAAAACCAGAGCCTCAGCAGCAACCCTGGTACATATGTAGGTACAGCTTGAAGGTTGATCTGTAATTCTTTCTTTTGCTCCCCAAATGTATGAGCAGAAACGTACATTTGTCGTAAAGATTGTTACCCATGTCATGGCACGTGAGGTATGTTGGTGGTCGTATGTCAAGCCCTCCGTTTCATCATCGCCAAGCTCTGGCGGACGGTCCCGCTACAGGAGCAACCTAACTCACAACAAGCTCGTCTCAATCTCGCTGGCATTGCTCAATGCATGCTCTAACTGCCACGACTCACAGATCCTCGACTACATCATCCGAACCACCTCAGCTACGCGCCACGTGACTCCCGCTCCGCCATTCGATACCCATACCTGCCGGCTTCGAGTAACACCGCAACGTCTCCCCTCCCCTCCCCTCCCTCTCCCTCCCACCGGACCTAGTCTCCGCACTTGCAGTCCTGATAACGACACCATACCACACCACCCCGCGCACTCCCCCTTCCTCCTCCAACATGGAGGCTGCGGCGCTCAAAGCGCAGCCCGCGGACGCGACGATGGAAGATGTGGGCGGGAACAAGGTGGAGCACAGCCTGGGGGCCAGCATCGACCCGCCGACAATAGGCTGTCTCGACGGTTGGATCGAGTCGCTCATGACCTGCAAGCAGCTTGCCGAGGAGGATGTACGAAGGTTGTGTGAAAAGGCGCGCGAGGTGCTTCAGGACGAGTCCAACGTGCAACCGGTCAAGTGTCCCGTCACCGTCTGCGGCGACATCCACGGCCAGTTCCACGACCTCATGGAGCTGTTCAAGATCGGTGGGCCCAATCCGGACACCAACTACCTCTTCATGGGCGACTATGTTGACCGTGGCTACTTTTCCGTCGAAACCGTCACGCTGCTCGTCGCGCTCAAGATCCGCTATCCCCAGCGCATCACCATCCTGCGTGGCAATCACGAGAGTAGACAGATTACCCAAGTCTACGGCTTCTACGACGAATGTCTGCGCAAGTACGGAAATGCGAACGTCTGGAAATTCTTCACGGATCTGTTCGACTACCTTCCACTTACTGCACTCATTGACAACCAGATCTTCTGCCTGCACGGTGGCCTGTCGCCTAGTATCGACACGCTTGACAACATCCGGGCGTTGGATCGCATCCAAGAAGTGCCGCATGAAGGACCCATGTGTGATTTGCTCTGGTCTGACCCGGATGATAGGTGTGGATGGGGAATCAGCCCGAGAGGTGCGGGATACACCTTTGGTCAGGATATCAGTGAGGCGTTCAACCACAACAACGGTCTCACTTTGGTTGCGCGTGCACATCAGCTGGTCATGGAGGGGTATAACTGGAGTCAAGATAGGAATGTGGTGACTATTTTCTCAGGTGAGTTCATCAACGACCGCAGACCTCGAGCTTTGTTATTAGCAGAGCTGACATTTTCGTGTTACAGCGCCCAACTACTGCTACCGGTGTGGAAATCAGGCCGCCATCATGGAGATCGACGAGCATCTCAAGTACACCTTGTATGTACCAGCCAAGCACAAACTTACGCCATTCCCACTAACTCCCGACTTTCCAGCCTGCAATTTGACCCTTGCCCTCGCGCCGGTGAACCCATGGTATCTCGTCGCACACCAGACTACTTCTTGTGATCCGCCAAAAGGATTGAGGAGAAGAGGGCATCAAAAGGTGGTTTCTGGCGAAGGTGTGAGTCTCTGCAAACACCGCTTTATAATGAGCGTCGCATTGCCAGCAGCTTCCGCAAATGGAGACGGAAGCGAGAGCGTGGAAAGACGACTACTACATGAGAGAGCAAGACAGATTCATGGCATAGGGAGTTTCTTCTGTATTCCAATACAGAATATATCCAGGATACTGCGTCTCTTTCATGTGCCGTATTCCAGCGATGGCGCGTATGAGTCGTGATAGATATGCTTCGAAGCGTTTCTCGATCATCTTCTCTGTTCATATATCTCATGTGGTCTCGTCGCTCATGCAGTCGTCTCCGTCGGTGTATCGTAGGCATGAATCTACACAAGCACGTCAGCCACAATCAATCCCGCTCTTCAATTTCCAGGAGGAATAAGGAAATAACTCACCCTCTCCGCAAAACCAACCCACTCTTCCAAACCCTGCACATAAACATCCTCGTCCCCAGGCAGAGCCTCATGTCCCCAAACCACAATTTCCTCAAACCTCGCCATTTGTTCCGCTTGCTTGACCTCTACTGGTACCTCTTCATCCTCCTCATCCTCCCCGTTCTCTCTTTCTTGAGGTGCCCGAGGAAGGAGAATGTCGGTTTTGAAAAGGACTTTTCCTTCATATCCTTCCGGGAGAGGGATTTTGCGACCTTGAAGTTTTCGACCGCGGAAATAAGCTGTTTGCGTTGCGCTATTGTTGGGGGAGGATGTGGAAGAGGTGGTGGTCGTGGAGGATTGAGGATTCCAATGTCGGGATGATGCGGGTATGGGCCCTGAATGGGTGATTTTACAGGGTAGTATGTTGGGTGTTATTTGTTTCGATAGTTGCTTGGAGGGAGTTATGGCGAGCATGTTTGTTTCTTGAGTTTGTTTTTGAGGTGGTGAGTTTGGAGGATTGGAAGGGTGGTGGGCAGATGGAGAGACGCGTGATGGGACGCGAGGGCGTGATTTTAGCGCCAACTTAACGGCATGGGATGGGATGGGGTCTTTCTCTGATGACGATACTCTCTCAAGATCATTTCGAAGCCATATAGCACTTGGTTTTCTGGCTAATTTCGTTCATCACATCTTGTCTGATGGAACATGTATATTACGTAGTCCGTTGTCGCACTGGTGCCCCTACCTACTACTGTTGAACACGCGATCTAGTATCACCGCCAATGCAACCTCGTTTATGCGATCGGAATGCTCAACAACACCTCAATGCAACTCCCTCTGTCCACCCACCAACTTCAAAACCCCCAGAATCAAGGCACATAGAGCCGAGAATAAGCCACAATATCCGTCCGACAACAAATGCATTTGGTATAGTTTCTCGCCGCCAGCCCAACCCGACAATCATCACACATGCTCAAGCACCCGCAAGGCCAGACCAGCACCGCTCGTGGAGTCGATTGACACACCACACATTGCGGCCCACCCTCCCCCATACCCTCCGCACCCGTCTCCCAGGTTGCTGACTTTGTGGACTTCGCCGGAGCTTTTTGGCGTGTTTCTAGGATGAACTGCTCGAGATCAAGTTCTTCTTCTTCTTCAGAGATTTGAGCTCGGCCGGCACCACTACTGCGCAGTCCATCGAGGAGGTGAGCACGGTCTTGCTGTGCTGTGCGCTGGTATTGGCTGCGGGTCATTGGACGGTTGGATTGTAACCGGTAAGAGAGAAGGCGGGCTTCTTCTCTGTCAGCTGAGGTTCGTGGGTTGAGTAGTCGAGATAGTGAGCTCAGATCGACATCAACGTCCGCTGGAGATGATTCCCGGCCAGATGGGTTTCGCTGGGTTGGTKTCCTTCTCCCACTCTCCTCTTCCTCATCTTGTCCCTGCTCATCTGCAGTGCTGGCATTTGTCGACATGGAAATCATACTGGTGTTGTCATCATCATCACTCATTTGTCTTTCATAGTTGCCGCTGGAGTCTAGCTCTCCGAACCAGCCACCTTTGTGGAACCATTTCCACATTTCGCTGTCGAGTTGCTCTTCATCTTGATAAATACCTGCGCGCTGCAATCTGAGTCGTGACTCCACTTCCACATCGACGTTGTCATCTTTTGGAAGCGAAAGTCGTCCATCGGGATCCACCATGTAGAAGCCCAGCAGCTCTGTCTCAGATGGCTGTATGTGAACAGATGATTGTCTCTGACTTTCGTCAAGACCGGCAGCTTTGAGTAGCCACCCAGGTCTGCGAGCGATGCCCACCACTCGTAGCAGATTCAGGAGACCACGAGCGGTTGGACTGAGTAGGAGCCAAAAGAACCTGGAGTTAAAGTCCACAATCAATCTCCTGATACCGAGGATGAAGTCCATCGTAAGTTGCATACGAGTTCTTCTCTGGGTCATGCCAAGTCCTGTATCAAGCTCGCTGCCATTGGCTTTTTGACTTTGACCCGTAGGTTTCGACCTCCTCTCCCTTGCGTAGGGCGACTGGCCGATGGCTCCATGCTGGTGATCAACAAAGCTGACGCCCCGGGCGATACCTGCTCCAAGCAGCTCAGGTGGGACAGTTGGGCGTCTGCGCTTGTCAATGCCATCGCCAAGATCGTTGATCCGCTTCCGCTCAAGCCATGTCATTTGCGCTACGTGTATCCGGCTGCCTTCATTGAGGTAAACGGCTTCGCTTGCGGCGGTGAGAACATGGAAGCCAATCTTCAACAAAGTTGTGTAGAAGTCCTCGGACATCTTGATGCGAATTGCCGAATTCTGGCTGAACTGCACATTGGCTTGGAGGTTGCTGTAGGCCCAGGCAAAACGTCCTCGCAGGGACAGTCCTTCCGCTATGTCGGGTGGTACAGACATGGCGGTCGCAAGAAGAGCTAATGTATAAATGCTGCCACACACGGCGATACCGATCGTGATCAGCATATGCGGAATAAACCCCACGACACAAACCGTGGGGAAGCGGAGTATTCCCAAATGGTCCACAACATGATCGGTTGGAGCCATTACGATCCTCGAGAAGCTCCAAAAGAATGCCGACATGTAACAGCAAGCCCAGAGCCCCGTGTTGACCAGGCGAACTCGATGTCGTATACCTGTAATGGCAAGAGCGGCGCTGCTGATATGGCTAAAGCAGGAAATCAAACAGACAAGCAACACTTCTGGTGGCACATTAAGCCGTTCAAGCATTTCTGATCGTGTGATAATAGTGCCAGTGCCTTGGGAGCTGCCGTCCGATCTGGTGGTGCCGAAGAATCCAAAGCCCAAAGCGCTTGATATCATGGCTTCGCACTCGGCGAAAGCAAGAGAGTGCTCAAAGATGGTCATACCAGTCTCAGGCATGGGCAATTTCCCTTGTAGCGCACAAGCGAGGGTCTCGAAAAGTTGACTGGTGCAGAGAGTGAGGAAGAACCAATACAACAATGACATGGAGCCACGGAATTCGCTCTTTGCGTCTCCCAGTCCAATCAGGGAAACTTTCCGCGCCTGGCAGCAACTCGCGTCATCCAGCCAGAAGAGGAGGGTGGAGCTTAGTTGGTGAAGGAAGCCACCCTCGGCAGCAAAGTCGATGGCCAGGTGCTTCGCAGGGTCGCCGTATCGGAGTTCTGGATAGTGAGGAGATGTCTGACACTTCATTGCTTGTAGAACTAGAAGCAGTTGATAGAGAAAGGCGGATATTGGGAGCATGTAAAGCGCAGCCCGGACATGCCACCTCAGTCGTAGATGTTCGCGTGACGATGCATAGAATTGGGTTCGATTGAGCACAATGGCCTGGAGGGATTGTCAGCGTGGTCTCCAATCCATCCCTCCGCCGCCATCYCTGCTCTCGGCCGTGTTTGCCCGTCATTCACGCACCGTGGCCTTCTCGCCGAAGCTGCCACTCCAAGATGTATGTTTTGATCCGACCCTCTCGCATCACTTACCACAGCGAATGTAGTGATAGCCCAGCGAGATGTCAAGTACGAAAAGATGCCTCCAACATTCTTCAGCTTCGCCAGCCCTTGTCCGACACTCATCATCAACGATGTAGACGACTCATCCCCAGCCTTGTTCCATGCTTCACGAATGCTCGTCTCCAGCATCGACGCGCCGGTGTTCTGAGCGAACGAGTTGCTCGTGTTGGTGATGGTCATGTTGTGGACAGTCTGCTGTGTCGTGGCATCGGCAATCATGCTGCCACCGCTCCAGATCTTGCCGGCGATGTTGTCGACCGCTTCCGGCATGTGGTAGAGCGCGAATGATCCGGCTCGCTGCGCCAGCCGCGGGACCACCAGGAGCAGGTCCATTGCACTGGGAATGAGCGATGAGTTGGCGGTCGGAACCTCCATTCTCGATTCAATCCAATCTCCGGGTAGATAGCAGGGTGTTCGTTTGTTCCATTGCTATTCCAAGCGGAAGTCGCGACGGCGGTGACAATGTGAGATGGCAGTCGCAATCAAAATGTTCTTGCATCGCCCTTTGCCACGGCGGTGGATGGTGTACCTAGGTAGTGTGTGTTCCACTTCACTTCACTCATCACATGCCACCTGGGCACCTACCTACCTTACGCGACGACACGACGAGCCGAGACCCTGGGCTGGGCCGGGCAAGTCTTGCCGGTGTGGACCGAACGTTGGTCCTTAGGGTGGTAAGTGACGTAAATAACTGGGGGCTGGCGGTATTGACTTTATCAAAGCCAATACAGTACATGTGTTTGCTGTCTGCCTACTGGTGCCGAYATGGACATCCATTGGTTGCGGATCGGATGAGAGGATATCGCCGCGTGGTGGCTACCGTATTGGCTTTTTCAGGCTCAGCTTCAATAAAGCATGACTAATCCTCTTGCAGCAAAATCCAACCCAGCACAGTGGTCGTCCGTCAAATCCCCGCTTGTCCTCAACTTCACGTCTTTCGGTTTGACTTTGGAACCCTCACATTCGAGTCAAATCGCCCTTTTACTAACGCTATCATGATGCTAGACTCTCAATTCTTGTTTTCCGCATTTGGATTGTGTAGGGGAAATTGCGGCTCTACGATGGGTCCCCATACTGCGGTTGATGGAGCGTTGAAGAGAGGTGACCAGAGAGTTTTCCTATGATGCTCGAGAAGGGGCGAAATATTGTTACGCGTCTAACCCGAACAGAACCTGACAAAACCACAGCGAGCGACCTAAAACCAGTGCAGAGGACCTGTGGCCGCTCACAGGCATGGTAAGTCCGCTCGCAAGCGCCGTTTCGAAACGATTGGAAAAAGGCAGTGGCCACGCAAACCACTTTTGTTGTTGTTAAGCCGCTGACCCGAGTAAAACCTGACAGAACCACGGGCAGCGACCTGAAAGCTAGAGCAGCCGCCTGTGTCCGCCTGTGTCCGCCCACAAGCATGGCAAACCCGCTCGCAAGCGGCAATTTAAAAGATTGGAAATATGCAGTGGCCATAAAAACCACTCTTGCTGGGTGACGATTGTTATGTGTTTCTGAATCACAAGCACACACAGCTCATCAAGGCCTCAATAGAACTCGTCGGCGCGAGGAACCGTCGGGTCGTGGCCCTTCGCCAGGAAGAGACAACATTACCCCGTCTTGCCATGCTGTGTCCTAAAGCTCGGCCGATGGGCGAGCCTCGCTTACGCTAGGTCTGGTTTGCACTAATGTCCATTGGTGGGTGAATAAACTCAAGCAGATCTTACCAGAGAATCGAGAGAAGCATGCGATCTGTACCAAGTTTCTACTCCCTGGCCAGACACTCACACACCTTTAAAAACTTCCATCTCCATCTCCATCTCCATAACCTGCACCTCTTCGATCCAAAACTGACGCGTCAACTTCACACTTCTTAACAACGTCGTTAACATCACACTTCTTAACAACCTCCACCTCTGCGATCCAAACCTGACGCTCAGTCCACGGTTGAAATCACGGTTCATACAAACATTTTCCCAAGGTACACGCCAATCTCTCCACAGACYAAACAAGACAGCATGGCTGCTATCAACATGAACATCAACAAGACCTGCGGGCGTTCGCACTGCACCGGCCCCCCTGTCAACCCAGTGTGGGCAGCGAACGAAGAGCCGTTGTTTCTGGGACGAAACATCTTCTCTCTGGGGCAAATTGTGCCGGAGTCTCGCGAGAATTTCGCACACGGTAATCCAGAAGAGGAGCGATTCATCTGGTTCTACTGCGAGGTACACAACGTGTGCAAGCAAGCCGTCTTGGCTGCATGTGTGGGTAGATCGCACATGGCTGTCCGTATCATCATCAACAAACTCCGCAATAGACGTACACTTCTCTCCGCGCAAGGAGTTCCTCCTCAAGATCCTGCTTGGGATTTCACCAAGCCTGCGCGTTCTGCTACGGGCTCACCAACTCTGCCGGCTGTCAACCCTCCTCCGGGTCCTCCGGTGGTCACTTCGGCACCATTGGCCCCGACTACGGCCCAAGCAACACTCGCGGGGCCCACCATCGCACCACCTACAACGACCGTCGGCGCCAGTACATCGAATTTTGATGCTTTGCAGGCTTTATTAGCCAACTATGCCCGACTAGCGGGTTCCAATACAACCCCACCGGCCGTGAACACCGCACCATCTGCACCGGCTACCACAACATTCCTTCCAGCATTGGCTAATGTTGCGCTACCTGCAACTTTCCCAGGCGGTGCTTATCCTCGCGTTAACCCTGTTTCGGGTTGGACGGCCATCAACGCCGCACCACCGGCCGTGAACACTACACCATATGCGCCGGCTGCCACTGCATTCCTTCCAGCAGGTCCCAACTCTGGTTTCCCAGCATTGGCTAATGTTGCGCTACCTGCAACTTTCTCAGGCGCTGGTTATCCTCGCGTTAACCCTGTTTCGGGTTGGACGGCCATCAACGCCGCACCAGCGGCCGCGAACACTACACCATCTGCACCGGCTGCCACTACACTGCCTGCATCTTCCGCCGCTGCACACACATCACCAACTCTCACCATCACATCATCTCCAATCTCCGGTGGCTCATGGGGTTCCCTCACACATAGACGCCCCACCGCCTCCTCCTCAAGCTCGCCAACTCCGGAGTATCATCTAGGCCCCTCTCAGGAAACTTCCCTGGATCGCCTTCCGGCCACATCTAAGACGCATATTGCGCCGGCTACGATGGGCGACCCTGATCATGAGATGGCTGATGAAGAAAGGCAGATCATCAGCCTTTCGCACATCAGTGCGGTGGAGTTCAGAAAAAGACCACTCGAAGAAATCTTCAAGCAGTACGCTGCGGACACTACCATGGAAGATGTGAGTAACATGAGGGAGGAAATGGATATGAGGGATGCTTTGTTGGMTGCTGTCGAGGGTGATTAGAATGGAAATGGGACACGGACCGGCATAGGAATGGGGATGGCACAATCTAAATTGAAGTTCTTTTTTGTTTCGGCTAGATACACCTTCATGGGAATGGGAATGGGGAATGAGAAAAATAAAACAGAACAAAAAAAAACAAAAAGAAAACAAAACAAAACAAAACAAAACCAAAAAATAAAAGAAAAAAATTTGGAATAACCGATCGAAATGGGAATGAGAGTGGGAATGGAAAAGGGAACGGGATCAGAACGGGAATAGGACACACTCTCTTTGTTAGCTATATAACATACATCTTAATTTGAATTCATCTTGAGATCACCACAGGTCCCAACCGATCAATTTAAGTCTGAGGTGTAATGTCTCATCAGTGCGTTCGCGGCTTCTTTGACACCCAACAAGCTAGCCCATCGCCGCGCAGTACGCCCGAACGGTCGCAAACGATTGTAGTCTCGAGAGACGAGTTCCAAAGGACTCGTAGTGGAATGCGACGGCCCCGAAGTGCGAAGCGACACCCACAGCGAGGTTGACGTGTACTGCACTTTGATTCTATAGGAGACTGCCGGCTTCGTAGCCTTACCGAGTCTTTCCGAAGCTCGATGGGCAAGGTATCTTGAAAGCGGCATTCGAGCAGGTCTAGCGCAGGAGATGAGATCGAGGGAGCAGCATCGTTCGGCGGTTCATGAGAAAGAAGCTATCTTGGAGCGTTATCATGTTGACTAGGGAAGCGCAACCTCGATATGCCTCCTCTTCTGCGCTCTGGTAGAATGAGAAAGGGGATCATCCTCGATGGCGAGTRCCAGTACGTCTTGCGCTGAACGCTGCGTCGACGTGCGCTTGACCATTTCAACCAAGCTCTTTCTCTTTCTGCAACTCCGCAATTACACTCGCGTATTGCGACGAAGGCTTGGCCCAGTCATGGTCTCTTAACATCTCCGCTCTTGTAATCATATACAGCACCTCCGCCACCGTCATACGCACTCGCGGGTATGGATTCGTTTTGAGCATGCTGATGAGCTTCTTCAAAACTTCCCCGCGAATCATCGGGATATCAGCCATACCGTGATAGACGTGGACGGCAGCGAGGATCTTGGGAATGTCGTTTGATTTGTGGTGGGACTTTTGTATCGTGGATAGGAGGTTGCGCCATTTGAACGTCGCGGAGCCGGCGAGACGTTGTACAATTTGCATGTCGAGGAGGAAGGCGAGGAGCTCAAGAGCGGAGTGTAGATGCGTCGCTTCTACGAGCAGCGCTTTCATTATTGTGGCGTAGACTGATATAAGTTGCTCAAGATCGTGATCGGTTAGTCTGCCCATGTAAACGACGAGCACTTCCCTTGAGTTCTGCAGTAGTGATTCGGCGCCGCCACCTATGCAAGAGATGCATCCTTCAAGGAGCGACTGTTGAATCCAGCTCGAGGACGTTGTCGATAGGGGAAGCAAAGCGACCTGAAAGTAGTCCCTTGAAGAAACGCTGGCGACGTCCGTCATGGCGACGTGTGCTAGATCAAGATGGTTTGCGCGACATTGCGCGGCTTGCAAACGGACTCGGTCCAACTTCTCAAGCGACAAGCGATAAACATCGCCCTCCAAAGTCTGGACAAGTTCGCCGTGCGATCGGAAAGTAGGACTAGCCAGTATTGTAGAAGCACAGGTGAGGGACTGCAACCTGACAAGAGATCCGATGTCGCCACGCTCATCGATTGTGTAGTCGTTGAGTCCACGGTGGATGGCGGTAATGATCAATTGGACCACTTCTGCGTTGACACTTCCCCCGCTTGRGACGCTACTCGCGACAAGCTGCAACGCTCTTGCACCGACGATGCGCCAGTCTACATTCACAGCACCCATGAGATTAATCAGCGGTGATATTGCTGCCATCGCCTTGGGGCCTGTCAACCCCAAAGATTCATAGCTGGAAGCAAGAGCGCCAAGCGCAAGAGCTCTCCCAACAMTGTGAAGCGTGGCCTTTGAGCCATCCACAGCGACTCTATTTGCAAGTGTCTGAGCTTCGATGCAGCCGAGAGGTACGTCGTAAGCCCGTTCGAGTCCCATGATCGATGTCACAAGCTGTGGGACAGCTTCCAAGATTGAGTCTTCCCGTCGGTAGAGTAATCGGTCAACAATTGTGTCGACTGCATCAAAAGGTATGCTTTTGATCATGGAGACGCCATCATTCCTTGACTGCAACGCCAAATCACACACCGCGGTAGTGAGTTGGGCGAGAGAAGCCGGGAGCTCAGATTTGAGCAACCTTGGGTGGAAATCCTTGAGCGCAGCCTCCAGGCGGCCGAGTAATGGGAGCAACTCCGCCAGAACGGTATCTGTGGACTGCTGATGGGCTGCTCCAAGGTCGACTTTGTGCCTTAGAATGCTCGCTGCCACAGAGGTCAAACCATGTAGGCTCTCTACCTCCTGCAATGGACATTCCACGAGGTCGTTTCTGACTCTTCGCAGGACGTCTCCACTTTTGTTGGAAGTAAGACTTGCCGACAGATTCGCGATAGAAGCCGCAGCACTTTCTCGAGAGAGTACGTCCGATGAACCAAGTCCTCTCCAGCCGAATAGACCCTCTAGCAGATTTTGCCAGTACATCGTGTGAAATGCTGCGGCACTATTGGCAACACCTATCATCGCGCGATTACGCAGGCTCACTGCTTGGTAGTCCACAATCTGAACAAGAGCAATACCCTCATACACCTGATCCGGATGTCGACCCACCAGTTCTTGAAATGCTGCCGAAGAACCTCGACGAATGTTGCCGGCTGGGTCCAAACAGGCCGACAGAATGAGCTGCGTTGCCAAAAGCTGAACTACAGACACGTCGGGTCCATTCAGACGGCTGTTTTGCAAGATATTTGCCTTTACTGGAAGGAGTTCAGCGGTGGTATACCGTCTTGCAAGAGACCAGATGCCGAAGTTTGCAGCATCGCGAACGTTTGTGCCGAGGGTGCTTCCTGTGGCCGTGCGCTGTTGAAATTGGAGGGCGGAGATCAGAGCGTTGAGGATATCAGGTAATTGTGCTGGAGAAGCTGAACGCTTGAAGAGTGTGTGCGAGAGTGCAAGGGTAAGTCCATGCCACTTCAGCGGATTCGCGGTGGTGAAGTCTGCAGCATGCGCAGATCTTGGCATGTCTTCTTTAAAGGAGTCCAGCAGAGCCTGGATTACTTCATGCGCCATTTCTGGCTCCAGCTCAAGTACGATCAAGCTGATAGCTTTGGCTGCGGCATAACGAACTGGAGTGTCTTTGTCTCCCAGCGACCGCAGCAGGTAGTCAATGACATTCTCCAGCACACCAGTCGTTTGCAAAAAGCTCGCCAGCGGCCCATCCGCGTTGGCAGAACGGAGGGAGAGAATGGCAATATTGCGAAAGATCTTGACGATCAGTTTCTTGGCCACAGCATTGGATGACAACGTCGAAGTGTCGTTCTCGTCAAACGTCTTCTCGCAAGTTCGGTAGATGCTGGGTATGAGATGGCTGAGCTCCGCGGAAGATGCCAACCCAGCGACATATCGAAGACTACCTAGCATCTCATACATGTTCGGCATCTCAGCGGCAGCGCTCTCTAACTTTGGCAAGCGATCMTTGACGAGTGAGTCGGCCAGCCGGAACTTCTGCACGTCAGGTCTCGTTGATAGCCTTACTAGCATTGCCGCAGCTGCATCTTGTGCTTTTGTCGGAGTATGCAGGTATTGTAATCCGATCCGCAAGATCCGCAGAATCAATGGAGGAAGCTGCTGGGTGAACGAGACGTCTTGTTCATCATCATATACCGGACCGGGTATTGYGGAGATTGAGTCAAGGTCGAATGGCGTAAGCAAAAGATGGGAGAGCCACAACAGAAGAACATATGGTACTTGCCATTGCACTTCTGGTGCGTCGGATGTGAAGACCGTCCGCTCGACCGCCTCAAGGATAGGTTCAAGATATCGCGGCTCATTGGTGAGAAAGCCCACAACAATCTTGTAGCCTCGCACTTTGCAGAGAGTATACAGCAGAGTGCATATTGCCGTCTGAAAATCGATATGCTTGAGGTCTCCTTTCGACTTGCTTTGCTGGAGATAGTCCAAGTATGCATCTACAATCGGCGGGAGGACAGATTTTAGTTTTGCGTCGAGCAATTGCGGTTCGCCTTGGAATGGCTCAATCTATCACGACAGTCAGCGATAATTCTGCAGATACTGTCGTGAACACTGTCGTGAATACATCATACATAGCTGATTATACGGTCGAGATCGCGACTCTTCACTTGCGTGTGAGCTCGTTTGCGACCATTCTGAGACGTCGCTTTCCACAGGATCTTTGGCAGGTCTCTTTCGAGGTCGGAAAGCAGCCCAGCAGACGCCTTGGCGAGCTTGAGATCATCGTCGTCTTCCTGAGCTTCCATTGGGGAATAGAGGGCGATGATGGCGTTTGCGATCTGATGGTGGTGTTGATGGGGTGGGTGGAGGGCGAGTCTCCACTTTTCCGCCGTGCGCCGCCCTCGTCAATTAGGTTGACCCTTGGTGAGTGCGCTTCTCTTCCGCCCTTCTTCCTCTTCTCTCCTTTTCACTTACATGACCTTGTTCTCACAGATGACAAGCCTGCAGAAAATCCTTCGCGCCTTATCCGAAAGGCTTGATGCAAGTCGTTCAACATGGTCAATGTCGGCGCCGTGGGTCTATGGTCCCTGGGTACATTACAGAAGCTCAGTTGAAAGTACGATACCATCACGACAAATGTGATCACAATCGACAGCATCCTTCTACAGACTCGATAAAGTGAAATGGGAATTACCATGACATATCAGTAGAGCTGGTCGACAAGTTTGGTGACTGGAGGCTTTTCATTTTGTGCAAGAACCATTACATTCCACACCACGTTCCCAAGCACGTTCCTTGCACGGCGACAACGCGTTGATCAGCTCTCTCAAAACTCACCTTCACCCATTTTTATTTCCTTCTTCCTCAAAGAGAGAACCACTTCAACCACCAACAAATGTCCTCCCTCTACGCCACCAAATCTCTAGGCCGCACCTGGCTTCCCTCCCCAGTCCGTAGTCAACGCTCCCGCTATGGAAGCTGGCCCCAAGATCCTCCCAAACTCCGCTGGCTAAGCACCGAAACCACCAGACGCTGGAGCAAAATCCACGAACGCCTAGCCCTTCTCTTCCTCGTCTTAATCCTCGGAATATGGTGGTGTACCTGCAACAGCGCCCATTTCCTCCCACGACCATCTCTACATATTCCATCATGGTCCTCATCAACCTTATCTCCGCCTGAAATCCCTACATGGCCAATCTTGCCGCCCGAGGTCGATGAAATGGCATATGTGGTTTATGCATCCCATACCGCGAATCTCTGTTCTGCAATTATGCAACTCGAGTCTTTGCATCGTTTGAATGTTACAGCGGATCGCATACTGCTATACCCAGAGAGCTGGAACATTTCCACCAACAGCATCGAAGCACAACTTTTACAGAAAGCTACCGAGAGATATGGAGCGCTCTTGAAAACCGTCAATGTCACGAGTCGGAATGTCCATCCCGCGATCCCAGGGTCGAATCTCACAAACTACAAACTCATCATAGTATTAGATCTGGATTCTACAATTCTGCGAAGTTTAGAGGGAGAGGAACTCTTCTCGGAACTGCAGAGACAAGGGGAGGGAGGAGAAGCAACGGGAGAATCTTCAGCAATGATTCTCTCTCCCTCAATCCCTCTCTCCAACTATCTTCACAACACAGAGAACGTGCAGAATGCACTTGCGAAATACACCATTCCGCTCCCACGTATCCTGCACACCGCCTCTCTACGCCAGCAATCTCCTTCTAGCGACTCCAACCCCGCGAAATCAGCCCTTACATCAGCAAATATAGTCCATTTCAGCGATGCACCACCCTGGAAACCCATGTACACCGAAGCACGCCGAACCCTCACTCCATTCTGTCCCCCGGAACAAACGACATGCGAAGCTCGGGAGGTTTGGCAGTGGCTGTACACCGACTTCCGGACACGGAGGAAAGAGATTTGTGGTGTGCAGTTCAATGAATGGGAAGCCAAAGAGGCGAATGAGGAAGCGAACTTACGCATAATACCTTTGGGTGAGAGGGTTAAAGGGGTTGGAGGGAACAGTGGCGCTGTTTGAACGTATGTCGTGAGACTATTTTGACTACTTCTTCGAGAAGAAAGACATGATATTGCCTTGGCCTGGTTTTCCACTCCCTCCCTTCTTCGCGGCGGGTTTACTGTTAGCAGTGGAAGACATTTTGGTTTTCTTCGGAGCTGGTTCTTCTTCTGAGAAGGACTCCCAGGCGGCTTCTTCGCGGGTTACTGTGATGATGCTGTTAGTCCTGAAGTGATGGGGAATGTGGGTGTGAAATTCTCACCGAGATAACCATCTTCGTCCTTGACAGTCTTCTTCTTCATGACTCGTCTTCGACCGCGTCTCCTACCGTTCTCTACCACAACGGATTCCTTGGGCTCTTCTTTCTGCTCCACAGCATCGATCGCGCCTTCATCATGAGCGCTCTCCACCGAGACGGGAGTAGCGGTATCTTCCATCTCTTCATCCTCTTCGTCCATCATAGCTTCCAGCCTTGACTTTCGCTCATGCTTCGACTCGCCAGCAGGAGCCTTGACCTCCTCCAACTCGGCAGGCAGCCCAACGTCAGCATCATCTTCATCATCGTCAGAGAAGCCGGTCATGGGTACATCCTCTGGCTCGGCGGCAGGAGATGCAGCGGCCGAGCTGGCTTGCGAATCTGCCTTTTTCTTTGCGTTTGCGGACCCCTTTGCAAAAGACTTGAACAAGCTAGAGTTCTGGTTCTTGCTCGCAGCTGTCTTGCTCGGAGCGCTCGCAGTACTCTTCTGCGCTGGTGCACTCTTCGCCGCAGGCTTGGCTTCTCCCGTCTTATCAACAGCTGTAGGTTTCGCACCCGGAGCAGCAGCAGCAACAGCAGGCTTTTTTGCAGCAGKAGGTGGTGGAGGCGGTGGTTGTCCCTTTGTGATCCTCCTCCTCACATCCGAATTCTGCACAATACCATACTGCTTCCACTCTTTGAGAGGATCCTCTTTGACGTACTCTGCCGCCACTCGACGATTGCAATCCGTCAGGGCCTGCACATCGCTCACGCCATTGACTTGCAAACTGTAGATGTGCATGCCCGAGATACTTTCAAATTGTGCCTTTGCTTCTTCCAGATGCTCCTCACGCACCAACATGATGGCATGGATGGACTTGGACTGCTCCTGCTCTTCTGGTCGTTGAAATGAACTACTCGGAAGTGGTGGACTGCTTCGCATGGTGCTGTCCTCGCCGTCATTGTCTTGGCTTTGGGATGATGTGGTAGAAGGGGGTCTTCTGGAGCCGGAGACAAAATATGTGGCATGAACACTGCCGGGTTTCTTGCTATTTTGTTTGTGGTGGAAGTCGTACAGCATTCTACAAAAGAGTCAGCCAGATCATCTGTTAGGTAGGACATCGAACAGCATACTGTTTGGCCAAATTACTGTGCACCTTCATTGCTCTGCTCAGATTGCGGTAATTGACATATTGCTGCTCATTCAGCACATGGACCGCCAAGTACTCGCTGTAATCTTGCGCCATTACTGATGTTGTGTCGAAAGCGAATACCAGATCGATTTCAGTCGACGCGTAGAAAGGATCCCGCGACGCGAAAGCTGCCTGCCGAAACTCAAGGCAACGGCGGCTGCAGCACGGCCGCTCCCGCGCTTAGCTCGGCCGCGCATCATCATCCGTGCCTGGAGCTCTCTCTCACTCACGCGCTGCGAACATCATCACACTCACTTCATCAACACAGCGAAGACCACCCTTGCTGCATCACCGCGCATACAACCACAAACACAGAAACCTCCAAATCACAAACGCCATCATGGTAAGCCATCACCCACCATATTCCCATTCCAACCCATCACTAACATACACTCAAGTCTCTCCGCATCATCCCCTCCACAGCACACACCTCCACGACAAACCCCTCCTACGGCGCCCCCTCCSCCCCCGGAGTCCACGACACACTCCGATCGAACCTCTCCCTCAGCACCCCCGCCCCAAAAACCCACAGCGCCGCCTCAGCAGTCTCCATAGCTTCCACCCACCCCTTGGAATCCCGACTAGCAAACTGGCGTTCCCAACAAGAGACTCTCAAGATGTCCCTCCTGCGCCGTCAATTCGGAATCGCGGAGCCAGTCAAGAGACAGATGGAATTGAACATTGTGCGCAACGGAGAGTGGCGGCCGATGATGTTGATGGGTGGTGGTACGGCGGGTCTGCACGCGGATATCCTGAGCGGGAGAGATATGGAGATTGGATGGGAGGATGTCTTTTCCGGGGAGGAGATGGGTGAGGTTCCGGATTTTCACACGGAGATGGAGATGAGATTCGGGATGGGTTGGTAGATGGTGATGGCATATTGAGTTGGAGACGATGGGTGCATGTACGATGGAGAAGCGGTATTAGAGGAGATGTATGAAWGTGAAGCTACGTCGAGGCGGAAAGATATGCTTCGCTGTATACTACTCATCACGGCTCCCAGATATGGATGTTGCTCTTGATAGCAGACAGACCAGAACCTCTGAAGCTGGATGGATTTGCACTGTGCATTAGTCGTATAGATTCTTTCATCAAAGCATGTCATCAAGGCGTTTCACCCAGTAAATCATTTCATTCCCGTCACATCTATCGTATCGCTATACAAACGGAGCGTAACTCGTCCCAAAATGATAGAAATTAACGCCTCCCAAATGCCCGCCCATCCCATCCCATCCCATCCCACCCTGCGCCTCGCAATGAAAGAACATTTTTCCGCTCAAACACCAGATCCCAACGCCAGCAAAACACACGCGCGCACGCTTCTGTTGACGCTCAAGTACATCACTCTCCATCTCCCCTCCTTCCATTCATTCATTCATTCACTCATTCATTGAATCACACAGCGACACCCACTTCCCCTCTCCTCCCCACCGGAGTCCCTTTGCCTCAGCACCCCACTCTTCCCTTTCGCCGTCCCAACCTCCGCTTCATCCTCGATAAGATCCGCGGGTTTGACAGTCATATGCACGACATTCGTCTGATCCATGTTGAATGGGAAGTCTATTGTTCTCGCATTAGCAAGTCTTCCTTCTCCATAGATTGGGTGACTTCATCTCCTTCTTCTTACCACGTAAAACTCCCTTGTCCTCAATCATCCTCMCCATCAAAATGAGGCGTATACTACTCGGACTCACAGGTCTAGCCTCCCAATCCTCACTCCTCCAATCCGTCCAGATCAATTCTTTTAATTGGTATCCACTCAACACTCGCGGGTCAAAGACTCCCTCACTATTGACCGCGGAAACTTTCCGTGAAGAGAGGTATTTGGAGTCGATCTTATAAGGATGGCGGGCACCGGTCGTGAGCATCAGGGAGATGTTGAGGGTGAGACCGCCGCCGGAGGAGGAAGATGGAGGAGGAGGATGGGCGATTGGAGCGTCGACGGCAGGACCTAGGGCTGGAGTTGTTTCCGTGCGCGTCAGAGGTGCTGACGCTGTAGGGTTCGAGGCGGAGGGCATTGTGGTTTCTCTTTCTGGGGAGAGGTCGAGGGAGTCTGGGTTTGGGAGTGGGAGGGCGTTGGTGTTGGAAGCGCTTGGAGCGCCGGCGACGGTATCTGTGTCTGCCATCTTTCTTCTTCGTCTTGTCTACTACTGCTTCTTTTCCTTCCCGAGGCTAGGATTCCTTGAAAAGTCTATCTCAAAGCAACTTCACCAAGGTCCCTTTGCTTTGCTTGGGTCGACTTGTCGAAGCAAACTTCTACCGCGTGCTCCCGGTGGTTGCGCCAGGGAAGAGCGTTTCGTGCGCCGTGTTCCGCGGATGGATGATGCCCTGTGATAACGACGGACTTGGGAAACCTCTCTCTTCTGTTCTGTTCTGTTCTTCCTGTTCGATGACCTGCAATCCGTCTTGTAGCATGTGTCGTTGTTCAAGATGAATCACCCACACTTCTCCGCCTCCGAAGCTGATGATAGCTCGATGGATGATCGTGTGGAGCAAGTCGCGCAGGCGAGTCGAGTCCGAGCGGTTCCCAAAAAGCCAAAATTTGTGGGGTTGGGGGTTTCGGCGATAAGAAGTGTGGAAAGGCCGTCTCAACTTTCTCGATTGATGTCAACACGTTTTTGTACAGTGTGTTGTTGTGGTGAGTGTTGTATGAAATAAGGACATTTGTTGATATACCAGGTACTTCCTGGTTGGAGCAGCGCGTCAAGAAGGTACATCCTACGTAAGTCTGGCAAAGCCAAGAATAGGTACCAAGACATCAACAAGGATGCATCCATGCAGCTCGGAACGCCCAGGCCGAGAAGGAAGAGGGCATAGGAATCTTGAGGCAGGGGCTTGGGAGAAGGGAACATGTGAGAAGATGTACTCGTCACGACAAGAGCCATGGCGAGTTGGCATGGCATTGCAGCTTTTGATCATGGCTGTCGTAGCTCTTCTAAGAGCATCCCATCATCTGCATGCCCATCATCACATCATGAGCATCGCCACCCATTGCTGCCTTTTCAATCACTATCGCTATCCATATCCTCCAGCGTAGCGTCCTGCATCTCATCAATCAACTGGTCCATTGGAATCTCCAACCCATCATCCTCTCCATCATCCGTCTCCATCTCACTAATAGCATCCAATTCCTTCTGCTGCTTGTACAGATGCATGCCCGCCCGTAATTCAGGATCCTGCTCCAAATCCTGCAAGAATTGCTCGTAATCAATCTCATCACGATCCGCATCTTGCTTCCTGGGCTTCATGTCGCTCTCCTCACGAGCCATGCGCTTCAACTTCCAGTTGCGGGTGTTGGCGCTCTTCTTCTTGCGGCGCTCGTAGTGCTTCTTGACTAATATTACGTCGGGAATGGTGCCGCTGTATTGCTTGCTCTCTTCCAAAGCTTCGAAGTTGGGGTTGTTGAACTGTGTTCCGGAAAGGAGGTAGCCCATGGCCGAGTCACCTGCGTGAAGGACTCCGCCGAGATGTGTGCGGATGAGGTAGGTTGTGTCGTTGACGCCGAGATCTGATGCGCGGCAGACGGTGGCTTCGGCGAGAAGGAAGCGTCCCCTTGCGGGTCCAATGGGCTCGATATCCATAATCACAAACTCAATCAGCTGTGTGGAATCGGCGAGAGGTGCAAAGGGTGTTCGCCAGTAGATTGGCGTGCTGAGATCGGCGAATTGAAGAGTGTTCGGGTCGAGGATGTTGACTGCTGTTCCTATGCGATAGCAGAGCACCAGTGGGGAGATGTTTCCAATCTGCTTGGCGAGCTTTGGTGGCAGGGCGACCAAATCATCCTTACATATGGGAACAAGCTCGGCGGAAAATGTGAACTTGTAGCTGCGCACGCTCGTGTGTGTGTCCATGGAAATGAGCTCCTGAGCCTTCTTAATCTTGACAGGCGTGGTCGAGTTGAGGAAATCACAAAACTTCTCTGCCTGGTTCTTCGCAGCAAAATAGAAATCAATCCCACTGTGCACTTCCTTGATGTTGATGGTATCCTTGTGCGCGCCTTGCTTGAGAATGAGCTGCTCGAGGTAGAGGAACGTCCTCTTGTGTGGTACTTTCTGTCGGACCTGAACCACCGAAGACCAGGTGTTGTGTGTGAAACTCTTCTGACAATCGGGACACTGCTTGTACTGCTGCTTGAACTCGACATCGAATGTTTGTTGGAGGATGGCGCCTTGTGTGGATTCGTGCTGGACTGTGATTTTGCACTTGATTCGTCTCGAATGCGGCTCGGTCCAGATGAAGGAGGCGTCGATGATGCGGGTCTTGTGTAGTCCACGTAGTTTTCGCAGGCAGAGGGCAAGGAGCTCGCGAGACTCGGGCGCCGCAACGACCCATGAGTTGGGTGGGGATAACCATCGGTCGCAGTCGCGACACATGAGGAGGATTCCCTCACGCTCGATGCCTTGGGTCACGTCGGAGGTGAGCTTGAGACAGTCGGTACAGATTGCTCCCGCTGCTTGTGTGCCATCAATCGCCGCGCCACAGTTGTAACAGAGGACTGTCGCTGCCGTCGTCTCGCGTGCGGCCGGCAGTGGCACCGAGGACATGTCAATGTCCATGGCCGCCATGGCCGAAGAGTATGGGTGGTGATGGGCTGGTTATGAAGTGAGGTAGCGGTCGAGAGTATTCAGGTCGTTGTATCGTGGTCAGAGCCAGAAAATCATGAAGTTGTGCKGTGGGTTTGGAATGATTACCTAGCTTCTCAGTCACAGCGGTAGCTTTTTTTCGACCCTCAAAGATGGTGGCGGAGAATCACGGTATCTTATCATACGGTAGGCCAGGTTGCTAGTGTGACAAAATTGGCCCCTCCCTCTACTTACCTTGATCTCCACTGCTCGCCGCAGGTTCAGCAATCGTCCTTCCCCGGAATGGTGTTGAAATGAGTTCTGGTCCTGCTTTACGAGCTCGAGACTGAGCAAAGCCAAAAGCCAAGTCATAATACGGGCACGACTGTAGGTATGGAAAGGCTCGAACGGGTGGACGACATCAGCAGAAACCCTGGATCAGAGGGAATGGAAAGCACACATGACAATCAAAGACATCCATTCCGCTCAAAGCAAAAGGTAGTGGTTTTCACTTGCCCTGGATTCTGCTGCTAACTGCATCGCACCTCGTGCTTTCTGTGCACCTCAAGGTACGGTAGCCATTGCTAAAGCGTTGTAATCCCCTTTTCGACCATCTTACAGTATACCATCCAAGATATTCCCGAAAAATCGCAGCAGCAACTTCCCTTCTCCCACGACCGGCGGAGTTTATTAGAGAGGCTTCCTATCTTCGTCAAATGCCCCACCCCACCCGTCCGCTAACGCACCAAAAGTGCCCTTGGGAGTTCGAGCAAAGTGGTGCAGTCCACCATTCCTGATCATCTTGAGCTTGCCGACCGCTGGAGCCTTCAGTACCTTGCTGCCAACCTGTTTCCAACCTCCATCGTCAACGGTATCTTCCGCTTTGGGCGTGACGATAGATAGAGTCTTCACTTTTGGTTTTCCGACCGGGGATGCCACAACCGACGGGACGGTGAGAGATGTGCTGGCCGATGCAGCATCCATACCGGAGTCGACGCTATAGTTGCGATTCGTCTTGGCTTCTTCGTCCGACTCTATGGCGGCCGCATTATCGAGAGCGGGCTGGTCTGCAACCGAGTCGGTACGCTCCTGGCTGCTGGGAGCGTGATCGTCCCAATCCTTGCCATTTCCCACCAGTTCTCGGTACGCCCTGGCGTTGGCCCACCTCCAGAATGCACTGCGGAGCTTCGCGGTCGTCCGGAGCTCATCGTGATAGTGGACCAAGTCGTTCCGGATGGCGGCAGTAAGTTCGGCGACCAGCTTTCCCTCCTGTCCATTGGCTTTGGTGTTCACCTCGAAGGTAGCCAACATAGTCCCGACATGAATCTTGCTTCCCTCGAGGTCCAGGCCGCGATCCTTCTTGATGAAGTCATATCGTGCAGTCTTGGTATTGCAAGTACTGTTGTTGAACTTCAGGTTCATCTTGATGTCCTCATCTTCCGTTAGCTCTGCGAACTCAAGGTCCTTGTCCTCGTCCTTCTGTTCGCCTTCGGGATGGAGAGTATTGGCCACGAAAAGGATGTCGGCCGAGGTCACAACTTTGTCCCTCCCCATTGCCTTGGCCGCCTTCTTCAACTTCTTCCTYTCCTTCTTGGTCGTCCTTGGTGTTGTTTCATTCGAAATCCCGTCGACACTATTCAGCGCACTGGCAGTAAGAAGTGTGCGGGATCTCGAAGACTCAGCGCCGGCCTCATCCTCCTCTGCCTTCAGCTTGTTAATCTTGGCAATCAACTCGGCGATCTCCCGGTGCCGCTTCTCGTGCTGCTCGTCCGTCGTCTTGCAAGCGCTGCATCGAGAGCTCCAGTTCTTGCGGAAGAGGGTGTGGTAGCGTCTGCACCACTCGACATGCACGCCCAGGCATTGAGTCCGGCACTTCTCATGCGACAGCGGTGTTTGGCAGATCGGACCTATGTTGCAGTCAGTAGTGATCTTCCTCGACTTTAGTCAGTTCTTGTCGGTACTCACAATGATGCTCTGCACGGGTGGTTAGTTCGAAGCAGGGAAAGAGAAGGAAAAGGAAGAAGCATACTCAGACCACCGCCGTCCTCCCATCTGAAGAGATCACTCATAGAGTCTCTTTGCTGGCCAAGAGGTGCCTGATTGTGTTTCTTGGATGCCTTGGAGTACAGTCGGGGCGTGGACAGTTTCTCTTGTCTCTGAGAATGTCGAGGTTTCTGACTCTCCTTCGTAAATTCGCGGCGGTGGCGGCGGCGGCGGCGGCGACAGCAGCTGTTCTTCCGTGGGGCTGCGAACAGAGGATGCGCGTGAATGTAAGCGAGCCTTTCATTTCCACTCTGCCGAAAGCGCGAGCTGCAGTGATGCTTGCAAGCCTCACTTCCGACTCCGAATGCTGGCAGAGGAGATGAATCGATGAAATCTCTTCAATTGAAAGACTGAAGAAGACACCTGTCTGATTGTCAGGCGTGTTTGCAGGATAGGGGTGCTGATTGAGCTCGAGCTGCAGTCGTTTGAGACGTGTCGAATTCAAGGTCCGCGTGGTATTTTCCGAATGTTGCGCGCGTCGAGCGGTTGGCGGCGTCGTGTCTGTGGATGTTTTGTAGTGGTGTCATACGCGTGTTGTTTGCGATGGATATAAATCTTTGGGCGGATTTGAAGACTGTGGGTGGGTATTTATCCTTATCGTCGGGCCGCACGAGGAAGTCACGAGGACGTGATGTTTTGCCGGTTGGTTTGGTTGCCAGGAGGGCTTTATTTATTTATTTCGTTTCCAGTGAATAGGTACCACGAGAGATTTCTGTTTGACCGCGGAATTCTAGTTCGCGTTGCACGAGATAGACGCGTGGACGGGTAGCGGCTGTGTTTACGTGCGTGCTGGATGGGGCTAGTTGAGTGGAGCTGTGAAATTCATTCATTCACTTACTGGCGTTGATGCGACATGTGCTGCAACTAAGGGGTTGCGGGGAAACATGGGGGTGCGCCTTTTATACTCAATGAAAAGAAAACCTTGGCTACATCCAATTTCGACCACCTGGCCTCTTCCAAAAGGACACGTGAGAGAAGAAGGCACGTATTGTGGTTCACTTCTGCGGCTCAGATGTCTTTGATGATGCGTGCTCCTGCCCAGGCGTAGAGGTAGTTCCGCTGGTACCAATTGATGCTAGCGCAGAAGCGGTCAGTTTTTTGTTTCTTGCAGTGCTATCATCTGCGAAGAATCATGATACAACTTACACAGTCTTTCGACCGGCGAATCTGGGATGCGTGGCCCAAGATCCACCCAGCACGATATTGTGCTTTCCATCGTAAAAGTCGGCTGGATCATGTTAGTCTCGTGTGCCTCCAGGGGTTGATATTGAAATCACTCACCACTGTAGGCAGGATACAGTTTCATCGGAACGAAACCTTTCTGCTGCTCGAGCACGGAGCTTGTCCATTCCCAGACACCGCCCATTTCGCCTTGCCCGGCGAGTTTGCGACCATTGGGCGTTACGGGCATGGGGTGCCAATGCTTGAAACCCACGTTGGCGGTGGAGAGATCGACGAAGAGATCCTTTGTGGTGGGACCGGCGGTGATGCCGGTCCCGTTAACTGACGGGTTGGATGGTGGTGTTTCTTCCACGCCTTCGTTGACGAGGTGACTGGAAGTGATGGGTGAGCGTGTGAATTTGAGGAGCATGACATGACTTACCCATTGACGGCTGGAATCGTCTTGCCCAGAGCATTGGAGAAGGCGTCCTTCTTCTGATCGCTGGCATAACTGTAGATGCTGCGAGCTTCTTCCAGAGTTGGGATACGGCCACCCATATAGACCGCACATCCTTTCAGCTCATCGTATGAAGCGGACAAAGGCCAGTCCAAAGCAAGCTTCAATGGGATAGCACCATAGACGGTGCGAACGGCCTTGTCTTGGATGAACTCCTCGAAAGCGGCCTCGCCATTGACAAGCCCATTGGCTTCGCTTACGGCAGGTCTCTCCTGCAAGCTCCATGCGGCAGGGATCGAAGATTGCTTGGTAGCAACAAGATACTGTGCATACTCCCCATTCGTGATGGGACGGGCTTGAGCTTTGAAAGCAGGGACTTTTACGGTATACTTTGGCTTCTCAACATCCCATCCGAAGTGCCTGACAGGTCCGTCGGGAGTATCTGGGTCTTCCAATCCAAGACTGAGTGTCTGCTCCGGAACGTCAAACCACTCGTTTGGGACAGCCTCCCGCTTGGCTTGCACAGCCATTTGTTCGAAATCCGGCTTGATGACTCCGGCTGGAGGCTGCGTCTTATCGCTTTGAATCAACATATAAAGCAAGGTTTCCAAGTGCTGCACTTCATGTTCGAAGCCCAGCCAGAGAGTCCTTCCAGTCCAGGCATCCTTGGTAGCACTGCCGTTGTTGTACAGCTCACAGATGCGATCGCGGATAGTTCTCTGGTACTTTAGGATTACATCCAATTCTGGCCAGCTTTCGGGCACCTCACTATGAGCGTGACAGTGCTTCGGGTTATCAACATCCGGGTCAATTCCGCGTTCGAAGATTTGATGGAAATACTTCGGCTCTGCTGGTTCCATTCCTGTAGCCTCCACAAGTTTCATGTCGAAGAAGGTCGGGATATGTCCCAAATAGAAAATGCAAGCGTTACGAAGCTTGATCGGTTTCTCATACAGTTCCTCCGTGGGAATCATCTGGAGAGTGACCTTATCCCACAGCTCCCAAAGACCCGCCCATTCTTCCAGGGTAGGCACCGCATTAGCAGCATACGTCTCTGGTCTGCTTGCATACATTTTCATCGGGCGAGAAAGCATGTGTAATGCTGAAACTTTCGTGTTAGTATACCAGATCTCGCGTACACTGATAAGTGGTATTTGGGTTGGGTCGGGTTTACTAATGGATATGAGTGAGGAGGTGTGGGGAACTCACCATAACTCTGCACATGATTCGTCCAACGGGCACCTTCTATGACGCCAGCTTCCGTAAACAAATTCATGGCTTGCTCGTGGTTGTATTTGTAACTCTCCTCAATACGCACCCTTTCTCCTTGCTTGAGAGAGATGCCTTCGACTTGGAGGTCTTTTTGGGGGATGACAAACGCTCGGTGGCGTTCACCAACTTGATCGTATTCGCCATGAGCTTTCCAATCATTGGAGTTGAAAGCTTCATAACCGAGCAATTCGTTGGCATGTTTCAATCCATTCATGATGAAATTATGCGTGACTCCCTCTCGATCATTGTATGCGTGGTACACTGAGCGCATGTCAGAAACGTGTGCTCGGATGGCCACAAACTCATACCTGTCTCCGGGTCCTGGCAAGCATCCAGACCGAGGATGAAGGAGTCGTTTGGTTCCATAATATTCCCGAACTGAGCAACAAACCCCACAGCGTCCTCGCGGTTGAAGTTGCCGATGCTGGAGCCCATTGAAAGGATCGTCTTGGGCCTGGCAGCATTTTCGGGCATCTTCAACCATTCWAGGCCATCGTCGTAAGTTCCGTGCAGTCCAAAGCATTGTACGTGTTTGAATGTTCCGACTGGAACTGCAGCTAGAGTGCGTACAAGCTCGCTGTGCATCAAATCCAACGCGTAGTAGGAAACCCTCTTCTCAGCACGCTCCAATGCATCGAGCAGAATCTTCACCTTTCGCAAGTTTCTATCATGAGAAGTCAGGGGAGGGATCTGCGACACATCAAGACTCAACACATACCCTGAGCCGAGTTCCAGCAGAATGGCATCCTGCGGAATCCTGTCCGCCATCTTCTCGGCATGCTGCTCCAACACGGCAATTTCTTGCCCAGTCAGGTAGTACTCATCAAGATATGTAATGTCTTCGAAGAGCTTGAGGCCTTTGTTGTCGTACAACAACAACGTCGGCAATGTCTTCTCCTTCCCATGCAGTCCATCTTTGATGAGTTTCTTCAACTCAAAGCCAGCCGAGTCGCTTCTGATGTCAATGATATTCGGAACGGACTCCGATATGGAACCCATGTTGAAGAAAGTGACGGGAGGGGATCAGATACGTCTGAAGAGTGCCGAACCAACAAAATTGCAGCATTGAGAAATATATGTAGGGACCCTTACAGGGAWGTGTCAGAGACGCAGCTTGTAGACGTACTCCACACTCGGTAATGCAAAGCTGCTGAAGCAAGTTGGTCATCCGGACGACTGGGAAACTGCGACCAGCCGGTCCAATCATGACTTGCCAAAACAGGCATTGTAGGCTTTGTTCCTGCCCATGTGTTGCCGGAAGGACATCCATAGGACAGGACAAAGCGGACTGCAATTGGCTGCYTCTAGACAAAGCTATTGAGGGGCCCACGCCAATAATGCCACATCGGAAGCCCCAGCATGATGACGCGAAGCTGCTGTGGGTGTGGCATGTACTCACTCGTACGGCGTTGTGCTATAGTTCCGGGAAGCATCGAGCTAGCCGTCATCATTACCTACGGGAAACACTGAAAATCGCGATGCTGCGTGAATTCGGGGTGGTAGGCGGCATTGGGTTTCTTTGACAGCTGCCGGCAAGTCGAATTGCCATTGATCTTGTACGCGCCATTTTAGTGCCAGTCAAAATAGTCACTGGAAATGGATCGTGATTCTTGTACTGAGGCCGCAATTGTCCAGCCTGCATGAGGAGCCAGCACGTCATGATCCCGGAAAATTGAGCAGATTCTTCCAGCAAAGTGGGGTTGTCTTCGCAGCCGTTGGAGGTGGAGGGTCAAGCTGACATGCAGTGAGATTTCCATTCCTGGCACTGTTTCTTCCGAGTTGCATACGTATCATGGAGAAGTTGTGAGAAGAGAAGACGACAGGAGATGGAAAGAGTGTACTATATCGAAATGAAAGGCGGTGAAAGGTACGGCGGCACGTGCCCTCATGCGAACTACGCTCGTTACAGCAATCTCCTTTTCACTTCTCTGTTGTCAACTTCCATGACAGGTCAACATCATTCATTCGTTCACTTCTACGACGATTGACTCCAACGATGCTTCTTTTTAACGCAATTATAGAGCTCCCCCAATCGTGCTGTTGGAAGGCCGAGATGCACAGTCAGTGTCGCCGCACAATGCGTAAGCCGCAGCGTACGGTAAGCCAGCAGCAGCAGCATTACTTGCCAGCTTGAATCTTGCATTCCTTCTACTATCTAGCCTTCATTTACCCCAAGAAACATCTTCCAAATCGTGGCATCACTCGGCCTCAACCTCATAATCTTCTGTTCAAAACACCCAACAAAAAACATGACAGACAAGCGCCAGCCAGAGATTGTCCTCTATGACTTGGCCTGCATCAAGAACGTTTGCTTCTCGCCTGTCGTGTGGCGTATCCGCTTGATGCTGAACTACAAGCGCATCCCATACAAGACCGTGTTCCTCGAGTTCCAAGACATCGAGCCCACGCTGAAAGCGCTGTTAGTATTCTGCGTGCCCTGCAGCACTCTGATTACCCGCCGTCTAATCCCAACAGTGACCTGAAGCCGCACGAGAGTGTTTCTCCAGGCCAGCCAAGATATACAGTACCTGCAATTCATCACATCCCAACAGACAAGCACATTATGGACTCCGCTGCTATTGCAAACTTCCTGGAATCCGTCTACCCCGACCCTTCAGTCTTGCTCAGCTCTCAGCTGGGGCAAGAAGTTGAGTCTGAAGCGCGGAGAGTAATCGGAACAGTCTACAAGACGTCTCTAACTCCGCGCGAGCTGCACATTCTGTCGCCGCCTACACAACAGTACTTTCGTCGCACGCGAGAGGCATCTTTAGGACATCCCCTCGAGGAACTCGTGAGTGGGAATAAGGAGGAAGAAGTCTGGAATGCTGCTTCGATTGACATCCGCCGTGTTGGCGAAAAATTGCTCACGAATGAAGCGAAAGGACCATTCTTGTTGGGCCAGAAACCGAGCTATACGGACTTCTTCATTGTGGGGTCATTGCAGTGCGCAAAAGTGAATGATGAGGGTGTATTTGAGGGGGACTATCGAGTTTCCTGGCTTCGGGAAGATATACAAGGCTTGTCTGCCCCTTATCGAGCAGAAGAAGGACTGATTGGAAGAGGCAGCCTTCGAAGGATTGGATTGAGCTGTCGATGATGGATGCACTGATTGACTTCATCTCTTCCAACGAGTCCTTGATGTTGAGCTGAGATGCTGTTTCCCATAGAATGTCCATCACGACCATGGAATTCGACGCCGCTGGAAAAGAAGGAAACGCTGCCGACCAAAGCGAAAAAAGGGCTCTAATCTTCAAGAGTGCTCTAGCGTAGTCGACCCTTTCGTCTTCCATAATGTCGACAGAGCATCAACAAAATTGACATTTCAACACCGATTGCTGAACGCACTTCAAATACCTGAATGTCCTCAACCCCACGCAGCTTTCACATCTTGACTTCTAGCTTTCGCCGCGTTGGACTTCTTGGCTGCTTGGAGAGAAAGATAGACCTCCTATCTACAATCAGTACAACCGCACACCGAAACTACAGCGAAACAAACCTTGGCCTTCTTCAAATGCTTGATTTTCAAATCACACTCCGCAATATGCTCTACAGAGCCCTTCCCTGGTCTGGCCTCATACATCTCCTATTCATCAAACGAAGCTCAGCAGATAATTTCCTGTAAAGCTAAAGACAAACACATTTTGGTCTTCAACAGTCGAGTAATCTTCTCATCACACTTCTCAACATCAAGCACAGTCTGGAATTTCGTGATATTTGCTTTGTCTTTGACAAGTTGATTTTCAATCTCAATTGGGTACGCGAGATTGTTGCTTCTAATCAAACTGGCTTGCAGATCGCCGAGGAAGGAGGTTTTGGAGGGAATCGTGCGCCATGCATGTGAAGAGCAGTCCCTCTAACATGTCGGTTTTGGTGCAGGTGAGGTTTGCCATTTTAGGAGTCTGATTTTGTTGGGTGGAGATGTTCTATTGTTGATCTGTGACTCGATTTACATTTGTGCTTGGCATCATGTGAATGGGAGTAGAAATACGTCATGCTGCCACTTGTTAATATTTTGGTGGAGATTGAGTCGGCTCTGTTGTGAGCTTGCCAGGGACGAAGTGATACGAGAAAAAGGAGTAGGTCGAATGGATGGAATGCGTCTTTTCGAAACCAGAAGTACTCTCTAAACACTCATGTCTGAGGCTTGGAAAGGCGTTCGTGGTATTTTGACATGTGGGAACTAGGGACATACGTGTAATTGCGAATTTATCTAACTAGGCAGGGGACAGAAGCTCATTATGCAGATTGGGTGAGTTTCACCGGGTGGAAGACCCGTGGTGGCCTAGACGGCAGGTATGCCGCTCAACATTAAACCTGGACTCACCCGTCTCCATGGGTAGTACGTGGAGAAGGTATCATTGCATATCATCACATCTGAAGTTGGTTCTCTCTGCAAGAACGAAGTGCTCAACACGGCAGAAGACCGTGGAGTTTGAGGCGAAGGTTACCAACATACGCTAGTGAGAAGAGACGGCATGGTGCATAGAGAAAGACGCTGTATCTACTTTCCGACTTATCAGCTTTGGAGTATCTTTCGTTCTTCGCATCGAATATGACAGGCATTTTAAAATTCACAGTATCAACACTCTCTGGCATAGAGAGAGGCTTGAGGATTGACCAAGAGATATAATGTTTGGTAACGATCATCGATCGGCGTCTTGGGTGCTTCGAGGCTTCATTGGGACTGTACACCAACGTACAAAAGACGGATTAATCGTGGGAAGCTGTGGTCTAGAGGACTTTTTGACATAAATACCGAGCTCGTGACACTTCTTCACATTGCATTATTTTGCCAAGATCGGCACGTGAAAGTCAGGTCATCACTTTGATCCCTTGGAAAAACTTTTTCCCTCGGTCACCTCTCTACATGCCGTCTCACTTCAACAGGCTTCACGTGCTCAATTACTACGCTGAGTCATACGAGGTTCAAAGCCGGACTATATCCCTTCGGTCATTGTGATCATCCAGCACAACATCAACATCTGCATCACTCTACTCCGACACCACCATATCCCATTCCCTTGCCAACATCACTGCTTTCTCTTCCATCAACACCAATACTCACATCATCTTCGAAATCTCCCCAAGTCTTCATCCCCGCTCGATAATCAAGAAACAGCAGCCTTGACCAAACAGGACCATCATGGTCTTGGACGACCTCCCGGAAGGATTCTTCCCAACTGATGCTCAGGTCGCTCGACTTGGTCCTCCACGGCAGCAGCAACCGAACCAGGATCCAGTCGGTCCGTCCACTGAGGCTCAATATCGCCAGCCAGCTGGGTTCTTTGCCCCGGCTGGTGGCTCCCACCTGCCTCAGCTCTACCCCTTGGAGATGGTCGAGTCTTCCTTCTCACATGTCACTCATCATAGCAATGTCATCGACCTTACTGGGGATGATATTGACTTCATTCACGAAGATGGCGGTCCGGTAAAGAAGCGCAAAACTTCAGAATACCTGCAGCACGCCAATACCGGCACCAAGGTAAGTCAACTATTGTGAATCTGTATTTTCTTCGACTGACATTTTCAACAGGAACATCGTGGTCAGGGATCCAGACAGCAAGTCTTCACGTTTGTCCCAATCAAACAAGAGATCATCGAACCTACACCCTACGCCTTGCATCAGCCTGGTACCATCTCCTCGCGCCCTTCTCGGTATGCCGATGATACATCGGATCGATATACGGACGACGCTATCAAGAAACAGGAAATGCTTCATGATGCAGTGATCTGGGAAGAGTGGGTGAGGAAGCTAAGACCAGTGCGCAACAAGTTCATCAGCGATATCGCTAAACGAGATGCCGGTGATGGTCGCTCACGGGTATCCAAGGCTGATATTGAGGCACAAAAAGGCGATCCCGATGAGGTGCGGGCAAACAATGAAGAAATCAAGCAGCGTCTAATCAGCATCGAAGGGGAAGCCCGGCAGATGATTGTCGAGATGTCAGACGCGGAAGACTTGATGTCGCTGCCTCCGGGGGCCGTGGCTACGAGGGCTGCGGACGAGCAAGTTCAACAACAGCTACCGATGACAGAACATCGTGACCGTTACCAGAAGTTCCCTAGAGAGCAGCCTCCAGAACCTGAATCTGCTCATACGTCCATGCRTAACCTCTCAAGCGAGGGCATGGTTTACAACGACGGCGGAAAATGTACCGGGACCAAGTCTAAGTTTGGCCCGATCATCAAACCCGAGCCACAGGGGGATATCGATGAGTTTGGTGGAGCCACCACGGCCGAGGAAGATATCGCTGGCGATGGGTACAAAATCCTCAGCGAAGGTCATCCCTTAGTTAGTGGGGACGAGTGTGTCAGTTCAGGTCGGGGAGATGACGCTGAACCTCAAGAAAATTCCCCCGGAGAATGTGCGAAGGATGGAAAAGAACATGGTGAGGGTGTGAGCTTGAGCTCTGCACGATATCGCAGTAACCTCCTTGCGCGCGGAAGCTCACTTGTTTTCAATAAGCTGGACTATTGAGAGATCAGAGCAGAAAGACTTTGCATTCCCAGATCAGAGAATGCTCCGGCGAAGCAACGATATCCGAGAGCTAAGGAAAGTCTTCTTGTCAAATATGGTTTGCTTCTGGCCGGATGTATTTGCTCAGGTGCGTTATGAAGGGCACCTGACACTCGCCAAATGCTCATGGGAAGCAAGGCTACTTTCAGTGCATTAAATAAAGTACCACCCACAAATTTCAATACCTCCCAACATCATATCGGGCACAGCTCCAGCTCAAGCAAGTACATTGTCGCCCAACTGCTTGTAGTAATTCAACAAATCCGACGAAGATGTAGCACTATAGATCAACCTTGTCGCGAGATCAACTTCCAGATAATCCGTTCCAAAATATGTAATCGGAGTCCCCACAGGAACAGTCCTAAATTCAATAAATCATCAGCCATAATCTTCTCCACACGATAGGTCCTCCGTAAAACTTACACATTCTCAGCCATAGCACTCATCGACTTAGTCTGCCATCTCGCACCGATAACATTACAGCTGGTAAACACAAAAGGAATGGTATATTTAACATCAGTCACCAAAGCCCCACTATACCCGCTTCCAGAAACCGATTCGTAGACTGAAGATCGATCGGTATAGAGGGGCATTTGATCACCCATTGTAGCTCCGTAATCTATGTATTGGAATTCCGAGGCGAGAGTGCTGTTGACGAGGGCTGCTCCGGTTCCATTTCCGAGGGAGTCGGTTTCGAAAATTGAAAACCAGCGGAGAGCTATGTTGGAGGCTTCGGGGTGGGAAAGACAGGGTTCTGTTGCTGTTGGTGATGTTGTTGCTGCTAATGCTGCTGTGGAAGAGGCGAGGAGGATGGAGGATAGAGTGGTGGAGAGACCCATTTTTGTTGTTGAGATCTGATACAAATCTGATGTTGGTAAGGCGAACAGACCTCCACGGTTGGTTTAGATCGGAGTGTATGTATGTATACTCACTCTTGCCAAGGAATCAATGATCATCCTGTGTGTGATTGCGGAGTAGCATATCCTTTCTCCATCTCCATTGATCTGCAAGGGAGTCCGTGTGTCTTTTTTTTGATTAGGCCGTGATAGGCAATTAGTTGGGCATCCGATTTGTTTAGAGTTTCGATACGCTATCGTACCAGGTAGAGTCTACCAGTCGATTTGCATGCGAAGCAAGATGAAAGCCTACTGATTGTTCGTTGCAGTTGAGTTGCGGTTTCTCATGCCGATCGAACTGATGAGATCTTTGGAATGAGGCCCTGTTGCTTCACGCTGGTCAAGCAGCGAGGATTGTGAAGTAGGCGCAGGTTCAAGCAGAATGCACGTTAAGATGGGTGCTTTGGTTTCTTGTTGCGAGTATCGTACAATATCTCCGCTGCCTCGAAACATTTCAATATCCCATGCCGACGAGTGCTTCTCCATGAAGATCTGTATCGACCATCAATGCCCAAAGCAAGCGAAGCGTATAGATAAATACGGCAGGCAGGCATGATCACGCCAAGTCGGATTTCGCAGGTCCCACGTACACTACAATAAATCAGTACTTGATCAGTAGAATCGCACAGCTTGAACGTACCTTTTCGGGCCCAAACCACATAATAAACAGTACTAAGCACAAAGAACCCGACAAACACAACACTCGCATAATTCATGCTCGTGGCCGTCACAGGTAAAGTCCCTGGCATCGAGAACAGTACCATTTGGAAGGCAATCCATAATACCATGAGTGCATTGACACTCCATCCGATAATGGATGGGAAGCGGAAGGATGCTGTTGATACGGCTCGGCGCCCTTCAACCATGCYCACTGCCACTGGTATGGCATATGCTGCCGCAAGGCCAATCACACCGACGGAGGCGAATGCTGTGAAAGCACTGGTGGAGCCTAGATTGATGAGACCGAGAAGCATTTGCACGACTGTGGTGAGGAGGAGTGCCAATAGAGGAGTGTCGCCAAAGGCCAGTTTAGACCAGAGGCCTGAGAAGGGGATTGCTCGATCTCTACGCTATATTAGCATGTAGATCGTGTGCTTGCAAATTTTGGAGTAAACAATTGCAGCTTACTTACCTCGCAAAGGCCCACGTGCATCGAGATGCGGTAGTCGTGATGCTGATGGAACAGAATGCAGCCACTCCCAAGACGGTAAACATCAGTCCAAGACCGCCTCCAGGGCTCCCCATTACGTGATTGAAAATGTATGGAAGTCCCTGAGCAGCCGGTGCGCCGAGGACATCTTCGAGCGGCGGAAGCGTGAAGCATATTGGTAGGATGTAGAATAGTCCCATGACTGCGGATAATGGAATACTGAAGCACAGTGCTTTTGGAAGCATACGTTCTGGCTCGCTGACTTCTTCGGCCATACTCGTTATCATGCCTAGGGAAGTTAGCATGTCAGCATTGGCACACGAGATTTTTGCGAAGTAAAGACAAACCTAGTGCTGCGTAGGTATATGCCGCGGGAAGTAGACCGATGGCAAAGCTCCAGTTGCCCCATCCACTCAGCGTAGTATCATAATGCGCGAGTGCATCAGCTGCACTGTGTCGCCCCAGCTTTGCGGAGATCGATAATCCTAGGAACACAACCAGAATGCAGATTACGTTCCAGCCTGCGGCGACCGTGTCCACGTATGGCAGAATACGATTCCCAAAAGCCACGACAGCGAAGACTCCGATGCAAATTGCGTAGAATATCAGGAGAAGTTGCCATTGTGTCGCAGCCCAGTCCGGATGATACATGGTGACGGTGCCGGCAATCAGAGATGCAAAACCAAAGTTGACGGAGAGTGCAATGGTCCAGTTCCCAACTAGCCATATCCAGCCGGTGATGAATGACAATGTCGTCCGTGTTTGGCCTTCTGGCATCAGTCGATATACCCAGTAATACGGCCCGGCGGATGTAGGAAATTTGGAGGCGAGCTAACAGAAGTGTCGGATGAGTGTCACTCTCATAGTCCTGATATGGTTTTTGACATACCTCTGCCAGACTCATAGCTACTGTCATGTCCAAGAAGGAAACCAAGATCCATCCTACAAAGTACGGAAGCTGACCCCCTCCGATAATTGCGCTGTTGAGGGCAGTGCCTTCACCGAATGGAACCGCGATAATGGCGATGGTTTGGAAGAGGACAGTTGCGAGCGTTCGATTTCGAGTCRACGTTGGTGTGTATCCCAGGGACACGAGCCCGGCGTTATCAGTGCCCTCAACATAGCCGGCTTCAGATCCGGCCTGCCCATGTTCGATTTGAAAGGCACCTTCTTTGGCGTGTCCACCAGTACTGTCGGAGGATAATCGAGACGTCGCCATGGTGTTGACTTGCAATATCCGTCGACTTTCACACTCGGAGATGAGGTCTGGAAGTATATCAAGTGAGTGTGGTTGCTGATCATCTTCGTACCGACCATGGCAGAACAGCTACTACTTTCGGCTAGCGCATGGCTTGCCTGCGCTAGTTCTGGAGTCAGTTTGAGGTTGCAGATTGCCTGATTTTGCGGGGTACTTGTGTGATAGATCGTCCTGACCAGAGTAGCAAGTTTAGCCAGATCCGGGGACCATGTCGTCAGAACAGGAATACGTTCTTCGAGATGGGACGAAACATGTCCCACCAGTTTGAGTTCATATTGCTCTGCGACCAGATCTCCCGTAGCAAATTCATCATAACAATGAGGTTACCGAAAGCAAGATATGAGGCGGATGAGGATATCAGGTCTAGGATGGCTCGCTGATCCTGCGAATATAGGCAGTGGGAGCCAATGACCAACAACGGGAAGATAAGGCAATGGGCCATCATGTCGGGCAGCGGGCGATCGACTATCGACGACACGGCGTTGCGCACAATACGCTGCACCGTTTCGTCGTCAACTCGTCGGTTCTGCAAGGCCCTGTAGACATACACAGCGGCGCTGGCTTCATAAAGACTGCAAAAAGTGTTCCAATCTTCTGGTGTCGTGAAATCTGGAGTCGTAGATCGTGGGAGACCTGTTCTCAAAGAGCCCAAGATAGGCTCCAAACACCTTTCGGCGAGACGTAGTCCGTCTAACCCAGGCAGACGAACATAGACAATGCTACCCAGGAAAGCCATCTCGGAGTAAAGTTTGAGGACTGCTAGAAAGGGGTCTCCAGGATGCAGCCGTCCCCACCAGGCTTGGACGCCAGCGAACATGAACCACATGGTCGGCTCAAAGAATGGCTTGGTACCGTCGAGCAAAGAATGCATCAGATCCACGGTCGCAAATATGCTAAACAGATGTGCTTGCAGACCTCCAGCCAGGAGCATCTTCAAAGGGATCGAACTCCAGCTGGAAAGCATCGAGAATCCGCCACGCAGATGCTGTTCGGAGGCATTGCCCTGGTCGTCGGGATAGATCATACCATCCAAGATACAGAACATGCAGACGATTTGAAAGAGACGAGAAGCTTCTTCTTCACTCTCGACACCGCGTTCTATGCGAGTGCGAAATCGTGACAGCGCTACTTGACGAGCTTGCCGCCGCGTCTGACCTCCGGGTTTCGCCATGACACTTTCCTCGCTCTTCAACAGTAGATGATGATGAGCTTGTGCCACAGCAAGGACTGCATCTCGTAGAGCAGACTCATGCACGAGCATATCTTCGTCAAGAGAGATGATCTGGCCAGATAGTTGGAATCTCGGCCATACTGCATGCGTAAAGTATGAAACCAAGGATTCCGGCATCATTGGCGATGATATAGCTGTATAGATTGAAGATTGCTGCGGCGAGCTGCACGCGGAACGAGGGCGATGTGGATCATTATGTGTTGTGCTGTTGTGTTCAGTCACTGGAGGAGGACCAATGGACTTCAAAAGACCGCGAAATGCAGCACCTCCGACCCATTGAATCGGCTTTTGGGAGTAGTCGCATGTTACAGAGCTGACCTCGCACTTTGAGCATGTTGGTTGACGGAGATCGCACTTCAGTCTTCGCTTTTTGCAGCTCCAGCATGAGCCTTCTGGCACCCTCCTTTTCGGAGCACTCATGGCAAGTCCCTCTCCGTGTTTGGCTTCAAAGTGTTCTCATGGTATTGCCGAGGTCCCGTAGTTTGGGACAGGAACTGCGATCCRGCGTTGTGGCATGTGATATGCATGCGATGGCCGGGGAAGAGGAGGAGAGAGATAGGCGTTCTGTTAAGCGTTCGGTAAGCATTCGGAACGATAGCCGTGCCCAGACATCTGCCTCATTGGGGTTAGCTTCATGCCTAGCGTTGAATCGAAATGTCTGGTTCTGCCCAGAGTCCCCAAGACGTGCCCCTCACGACCAACGACGACTTGTGGATCCAGTGAGAGAGAGCTATGCGTCTTGTGCACTTTGCAGCTCGCAATGTCTTGCCACATACCATACTTGGTGTAGCTCAAGTCTCACGCCACATATTCCCCTACCAAGTGAAAGCTTTCAGCTGCTACGTCCGTGCTGCCTACAAAAGACGATCATCTAGAATTGAGCCATCGACATTGCTTCGTCTGGGTCGTGCCAAGATGTCGTCGCTATCCATCACATTGCCGAACGGACAGCAATATGAGCAGCCGCTCGGCCTCTTCATCAATGGTGAATTCGTGGAGGGCAATGGAGATAAATTCGAAGTTCTTGACCCGTCACTGGACAAGCCGATTTTAACGCTCACCGGTGCATCTCTTGAGGATGTCAACAAGGCTGTTGAAGCTGCTCGCGAAGCATTTGAGATTGGTCCGTGGTCCAACTTTACTCCCAAAGAGCGTTCGACAATTCTCTTCAAGCTTGCGGGAATTCTGGACCGCGAGAGAAAACTGTTGGCGGCGATTGACGCTTACGACCTTGGGAAACCTTATGAAGCCGCACTCGCAGGCGACTTGGATGAGACTGTGAATGTTTTCGAATACTACGCCGGCTGGGCAGACAAGATTGATGGCAAGTCAATCGATACTTCTCCTGACAAGCTGTGAGTCTTCAATCTCTATTTCGTATCTGCAGTAAATTGATGATGTGCCGCCAGAGCATACACCGTGCAGGAGCCATTGGGCGTTTGTGCACAGATCATACCTTGGAATTTCCCAATCATGATGCTGGCTTGGAAAGTAGCTCCCGCTCTCGCATGCGGCAATGTTGTTGTTCTCAAACCGGCCGAGCAGACTCCTCTATCGGCCCTCTACTTCTGCAAACTTGTTAAAGAAGCTGGGTTTCCCCCAGGTGTCGTGAATATCATTCCAGGCCTCGGAACTGTCACTGGGAAAGCACTCGCTGAGCACATGGACGTCGATAAGATCGCTTTCACGGGATCCACGGCTACTGGAAAGTCAATCATGCGATCTGCCGCTGCCAATCTGAAGAATGTAACACTCGAATGTGGTGGAAAATCTCCACTGATTGTATTCGAAGATGCCGAGCTTCAGAATGCCGTTCAATGGGCCCATGGAGGAATCATGGATAACTCGGGCCAGGTATGCACATCTACCTCAAGAATCTATGTGCATGAGAAGATTTATGATGAGTTCCTCAAAGCGTTTGTCTCCTTCACCGAACAGAATTCAAAGGTTGGAGCACCATTTGAAGACGGTGTCAACCATGGACCGCAAGTTTCGAAAGCTCAGTACGATAAAGTCCTTCAATACCTGGAGAAGGGTAGATCAGAAGGAGCCAAGGCGATAACTGGCGGAGCCAAGGTCGACCGGAGCGGATACTTCGTTCAGCCAACCGTTTTCGTTGACGTGAGTACAGCAACGGCGGCTTCTCTTGATCAACCGACTTTCTAACACACTCTTTCAAGGCAAATGAGGACTCCACGATCATCCGAGACGAGATCTTTGGACCCGTAKTGACCATCAGCAAGTTTTCTAGCGATGCTGAAGCCATCGCGAAAGCCAATGACACTGCATACGGCCTGGCGGCCGCCCTTTTCACGGAGAAGATCTCTCGGGCGCACAAAGTCGCGCGGAAATTAAAGGCTGGTATGGTGTGGATTAATTCCAGCGGAGATTCACACTATGGCATTCCGTTTGGTGGATACAAGTCATCTGGAATTGGACGTGAACWTGGTTCATACGCACTCGATGCTTATACGCAGACGAAGGCGATTCATGTCAATCTTGCAGTGTGAAGCTGAAGGAACGCAAATGGAAATGCCCGTTCCACTATGGATAAGAATAATCTTTGGATCTAGAGACCATCGAGCAGAGTCAGGATTGGCAGAGGGTTGTTGAAGGGCTCTTGAATATATTCCACCCGGTAACGACGCTCTCGTGCTTTGTATGCTAAAATAAGAATCTTAGTATACCAAATGTCATCAGATGATGCTGTGAATATTAACTCCACATGAGTTATGACCACTACATTGTACGCCCCATTCGCTGCTGGGGCCGAGCCGGAGGGGCACGAGCTCGAATGACCGTAGCAATCCACACGCTTGTCTCATCATCCACAATGACTTCAACCCCAGTCAAGCGCCAAAGTAGTCGATCAAGACTAACATCTTCCAGCTCCGCAATCTCATTGATCTGGTTCCCGATATGAGGTGTCCAGAAAATCTTATATAAAATAACCTTCTTCAGCGAAGGCTGACTCCTGATAAGTTCCACCAGCTCTACGAGGCCAATATACCAATTTTCCAACCTGATTGTTTGCACAAACGGGAAAATTGGCGGTCCGAGAGTGTCGGTCCGGTCTTCTTCAAACCCATCTCTGAAAGAAGCACCTGCAACGACCAAGGTCTTCAGAACTGGTAATTGACCCAGCATGTTGAAAAGCGGCCTTGAATCGGACCCCATGGTACGTCGTGTTCGATGCTGCATATTCATACCATGAATCCTGACTGAGAAGTACTCCGTCGTTGCAAGAGAGCGTTGCCAATCAACATGCTCATCATTTGGAATCGTAGGAATCTCCATGAAGTGATTCCCCGCCGTTTCGACCCTCTGCTCAACAAACCCCGTGAAACGAATCCCGCTCCTTTCTAGCTCTCGCTGGATTACATTGAGAGGCACGTTCCGAAGTGTAGTAGGATTGAATGTATGATCTCTTCCAGGAATCGTGTCGTAGCCCCAATACAACTCCTTATTAGAGTCCTCTGAACGTCTCAGGGAGAAAAATGAAGACATATTGTCTGAGAGGATTATTACGAGATTTCTCCCTTGTCTCGCGAACTCGCTGAAGATGGCGAAAATCTCATTTCGGGGATAATTTGTGGCTGTGGCGCCTGCTGTCGTGGACCAGGTGGTGAAGAGAGAAAGAAACTGGACTTCTTTCCCGAGAATACGGTCTCGAGCGACGTCTAGTTCATGGGCTAGGCTCCAGGGGCTATTGAGGAGGACTCTGCGGTGTCGAAAGTAGTGACGCACCTGAGTCCGCATCGTGAGCTCGTGTACATCGTGAGAGGGGGTCTATTGCGGTTCGTAGACACTTACAAAATCGCGGTGACTTTTGTCAGCGACATCTCTACAGACTTGTCGGATTTGAAGGATATCTTCTGGATCACAAGCCTGTGTGATGCGCTGAAAGAGCTCTGTCGGTAGTTGCAGGAGCGGTGGCGTGCGACTTGCGGGAATTGGTGAAGTGGGAGTACTACTTGACATGATGAGTGCTGTGTTTGATATTACCTTGTAGTAGTTGGAGATATTGAGACTGCAGCTGATTTAATTTGAGAAGAGATGTGTGGAGAAGGAGTCGACAAAGAATATTAGTATCGACGCAAGCAGTTCCTAGCTGAGAGCCAGACTCCCTGAAAACAGTAGATTTGGTCAAGACCGTTTCCGGACTTTGTATCAACTTCGTGTCTAAAAATGAACAAAGAACCTGGGTACGGTGGTGACATCTCTAGAGGATACGTATGGGCGTAATTCATGAGCAGAGGTTGAAGCGTGCTATGAGAAGCCATCAAGGCAGCATGAATAAGTGAGCCAGGCTGTTGAGACCGGGTGGAATTGTGCGCCGAGGTTGTGGTTCGGGTGAGATCCGAATTGTTGTGACAACAGAGGAATGTGGCAACTCTCACACCTGAATCGACCCTGAAACTCATCCTCGGTATGTAAATTTCAATCCTGAGCCATGAGAGTCGTTGCGATTTGTTCGTTGAATACGCTTCACCGACTAAGTCCTGCTCGCTGCCGTTCATAGCGTCTTTGCACGTCGAAACCTCGTCTGGCTCATTCAGAACGAGCCGAGCGATCCAGTCCTTCGCCTGAGCGTCTACTATGATCTTCTGAACGCCTATGACTCTCTCAATTAGTCCATCGAGAGACTCGCCCTACTTTGCAAGGGCAGTAAGATGACCCCGATCCCGATAGTCCACCGTGACCCAGTCAGATCGATGTGCTCCAGAAATTGCTGCTGCTGCCAAGATTCCAAGAGGTAACCAACATCGATGACTCAATTCTCTAGCTTGCTCCCCCTGAGATTTAGAAAACATAGCGGTTTGTAGAGAAGTACATAGGGAGAAAAGCAGTCAAGATGTTAGAGGCAACCCTCTAGCAGATACAGCAGAGCCGTCGATATGAGGATTATTTATTGGGACAAGAAATCCTCATTCATCCTTATAATATCCTAGGGCCTTGCTCTCTGCAGGCTCGACAATTTTAGGCCTGCTAGAATCCTTACCATCCGCAGAGCGGCATATTAATTAATCGAGAGAGCATTCATCCCGATAATATCCTGAGGCCTTGCTCTCTATAGGCTCGACAATTTTAGGCCTACTAGAATCCTTACTACTAGTAGAGCGGCACATTAATTAATCGAGAGAGTAGTTCAGGGCGCTACTATTGTTGAGGATTTCTCATATCGACAGCTCTAAGATACAGTAACTGTAAGCAAAGTGAGATTAATGTAGGGTGTTAAGTCACCGCGGGCAATATTATGAAGACGTGATGACGTGTTTAGGAAAATGCGGTTAGCGGTGGCTCCTAAAGGCACGCTAATAAATTCGCAAGTGAATAAATCTCAGAGCTGTCGATATAAGAATTATTCATCGGGAGAAGACATCCCCATACATCCTTACAATGTTACAAGGTGGCGCTCTCTGCAGCATCGATAAATCTAGGACTGCTAGAATCCTAATAACTAGCAGAGTATCCTGTAAACTTATCGGGGGAGCAGTTTAGGGAGCTGCTGTTAATGACAAATTCTCATATCGACAGCTCTGATAAATCTAATAGTGTGACTTACGGCGGGTATGACGAGTAAAAGCAAAATTTATGCCTATGCTCATCGAAAAAAAAAAAATTGATTGCAATCGACAGTGACGGGTTTCAAACCCGTAGTCCCGAAAGAAGGTGGTTCGGGGGTGTGGCTACTCGAGTGAAGTGGCAGAAGGAGTTGTAAAAGAAGGGGCGATTTCTTGGCATTCACGTTTTGGTCGGCTGACCGGACCCACCCGACTGTCCTCAATTCTTCACCTTTATGTTTTACTGTTCATTACCTTCACCTTCAAATTTTACTGTTCATCACCTCACACTCCGCAGCTCAGAGCTGTCGATATGAGAAAATCGTCAAGAAAACCGCGCACTTAACTGCCCTCTCCGTTAAATAACGAGGCACTCTGCTAGTGATAAAGGTTCTAGCAGCTCTAGAATCGTCGTTTCTGCGGAGAGCAAGGCCTAAAGACGTTATAAAGACGACTAAGAAGTGTCTTATTTCGATAGAAAAAAAAAATCCTCATATCGACAGCTCTGAAGTCTCCGCTTGTGAAAGATTCGAGAACATTTACTTGGAGAGTTCCATTCATTTCATTTGTATGCAGCCGTCATCTCCGCGCTGAGCATGACTCTATCTCCATCGGCGGCGGCCCGCCTGGGTTCCAAAGAGACAGGCACACTGGAGAGTCCTGGGACTTCAATTTTTCACTGGGAGCGGCGCGCCTACGTCACAAGGAAAGAGGCACGCCAGAGAACACCAAAGCATACCTTCACTTGTGGTATCATGGACCAGCCAACGAACCCCCACTGCGATCACAGTTTTGGAAAATGACATCCGATAAGTACCTCATCAAAGCCTACCTACCAGCCCACCGAGGAGGAAGATTTCCGATCCTTTCAAAAATCTTAGCATGGAGTAGTGCTTGCTTGCTTCATCAGGACGCGGAAAAACCGAGCAACTCCGCCAGGGATCCTTCTGCACGCATATGAAAAGTCGCCGGGGGCAGGATTTATTTGAAGCATTCATGCCCGAGAACGAACAGTCGTAATCGAGGAGGAGGAGCCCTACGAGCGTGCCAAATGTGAATTTTTTTTTTCGTCGCAATAATCGGATTTTTCGAAGGCTCGACGGAAGTGAATGAATGGCAAGGGGATTGCAATATTGGTGAGCTAGCTTGGCATAGCCACATGGATTCCACACACACACACACACACAAAAATCTTTGGCTACATGGACGACCAAAAAGATCGATGCGATACACTAGGTACTCGCTACGTGCACACCTGGTATTCTGGCCAGGCCCAGGTAAGGCAAGGTGGTACTAAAAAGCATGGAGTCATACATAGCATAAGCATATGCTTATCCCACTTGTATACCTCAGCTAAAGATTCTTGACAGTTTACCGCCGAAAAAAAAAAAAAAAAAAAAGGACAACGCCTTTAAAATTCGCAAATCTCCCCGATATATAATTCTTTGCCTCTTTTACGTTGAACACCGCCTCTTTTTTTTTTTCCAGTTAGTTAATAGGCTGGCTAAGGTAGGTAGAGGGCCCTCACACTAATAATATATCAAAGTAGTAGGTACTATAAGGTAGTGCCCTCTATGACAACACCTATAACCTCTTGAAAATCGTCTGTATATCGTCTATACTATGTCGATAAGTAAGAAGTCCGTGTAAAAGATGTGGGCTTTTTTTTTCCAAATTCTACAGAAGCCGTACTGCTATACACGTGGACATTGTTTGGATTCGAATGTTCTCTTCTTCCTCTGGTATGATTAATTGCCCATTCTATGCTGTCTGTCCTACCTATCCATTCCCTTCCCTTCCTCAATCCCTCCCCTCCATCCCTCCCTCCGTCCACCAATCTCCAACACCCCATCACTTATCCTTACTCTTCCCAAACCCAAAATGATGCTTCTTCTTCTTCTTCTCCTTTTCCATCATGCCAGGAGGAGGAGGAGGAGCGTCCTTGGTCAACTTGCCGGCGGGCGGAATGGGAACCACCTGAGACGCACCAGCGCCACCATTGAGATTCATCCTGCCCATGGCCTGCGTAGGCGGTGCCGTCGTCCTCTGCGGCGCCACTTGCGCCTGGATCTGCGGAGGGGGAGGTTTGGGCTTCTCCTCATTCTCAAACAAATGACTCGGAGCCTGCGGTTTGGGCATCTCTTGGGGAATATTCAATCTCCTTTTATCCGCACTCAAATCTCCCACCTGTCGGATGAAGAGATTGGGAGTTTGCATGTGACTCGTGACCAGGACGACATCTCGGCCGGTCTTTCGGCCCACATCGTAGCAGACGCGACTTTCACTATATGTGGCACCACCCGCCATGAAGATGACGATGCGTTGGAGATTTTCGGGACTGGCATTGGTGCGTGTTCTCGCCCAGGTGGGTTTTCCGGCGGTGGAGGTTGTGCGGAGAGATTGTGCCGAGGGGCGAAGATTTGCTGCATCTTCTGCCATGTCCAGAGGAGGTTTCGTGTAGGGGAAGATGGTGGTGTCGAGATTTCCCGCCGCGTGGGCTTCGAGGAGGTTCTGCATGACGGGCTCGAATCGACTGAGGGCGTATTCCTCCATATTTTGGGCCGGGGGAGGTTTTCGTGGGAAGAGGGGGAGAGGTACAGGACGAGAGTCTTTGAGATTGCGGGATTTGCGAGCACCGAGGATTTCGAGATTGGCGAGGATTTCGGCATTTTGAGGGGGAAGTTGGGCGTGGGCGAGAAGTTTTTGGAGATCTCCCGGAACGAGGCCATCTTTGAAGAGGAGGAAGAGCATGAGGAGACGAAGACGGTCGGTGGGGAGGAGGTCGGGTTCGTCAAGCATGCGGACGACTTGATCGGCGAGACCCTTTGGTTTTTTGTATTCTTCGTCGAGGCCCGTGGCGAGGATCTATTCCAAGATTAGTCAGAAATTGCGAGGGATTGTGGATGTGGAGGGGGGACTGACTTGCTCGACACTGGCAAGATCCGGAAGCTTCCACTTTTGAAAGCGATTCATACTCTCCTGTGCCATGGTCAGATGTAGGGCGTATGCCTCCTTCAGCTCTTGAAATTGAGGCAATCCGGCCAACATGTCCTTGATGGCATTCAAACTGGTGGCATCCTCGGTCTTGGTGAAGTTGGGATTGTCCTTGATGAACTTCTGGAAGTCGGCCATTAACTTCTCAATACAATCCTTCATATGCCGATGTCGATTCTCCACCCAGATCTTGTCCTTTTCCGTGATTTCCACGTCCTTTTCTTGTTGATCCGGCTGGCCTTCATTGACGAGGGTTTTATAGGTGACCTTGTCGCCGTCCTTGATGGGGAGGAGATCGTGTGCCATGGCTTGGTAGGTGAATTCATGGAGGATGGGAGCGAAGAGGTCCATGGTTCGATCGGTGATGTACAATGCACCTCGGGGACGAGCGGTCTGTGGGGGAAAGTCTTGGTGGAATTTGGCGTAGAGATCAAGTTCGTCTTGAACATGACGRGCGAGGTGGGAGCAGAGGACGGCGGCTTCGTGGGTGGGGGTTCGCGGGCGATAGTAGCGGATCGTGGGATATTCTCCCAACGCGACACACACGCCGACAATCTACGCCGAGCAGTCAGTCAGTATCTATCCCTCATGAAACATCCACTTTCCACCAAGATTGATTGATGTATTGATGGAGGGATTGATGGAGGGATTGATGGATGGATTGATGATACCTTCTGAGCCACATCCTCCATGTGCTGTTTGACGAGATGATTGAGGGCGGGGTGGAAGAGGAYGGGGAAGCTCCAAGGATCGCGAAACGTGACGAGATGGCCTTCTCGCGGGAAGAATTCGACATTCAAGACGCGAAAAAGGGCGATTTGTTCGCGTGCCACACTGCTCTTGTCGATTCGCTCGCGCAATGCCGGGGGAAGTACTGAATTTCACCATCTTGAGATCAGCCAACCATTCCTTGATCTTCATCTTCATCTTTATCCCCTCCTACAATCCAACACTCACAGCTCGTCCACACCAAATGCGCCCGTCGGTACTTTTTCCGCTCCAGATCCGCCATGACACAATCGACAATATGCGCATGCGGGGTGACGAGGTAGATGGCGTCGACATCGTGGTTGGCGGGGCGGCGGTCGGTGATGAGTTCAATGTTGGTGATGCTCTCGTTGAGGATGGTGTCGGCGTCGAGCACATTGTCCAACACTTTTTTGCTGTCCACATCCAGCACCAACACTTTCCAATCGCTGCGGGTGATTTGGCGGATTGTGTTCAGCAGGATGTCGCGCTGGGCCTCGATGATGGACACGGGCATGATGGGGAGGGAAAGGATTGGATGGTCTCTTCATCCACTACACATGCATCGTCGGATTTCTGCGAGAGTCGGTCGSCCGCGTCAATGGTCCAGGAAGATTCAATCTCGTGTTGCTTGCGCGCGCGTGCGAGGGGGAAAGTAAAGTGCTCCTCGAGGGAGTGACGTCGCCGTGTTTGCATGGGATGTGGAGTTTGATTGTCTTTCATGGCCATTTACTGGAACTCAATCAATGTAGTCAGTAAGGGTGGGGTGATAATTCTCCGAATGCTCCTTCCTACCTTAAGGTCCCTCATCACCTCACTCACCATCGACCACCACCCCAAACCTTTTTCCCGGATTTCAATTCTACCCGACCATCGCATCTCCCTCGCAATCGGCGGGTGGAAATCGATGCAGCGTCGGAATCATACAAGCAAGCTTCAACAATATGATTGGCAATGCCATCATCGACGTGCTAGGTGTTGTAGAAGAGCTAGACTGTGGCTTACTCCTTCCTCCTCCTGCTGCTCTCCCTATGAAATCCCCACTAATCCTTATAAACCTTCGCCCTCAGAACCCCAACAAACTGCCCCTCCGAGGAGGAAAAAGACACAATGATAGTATAGTGGAGACAAGATTTCCGAAATGGAACATACACACAATCATAATTCAGATCAGATCAAATCCATTCAGATTGATGGATGATACATGTATACGTGATTTTCCAGGCCGTGGGAAGAATACCCGACCAAAATTTTTTCTTATCCCATTCCATTCCATTCCATTCCTCATTCTTCTTCCATCTCATAAAAGATCCCTCAGTCCAGCTGAAAAGATTTCCCACCTCAGTCCCCGTCCTACTTACATGCCACCACCCTGCGATCCACCTCCCTGCGATCCACCCTGACCACCACCACCACCACCACCACCACCACCAGAACTCCCCATAATACCATTAGGAAACAACTGCTTGATAATCGCCTCAGCAATCGCTCCACCTTGTTCCGCAATCATGGCTTCTTTACCACCACCTTGTCCACCACCCTGTCCACCACCCTGAGAACCACCACCCTGCTGAGATGAACCATCCTGAGGAGCACGACGACTGTTGCCCTTGGATGGAACAACTTCCTTCAACAAATCCTTGGGGTTAGGAATCTCAGGAACGAATTGTTTGGCGAATTCAGGGATGAATTGGGAGACTCCTCCGCCACCTCCGCTGCCTCCACTGCTGCCACCACCGCTGCTGCCGCCGCCCATTTGTTGAGGGGAGCGTTTAGAGAATCCGGAATCATTCTTTGAAAAGTGTCAGACGATGATTTGATTATAGATTTTGGGGGGTTAGGGGACTTACGGAGTTTTGCTCATCATCGTTGGAGTTTTGGTTGTTGTTGCCACGACCATTGCGGGATGAAGAGCCGGAGGAAGATTGTCCATTGCGGAAAGATTGACCATTTCCGCCACGACCATTGCGGGAAGATTGACCATTTCCACCGCGACCATTACGGGAAGAAGACATTGAAGAGTCCTGGTCGTCCTGGTCGTTCTGATCTTGCTGGTCCTGATCTTGCTGGTCGTCCTGGTCCTGGTCATCCTGTTCATTCTGCTGGTCCTGATCTTGCTGATCCTGGTCATCCTGCTGGTTCTGCTGCTGGTTCCTGTTGTTCTGGCCGTTGCGGTTGTTCCGACCATTGGAACCGCCTGATGAAGACTGTCTCTTCTCCATGTTGTTGTTGTCCTGGTCGAATTGGTCTTGCTGATCTTGCTGGTCATCCTGCTGGTCTTGCTGGTCATCCTGGTTGTTCTGACTGTTGCGGCCATTGCGGCCATTGCGGCTGTCCTGTCCATTGCGACTGTTCTGTCTGTTGCGGCTATTCTGACCGTTGCGACTGTTCTGACCATTGCCGCTGTTCTGCTGGTCCTGGTCATCCTGTTCGTCCTGATCATCCTGGTTGTTCTGACCATTGCGGCCACTCTGACTCCGACCATTCTGACCCTGACCATTACGGTTGTTCTGGCCATTCCTACCACCGGAACCACCAGAAGAAGAGCGGTTCTTCCTCTCCATGTTGCCGTTCTGCTGGTTCTGGTCCTGGTCATCCTGATCATCCTGGTTGTTGTTGTTGTTGTTGTTTCTGTTACGAGACGAAGAGCCATTTTGCATGCCATTGTTGGAGTTGGAGTTTCCCTTGCGAGAAGAAGATCCCGAAGAAGAACCACTTCTCATGCCGTTGTTGTTGGAGTTGGAGTTCCTGTTACCAGAAGAAGATCCCGAGTTTCTGTTACCGTTGTTTCGGTTACCAGAGGAAGATCTGCTACCCGAAGAAGAAGAAGAAGAAGATCCCGAAGAGCCGTTGCTCATGCGATTGTTCTGGTTGTTTCTGTTGCCGCTGTTTTGGCCGTTCTTGTTACGAGAAGAGGAGCTGCTCATCATGTCCTCCTCCTCCTCATCATCCTCATCGTTATTGTTGTTGGAGTTCTTGCCGGAGTTCCTGTTACCAGACGAGGATCCGCTCATCATGCCATTGTTATTCTGGCCGTTCCTGTTACCAGAAGAGGAACCTCTCATCATGGAGTTACCATTGGAGTTTCTACCATTGCCCCCACCACTCTGAGCCATGGGAGCCGCAATGGCAGCCACAGCCAAGAGGGATATGGTGATGAACTTCATAGTGGGCAACCTGGCCGACTGTTTGTGTAGGGAGGGAAATTGAGAAGGAACGACTTGAAGAGAGAGAGTGTACTGTGCTGGATGGATGGAGCCAACAAGATCTCTGAAAGAACTACCCTTATATGTCTGTCTCTCCAGGTGATACTTTTTCTCCATGTATCAAAGAGAGTATCATCTGGAGTCGCAATCCCTCCCCCACCTCCACGATACATGCACCAAATCGCAACGAATGTGACTCGTGACAAAGCATCCAGGCTATGCATTTCAAAACTTCAAACCCTAGGTGTAATAGATACCCCACATTAATACTATACCAATGGCAAGACGGCATGAAAAAATCCCCTGTATCACATTCCATGACTCGAACATCGAAAAGTCCGACTCGAGTTCTGTAATGAAGACGACCAGACTTCTTTGGGAGGAAGTTGTCGCATGTAGCTGCGGGGTGAAATGAGAGGATTTTTGTCGGCGTCGATGGATTTTTCTATACCTTACGGTTCATGCGATCTTCGGGGGCGYTTGTGATCGGTTTGTGTATATCACGAACACTCCCCTGTACATGTTCGAAGCTTGTTCGAAAGCTTATCATGATTACATAAACTGGTAGGAATGATGAGGTACAGCATCACAATATGCTGATTATTCTGTAAGATGTGAAGGCGCAGGATGTGGCAGGCGTTGCTCATGTTTGGAGACCTTCCAAGTCGTCAGAGGCGATGTTTTGACAGTTTCGCTGCACATGATGATGCAGTCTTGGCTTGCGACAGCGAATGGAGTGTAGCGATTCCATGCTTTTCAGACCGTTTAATGTGAGAAGCAAGAATCATCAGAGAACAACGGAGAGGCCATTAGCTTTGGAAAGAATGATGTAGAGGTGGTTTGGTGCTACTGTGGAGAATTGACCTGGAAGCTGTTTCCGATGAAAAGTCTGAAGCGGCATTGAACTCGAATCGTTGTTGATCTTCTTCAAAACAAAAGACAAACGTGTGTGTGTTTCATAGAAGCTTCAGGAATTTGTTGATCGATCTATCGTAGTATAGCGTTAAGTTACTCCAGAGCGAATTGAATCTTTGACTACAGCTCTACTCTTCACCGGACCTTAATCCTTGGCTCTCGACTTCATCCTGCGAAATTGTCAGTAACAGACAATGGTAGAACAAGATGGATTTCAGACAAGACATACAGTTCTTGGCGGGGAATCTCCAGTGAGTAGGCTTCGCAGTCGGCTTCGAAGCGCTTGGAACTGGGAAGCTGGGGAAGACGGGAGGGAATGTTGGCTTCGGGAACTCGGTAGGGAAAGATGGGAGTGGGAATCCCGGGAATCCGGTGGGGAAAGATGGCTGAGTCGTCTGGGCGGAGGTGGACGACTTGGTGGTGGTCTGGGCGGTGGTGGAAGATGATGGGTGACCGGTAGGGAGGAGAGGGAACTAAATTGGAAGAATCGATCAGCAGGTGTGTGTGTGTAGTTGACGAGGAAATTGGTTCGATACGAACAGTGAATGTCTGGGTGAAAGATCCGAATGAGGCGGTGAAAGTGGTCTCTGGGAATGTGTTGGCCTTTTCTGGAACGACCATAGGACTGGCGATGGCGGCCGCGGCCAGGAGCGAGAGGATAGCGAAGAACTGCATGATTATCACGGGTGTTTGTTGAGTTTGAGTAGAAAAAGAATGTGTTGTGTGCTGTGTGCTATGAGTCGGAGCGAAAGTTAGAGCTCAGGGAGACGTTCTGGATATATCAACGATGAAAAACTCTGCCAGCATCAAAGGAGGCCGGCCTTTCCAAGAATCATCATCAGAGCATGTCCACACACAACCGTGACGACGATGCAAATGTGGTGCAACAGACGAAGATCCCCACGAATTGTCATTCCTGCACAACGGTAGCTGCATGTGAAAGTGCGAACTAGCCAATCAAATGAGCATGGAACGTGGATTAAAGGATGCTCCAGTCCTTTTTCGCCTTCGATCCCAAGGAATTAGCCGTCGTTAGTTGATGTGGTAGTTCGAGAAGTAGGTTTTGACGTCAGGAACATTGAGAAAGCTTCGCATGAAGGATGGGCTAGACGTTCCATGCAAACTACGATCGGATCCGCCTCCGATCGAATGAAGACGCAGAGAGCTCGCATGAACTTGATCCTCTGTCGATCAAAGAATAACTCATCTTGTGAGGGTTTTTGGTATTTGGTCTTCTGGTGTCCTCTTCTATCAATCGCGATGGGCTCCACAAGGTCTCCAAATACAGGTCCATTTGGAAAAGACTCCATTCAAATCTCGTTTGCAGACCGCACTCTAGCCTAGTCAACCCACCCAAAAAGTCAGCGACGACAATCCATTATGTTCGGCCTTGTAGAAAATGTTGCCCTGAGCAAAAGCTTGTCCTAAACCCTACTGTACTACATCTTACCCGATTGGGAAGGCGTTTTTTGGGAACAGTCCGTGCCGAGGTGGTGCTCCAGGAATTTAGCTCGATCCAATCCTTACAGTGGTGGTTCACAACGTGGTAGATGCGCTTCGGGAGTTATGCTTCCCGATAAGAGGCAAATCAAGATGGACGGGTGTCGATCAGGGCCGTTCGCATCATACATACCCAATGTTTCTTGCGATGCCGCGATAGGCTTCACAAAAAGTGTACAAGCTGCTGATCTGGAGAATTCCAATCTCACAACGGCGTCTTCACATCGTGGGGGAGAACCATGCCCAAAAATTGTTCTAGGGAAAGAGACAAGAAAAGTGTGTCAGCAAGGAACATCAAGAAAAGAAGGATTGTTGAGTAGATTGTAGCGTGATTTAGGCGCAAGGCTGCTGCGATGCCATACTCGACGACTGCCATGTCATCATCACACTTGGCGAAGACTTTCAAAGTCCAGTCTGAGAAATGTAAAATTCGTGGTCTAGGCCAGCCGTTGGCAATCGTGACGTTGATGTGGGAAAGATCAAGCTACTGGCCTCAACCAACCTTATTGTATAGGGCTGACCTCAATATGTGCCGCAGTTCTTGATGCCGTGTTGCCTGAAAGTCCTGTTCACGCCTCATTAGGAATCTGTTGGGTTGCTCGATTGATGGGCCGCCTGTCGCAGGTGCTGAGGTTGGTTCGGAGAAGGCTTGTTCTCACTTGACGAAAGATCATTCAAGATCGTGCTTTCGAGATCGTTCATGTGTGATACCACAAAAAGCAGTCAAAAGTTAAAAGGTCTGAGAACGGCAGACACGTATAACAATCAGAACATCAACTCGTCTCATCTCTCGGTTACAGCTTCAGACTGTTGGATGCATCCGCCTCGAGACCCCTTCCAATCCGCTGACGCCAACTAGATTGTAGCTTGTGGAGGTGATGCCGTCAGGACCTTGATCATTGCAACTTTTTTCCTTGGGAGATGGATGCCAAAGAAGTGGCAAAAGGCCCACGCATCTGTTTTGGAAGGAAAGGAGCCGACGTACGAAGGCAGCGGGAGTACTCGAGTCGGTTCTCAGGGCAAGCACTCGCATCCTCGTAACCCCGGTTCTTTTTTGGTAGGAACTAGTCAAAGACTTGATGGATTCGATGGAAAAGCCTGCGAATTTGATCCCGCAAAAGCTGCACATATCACGATTCATGCCGGCAGAGCGCCTATAGTAAGGGATCGTTTGACAGCCGGAGAACATTCGGGGCGTAAAGTGCGGTCAAAGTCCGCACTGCAGGGTAGATTGCGACTTACAAACGATACAGCCCCAGTCCTGCATACGGGAAGCTGAGCGGGAAATCCGGAACGAATCCGCGTCGGTTGTCGAGAGAATGGAGAGCGCAGACTGGACGAAAACCTCCCGATTTCTTTAGCGTGCTTCCAGTAAGCGGAATACCCTCTATAGAAGCTGGCTAAGAATACTGGTATAGGCGCTGGCTTGCAAGTTTGCAACCTGGATGAACTTGTTTAGAGCAGATAATGAGCCCATTGCAAAGCCCTAATTCTGCATATGGACTCTGGAGGCTGGGCGAAAAGCCCTAACAAATCCACGTCAATTGTCGACGGAATGGAGTGCGCACATTAGATGAAGACCTCCCTGTTATTTAGAGTGCGTCCAGGATGCGGGACACCCTCTGTGCTTCGTATACTTCGCAAGAGCAAAGCCTCTAACAGTATGTAAGTAGGCCCCATCCAGTAACTCTGCGTTTTGGGGATCCAGGATTACAGACTTTCAAAGATTGCTCTTGATGAAGCAAAGTTCGCCAAGCCAGCCGATCTGTTGCATGTTACATTTCTTCTGCGCATCGCATCGCACAACAAAACGAGACCGGGGCCACCCACCGGGTACCTTAGGAAGCTTTTCTGTGGGGTATACACAATCTCCCCCCCCCCCCCCATGCATGCAGTTCATTCATAGGTTATTGGGATGTCGGCATCGGCGCGGGCGGATTGCACACAATAGAGAGACCTGTGACGAAAGGTGCAACACGCGGAAGGCCCGAAAAGAAAAGCTTCAATTGTTCCAATTGCCGTCCAGACGACCGGGGTGTGATGAATGATGTAGTCTTGCGAGAGTCACTCGTTCCTTACTGGGCCTCGGTTCATTTTGCTGAAGGGATACCCTTTCAGATGGTGTCCACCCTTGTAAAGATTTTGTTGTGGACAGTCTTGGTGGTTGATGGAGTGTCATCGCAGGATCCGAAGGCAGAGACGAATATACTGCCAAGATCCCCCACTCGGTTGCAGCTCGTTGATGGAAGAAGGTTTCGCACAAATATAAGCAGATGAATGTGGAATTTTGAGATTCGGGGCCCGGAGGAATTACAGAGCAAGTTGTATAGCACGGCACTTTCGCCTAAGCTAACATTCACAGACTCCGTGTAGTAGATGTATTCCATTGTCTCTGGAGTGTGACCTTCCCGTCCGGGCTTTCAGGGTCTGGCCCATTTCCTCAGGGCTGAGCCAGGGGTTTTTGGTGGGTGAAACCTGCACGGTCCGAGCCGTTTGCCATGTGCAAGGGACAGCCGGCATCAGGTCCTGCTCAATGCATACTGGAACATTCCGTTTTCCCCATCAACAAAGTCCGGCCAACAGGAGCCATAATCAAGTGAGCTTTCCACACACATTGGCGGCGAGATTCCTTGCCATTTTTTCGGCCATTCCCGTATGCATGACAGACCCTGTTCACACGGTGATGCATGCAGTTCAGTTATTAAAATAGGCTTGATCTTACCCCAGCCTTGATCCTAGCCGCGATCCTCGGGGACAATATCAGGGGACGGCGACCCAAGATTTCCCATTCATGTGCATGGGAAAGACAGACTGTCGCTTAACCCCGACAAAGCTCGTTCTGAACAGCGCCGCTAGAACAACAAGGATCTTCYCAGCAATGGTGTGTTTGATGATATCATGATACGAGCCTCATACGCAGGTGGTGGGATTGTGTGGACCTGACCACACATAGTCAGGCCCCCTTGGATGACTCTTCCCTAGTAGAGAAGTTGTTGCCGCGCCATCCTCACCCGAGACATAGTATCCAATGACACGGCTCTATTTTCTAACCTCCTCGCGGCTCTGGCTTCCAAAACATCGGGCGGCGATGAACAATGGGTAAGTTGAGCAATGAACACCTTCCATCCATGCCCGAGCTCTGACGGCGTGAACAAGGCTCGGTGGTAATATCCCACGCTGTCCCTAGCTTTGTGAATCGTCTAAGCCACACAACTGAGACAGTGAGACAGTTCTACTGGACTGCCTCGGCCCTGAAACTTTGAAGATACATCCCACCAAGGTGTTGCCGACAATGATACTGCATACAGCTGTACGATCATACCCGGTGATGGCACTTTAACATGAGAGGAAGACATATCGAGACGAGTGTGCTTCTCCGACGTTGGTTTCGAGGGCCAGCTAACAGTACTACTGCCTCGGTGTATAGGCAGTGCCTATCTTCGACACGATTTCGAACGGCTTGCACTTTCTGTCTTCATTCATTCTCTCGTCCCTCCCCTTCTTTCGTTTCTCTCTCGAGTACGATTTCTAGCAACGGTCTGTCGCGGAATGGGAACCTCCGTCTTACACAAATGGTGGCCTAGATCTCTCTCCCAAAATGGTAATCCGGACTCCGGGGTATATGATGAAGGGTGCTCCTTCGCTAATTGGCGAGATATCGCGTCTCGGCATAATTCGAGGGATGGGCATCGATTCATCTCCGTGGACGATATTCAAGGACGATCTCAAGTTTCGTAGTCGMCGGTCACTTCCAAGTCTATTGTTAGGATCAATGTCACAAGACGTGGAAGTCTTCATCATCATAGTCTACTCGGCTGACGGATATGTAGATGTAGATGATGAAGGGTGATCGTACCTTGCGGGCCGTACTACACAATGTGAACCCCTAGCTCCACTTTTTACTACCCATTCCTAGTGACCAGCACTTCCCTTCCATCAAACGCCGTCACTGGTCGATCAAGATCATTCGTAAATGCTCCTGATCTCGCTGACCTCCCCCACTCGGAACTCCCTAGGCTGACCCCCCGGTCCCCTCTGTTTCGTTCAACTGTATTCCAAGCAACGTTCAACAGCAGCGTTCAACAAAGGGACCAAGCAAACCCCAGCTAGACTGCTCTCAACCCTTCCTGACCGCCATAAGCGCGGAATGTCGAACAACACCGACGTGTAAACATTGATCTTTTGAGATTGTCGTTTCAGATGCCATCAACATTCAAAAGCTCGTTGTAAAACTGGAGATCGGACGATTTCGCTGAATACCGGGGAAGTCACAAGGCTGTTGTTGTATGATTTGCGGGAGAAGTCTACTTTGCACGCCTGTTGGCTCGCACGTGGCAGATCATGGGCCCTCACGCCCTTGACCCTGCCACGCGGCGAGCATAGGCACCGCACATGCACCGCATTTCCTCTATGTACCAGCATCATTAAGGTGGCGCCATACCATAGCTCCGATTGGCACCCTTCACGAAAGGAATCCCGCCGCGCGCAATTGTAATTTGTCCGTCTCTGGGGAGCCTAGAGATAAGAGGGCTAAGTTCCGCTAGCAAAACGCTCCAGTCTCTCTGCGGCGGTCCACGGCTTCCTAGCAAAAAACCCAACAATCAACATTTCTCCACAAAAACTTGGTCCAAAAACAATGTCAATGTCCCATCGATCAAGCATGTTACCAAGCAACTCGCCCATCGATCCGAATTCTTCATACTCTGGGTCTCCCCATGCTGATCCCGGAGACTACGCACATTTAGCGTGGCTGCAAAGCCACGAACAAGCGCGTGCCAGCTTTCTCAGACCGACCGAACTCCATCGGAACACCGAAAGAACCACAACAACCCCACACAATGTAGTAGTCCACACCAACACCAACGCGAGCATACCGAACCAATTAGCTGCAGGCGGAATCTACAATCACCACCACAACTACGCACAAAGACCACCGGTTCCCCACGATCATCAGGTCGCCAACCACGGCACTACTACGATCATGCAAGATCCCACCCGATCCAATAATCCCCCACCAACAAAGTGTGGCGGTGGGCGAGAGGATCGGCGTGTCTTTCGCTGCTTCGAACATGGGTGCGGAGGCAGGTCCTTTTCCAATATAGAGAACTATCGACGCCACATTCGGGAGAAGACGACCAACTTTCAGTGTCCCCTGTGCTGTGTCTCGTTTACCCGCAAGAGCAACCGGGATGCGCACGTGTCGGGTGGGAGGTGCAAGCTTGAGGCGCTGGATACATGGCTTGTTGATGCTGTTTCGGGCTGGGAGAACCCGTCTCAAAATTCGTAGAGGTCGTCGCTGTGGCAGAGCGGGAAGGAGTTCCAAGGAGTCGGTCAGGGGGTGGGTTTGTATGGTATATCAGGGAAGGAGTTTTTTTTTTTCCGACTCGGTCAGCTAGGCGTTTTGATTGACATTAGAAGAAGACATTACGACGCAATGATGAAGTCTGATATGTTTTGCTTGTTGATCGAGTGAATGAGATTGGGAACATAGCTGTGTTCCTTGACTACTCGCTCGTTGGTGGCTTGAGCATCAGAGCACATCCTCCCGAGTCCGCTAGGTGGACGTATGAGCTGTTGAAGTCCATGGTAAACTGGAGATACGAATGATGCCTCACAGTGACCTAAATGCCCATGTAACAAGACGCGATACTTTGGACTTGACAGTATGGACTTGACATGAAGATGATTGAGCGATGACGGATGCTGTCACCCGGTCACCCGGCCCGGCCGTCCTGAAACTGCCGTTTCAAGTCGCCGGCTTTTGCATTCTCTCTGCATTCCAACAGCGGCGATTGACGGCATTGCTCGCCTAGCGATCGAGTTCACTATGCGAGTAAAGACGTAAAGGCCCTTCCTTATACTTGATTTAATACCCATTGACGCATATAGTTCGCACCGAGATCCGGCCGGAGCTCGGATAACATAGAAATGCTAGTTCGAAGCATTCCCCTAGTAAGATGAAGTGGGTGAAAGAAGGTGAGTGAGTGGAAGTTAATTTTTTCCTTCCCGCAAGTCGAGCAAACACGCGAAATCTACAGTAGCACCACAATGAACCATCAGAACCTCACAGAACATGACCGAAATTGTGATCTACCCCCCAAGAGTATGGATACGACTGCTCTCATATATCTTGGTCGCTGTCACGATGCTCGAGCCCTCTTACTCTATACCCCAACCCTAACCCTAAGAATTGACTTGGCGCAGCCGTGCACAGACTGTGATCCATCGGTCGTTTGTGATGCCATCATCGATGGACGGCATTGATGGCACACTTTCGACACCAATCGCGTAACTTCAACACTCTTACACGGAAGTGCATCGCGAAACGGAGCTTTGATGAAAGCTTGACTATTAAGATGGACATAAGCGCGTGGAAAACGGTCTGCCTGTTCTTACTCCGTGGCACGCGTCTTTGCCATGTCACGCGTCTTCGACAAGGTGCAAGTGCCCTCCATCGACGAGAGACTGGACAGTCGACAAGCAGCATAACCTTTCAAGGGTGAAGACGCTCCGCATGGAGACATGACCGGTCAATTTTGCAAAGAGTCTACTCGATAAACAGCATTCCCACCTCTTCACTGCGGATCTTGTCAAAGTTTTGATACGAGAGTGAAGAGGACGTGCGACTTGAGAAAAACCCATCAGCTAATAAGATTGAAAAGGTTTGAATAGAACCAAAAAAAACGCTCTACATTCTACAATTCGCAAGTCAATTATCCAAGACCCCATCCCCAAACGCCCGTCACAAATCATCAAAAAACCCCCAGCAGCTCTGTTTTGCCCTCTCAACTACTACTTAACTGTGGTATTCATCCAACCACTTTCTGAAATCGCCAATCAAGGGGTAGTCCAAGAACAGACTACTGCTGACCTTCAAGTCCAACTCTGAGCGGAACTTCTCGGACAGCACAAGAGACATGAGACTGTCAATTCCAAGATCCGAGAAACCGACGTCGTCCTGGAGATCTTCGAGCTCAAGGGCCGCTTCCTTGGCGATGAGCATCATGGCCTTTTGGGTCATGCTGTCAGCTGCGGCTGGCGCCTCCACGGCGGCGGCAGCCACGGGCGCTGCTGGAGCAGCAACGGGTGCTGCTGGAGCAGGAGTTGGTGCTGCTGGAGCGGGAGTTGGAGCTGGCTTAGGTGCGGCGGCTTTGTGAACCACAGGAGCCGCTTTGATGGCTGCTGGAGCAGGCTTTGCCGCGGATGCTACTGGAACGCCCTTGTCTGGAGGAGAGAAGAAGCGGTTGAGCAGAATGCGAGGATATCTGCGGAACTCAATACCGCCAACCATGCCAACCACGGCAAGATCATCCCGACGCATGATGTAGACGTCTCCGAAGAAGATGGTTGGGTCTGCCTTGGTGGGGATCATCTTGACGTAGGACTTGTACTTGTACCCAGGAAGCAAAGGCTCCGCGAAGCGCATCGACTTCCAACCTGGAGTGACGCAGTAGTTGTTGACGGCATCCATGGAATCCGTGCAGTTCATGATGAAGCCGGCCAAATGAGCCACGCTGTCAATGAAGAACGGAGGAACAGTCCAGGTACCGCTTTCCTTGGTGGTCAACTGGACATCTGCGCAACCCTCAAACTCGTGCATGATGACCGATTGCATGCCACGGTACTTGTCGGCATAGTCGACCAGGTTGTTGGCGAAGAGAGTGTAGGCCATGTTGCGGTTGAAGCGGTTGGCTTTGCCTTCGGCCGCGAGACGCTCGAGAGCTTCAACACGACTGTGAACCAAGTGTGCCATGGGCTCCCACTGGGAAAGCCAGTCGTTGCCATCTCCGACGTAGAGGTTGCACGTGGCAAACTCCTCGAGGTTGCCGTCCTTGGAAACATTGTGCCAAGTCAAGTCCATGACACCAGAGTGGAYGTCAGAGGTCGTGGCGGTCACGCGGATCAATTGGGGCTCGCTGGTGTTGCTGTTCGCGACCAGACCCTTGGTCACCATCAAGTTTGCTACGTTGAGCTTGACGGCGGCCTTGGACCTGGGGAAGAACTTGCGGTACAGGTACTCTCCGAGCGTGTACGCAATGTCGGCATGAATGGACTGCAAACTTCAGTTAGTGGTTGCGTGGTGAGGATTGATGGTGTGACTTACCGATGTGATGACACCGCATCCGTTCATACGATGGCCAAAGGCCGCGGCCAGGRAGTCTGGCTGCATGAGGTCCGACTGCATCGCCACTGTGCCAGCAACACCATCGATGGTGCACTCGATAATCTGTTGGACCGTCGAGGTACAGATCTCACTCTTGGGCGCGGGTGGCAGGTTGGTGGCAGCAGCAGCTTCAATGCTCTTGGTGTAGAAGGTGTTACCCTTTGTCAAACACCAATCTCCAATGTAGGGCAACCAGTAGTTCTTCTCGTCAAAGGCGTACGTTGGCAAGTCGAGAAGCTGTACCTGGCGCTCAAATGGACGATGGCACTCATTCCAGTCGAGCTTGACACCAGCACGGTACAAGGTAGACATGGTCTGCGCCATGGTGGTCCAGTTGTCCTCACTGCGTCGAATGGAAGGAAGAGCAACGACTCCAGACATGATGGCCTTCAAGAAGCCAGCGCAAACCGGGTGGGGGCCCATCTCCAACCACATGGTGTCATCGCTGATGGTCATAATCTCTTGACCGTGACCCACGGCCGAGAGGAAGTCGACTGCCTCCCTTGTGGCACGACGCATGTAAGTGGCGTTGAAGGTCTTGCCATCGAAGATGACCTTGCCCAGCAGAGGCGAAATGACGGGAATCTTCGGCTCGTGGAAGATGACACCCTTGCACACATTCTCGAACTCCTCCAGGATTGGGTCCGTCTGCGACGAGTGGAAAGCGAATGCAACATCCAGCTTGAAGCAACGAATGCCCGAGGCCTCAAGAGTAGCGGTGACATCTGCAATCTCTGCCTGTGTGCCACTGATGACCGTGTCGGTAGGACCGTTGATACACGAGACCGTGAATGGCTTGCCAGACTCCTCGATGGTGGCCACAGAGGCGCGGACCGCAACCATGGCGTGGCTGCCAACGACGCACTTCTCTTGAAGGAGCTCGGCGCGGCGTCCGACCATGTACAGGGCATCTGTGGATGTCAAGACACCTGCTGTGTACAGCGCAGCGTACTCTCCCAGGGAGTGACCAATGACGAGGTCGGGCTTCACTCCCAAAGCTGCCCAGTGCTGAACCAGCGCAATCTCTGTGGAGACCAGCGCGAGCTGAGTGATGACAGGAAGATGGGCATGGTCTTGAGGGAATGAGCCGTCCAGTGCCGGAATGAAGGAGGGGAACCCAAGCTTTCGCGCCAGAGAGTCAAGATGGTCAATGGACTTGCGGAATGTGGACTGACCATCACGGTACAACTCAAGGCTCATTGACTTGTGGGAGGCTCCTTGACCGGTGAATGCAAAGGCAAGAGGAGGAGCGGCTCCTGACTTGGCCACCTGCTTGAGGTCTGGAATCTTGGGCAAAAAGGCAGCCAAAGATTTCTTGAGAGTTGGAATGTCTGCCACGGCGAAAGACACGCGGTAGGTGTATTGGTACTTTCTGGCGGTGGTTGTGTATGCCAAACTGGGAAGATGTACCGCATCTTCGTGTTTGTCCAAGTAAGCGATCAAGTTCTCGATGTTGTTGGTCAATGCGCTCTTGGTTTTGGCAGAGACAGCAACGACATGAGTACGGCGAGGATCCGCGGGAAGCGCAGAGAGATCTCTGAGTGGGCCATCCTCAAGGATCATCATGGTGTTACCGCCAGCGGCACCGAAGTTGTTGATCGCGGCAAGGCGCTTCTGGGCTCCCTTTCGCTCCCAGGGAGTGTTCTCAAAGGCGATGTGAAGATTGCGCTTGGCGCTGTYCTTGGGGAAGCGAGGGTTGATCTCGGTCTTGATACCAATGTGCTTTGGAATCATGCTCTTCYGCATCATCATGAGGACCTTGATCAAAGCGGTTGAGCCAGCTGCGGACTCGCTATGGCCGACGTTCGACTTGACGCTACCAATATGAAGGCTCTGCTCTGCACTGCGACGCTGTGTTATGGGTGCATAGACATTCATCATACCGGACATCTCTTCAAAGTCACCAGCTTGAGTGCCGGTTCCGTGGAGTTCAATGTAAGACACATCCAGAGGGTCGACGGCAGCTTGTCGCAGGACCTGGCGTGCGAGGTAGCTTTGGTGACCAGCATGGGGATGCGTGATCGAGACGGCCTCGGCGGAGTGGTTGGTTCCCGCAGCGAGCACAACTCCCAAGATGTTGTCGTTATCTGCCTCTGCATCTTCCAGGCGTTTGATCACGACCGATCCGACGGCATCTGCTCGGCAGTAACCATCGGCGGTAGCATCCCAAGTCTTGCCTGTGAATGTATGTCAGTCGGGAGAAAAGTGGAGAAAGGAAGATATTCTGTTCAACTTACAAGCATTGTGGCCTTTGGTCAGGAAGTGACCATTGCAAAGCCCTGCGAAACCGTCGGGGTTGGTGAGGATGTTGACTCCTCCCGCAACAGCCATGTCAACGTCTCCATTCCAGAGCGCTTGGCAAGCCACCTCGATCGCTGCAAGACCAGAAGAACAAGCAGTGTCAATGCTGTAGCTGGGTCCGGCAAACTTGAAAAAGTAGTTGATTCGGCCGGGTCCAAAGGCTCGACATCCACCGGGGATGTAGTATGTGCTGACCTCTTGGCCTTGGTTGACCTCACGGTAATCATCGGCAGCTTGTCCGTAGTATGTACCAATGCGCTGCAGTTTTGTGGACGCAGTGCGGTTGCCAACGTACCCGGATCGCTCCAGTGCCTCAAAGGCAGTTACAAGCGCCAAGCGCATCTGCGGATCGACGACTTGAGCTTCTCTGGGGGACATGTTGAAGAATGGGCCATCGAAAAAGCCGGGGTTATCGATGAAGCAACCGTACTCGGTCATGCTCTTGTTCAAATCCTTGCCGGTTGGATCGAAATGTGTTTCGATATCGAACCGATCGATTGGAATCTTTCGGGACACATCGAGACCCTGCTCAAGTGTCTCCCAGAACTTCTCGGTGCTTGTACCACCACCGGGCATTCTACACGACATACCGACGATTGCAAGCTTAGCTTGCTTCGTTGTGCGGGGCTTTGGTTCTTGAAGTGGGTTGTCGACTGTCCACTTGATGAAGTTGTTGAACTCCAGTTTCAACTCCGGGAGGTTGACGGCGATGGCGGCCGTCAGGTCGGAGAGAGGAACGCTGTTCCCAAAGCTGTGAAGCATCACATCTGAGACGGAATTGACCTGGAGCGCGCTAGTGAGTCCGGCCGTGACCTCATCCCAGCGAATTGCTTGAGTGAGCAACTCGGACACAATGGCCTTCAAAAGCTCCTCACACGTCCTGACGGGATATGGTCGACCTGTGCTGGTGCAGTAGACTGGCAACCTAATCTCTCTCTGGTTTTTGAGATTGTGCATAGCGTCGGTCTCGACGATCTTGTTGACGTCTTCTGGTCCGTAAACATGTGGTGCATGGCACATGCCTCCAAAGACGGGCAGGGCAATTGACCTGGAATTCCGGAAGAACCGTGATCCAACGTTGAACAATTGCTTCAGCCTGGTCGGGGGTCCACTGACGGTTACTGAGGTACGACTGACGGCACTGATGAAGATCTTGTCCGTGTCTGGTATAAGCTCTTTGGACTGCGCGGCCTCGAGTTCTTTCCGGGTAGTGGCCTCGTCGACGTTGTAAACGACATATGCCCATGTGTCAGGCTTTTCGCCTTGCTCTTCAAGGCTCGCAGAGACGCCCTGAACATGCACTCCCATACGGAAAGCGAGTCGCGCAGCATCTGCACCTGCCATTGGTAGATCGGCTGGCGTAAAAGACATTGCAATAGCTGTCGATGAAAGAAGACCGACTCCCAATCCAGTCAGAGCCGTATTGGCTGGGTCATTCAGCTCATTAGGATGGTCTTCGACATATCTGAGGACGTTGTTCAGCTTGATGGTCGTTGCATAATACTCRAGACAGCGACAACTTACGTGATGTATGCCGCAACTWCTGCGACAATCAAAAGAACACCATCGACGGCACCACAAAGAGTGCCTTCGCGAAGCTCGGTGAATTCGACCCAATCCAGCAATGTCTCAAAAGGAGGGAATAGGTCTCTCTGTTGGCTGGAAAGCTGACGAAGTTCATCTTTGACCGATCTGGTTGCCTCGACGATGAATCGAGCCAGGAGATGGTGGGTTGTGTCCTTGCTGAGTGCGTGCAGACGTCGAAAGACTAGCTGCAGGTCCTCCTTGGGGAACTCGTTGCTGAAGTAAACCAAATCCATCTTGCCTCTTCCCCAGTCGGACTCTGTACTGGGAGTCATGGACTCACCAGACATCTGTACTGAAGGATGGCGGTGGTGATTAGATCCAGCAGTAAGGGGGTAATGGAGGGTTGATGAATGAGTGTACAGGTGAGGTGAGGTGCAACGCTGATTAGCGGWTTCTTATGGATCAGACAACTTTCTGGATTCGAGGACTGAAATAGGCGGTATTTAGTACGACACGTGGGATATCTACATWCAACTTGGAATGACCCACTACCACGCGATATACACACCGAGAACATCCTCCCGTCGTGAGTRAGTGAATGTGAGGACTGAGTCAGCCAAGACTTTACCACAACGTGGGACTCAGAGGCCCGGAGGGCTTCATCGCTCAGCGTAAACAATAGCCCGACCGCGGAGTTTGGCGGCTGATAATGGATGCTTGCTGAGGAGATTTACACAGTCGGGTCAAAGCTAGAGGTTCATTCACTCGCCGGTACAGTCTGGTGCATACCAGAATGAAGCCATGGCGACGGAATCTGTCAAGGTCACTGTGCTCTTTCTTCTGGGAGCTTGATACACATGTTGAAAAGCTCAATGACGATGGTCCACGCTGTGCTGCCGCAGCAGAGCCCGTTCGCCGCCCATGGGCTTGGCACGCTACCAACATACGGAACATATCAACACAAGAGGCTGGCTCGCCGGTCAGCACTTGGACGTTGGTGCGGTTGATTAAGATTTGCCCCGGATCCTTGCTCTTTCGCCACACAGAGTTTCGGATCCTGGTTTCTCCAAACCTTCTCTACTACATCTCGGCCGCGTTTTCTGAACATTCGATACTCATACGATACTTTCACACAAGACTTCCGAACCTAATCAACCTCGCATCTCATACTCATTCGACAGTCATTCGATACTTGCAACCGATACATCGACCCCTAATCGATAATTCTCCCGATACCCCAGACCCTCACACCCACCCAACCAACCAACCCCAACCCAACCTCTCAAAATGGAGGACGACAAGGGTGGTTACCGTCAAATCAGCAAATCGTTGAACGTTTGTGCTTTCGAGGAATATCTCGCAGGACAGATTGCGAACCTTCCTTTCATCCCTGTCGTGGAACAGCTTTCCCCTCGAGTACTACGGATCTTGGGTCAAAACCCCGGCCGTTTTACATTCCAAGGCACAAACACATATGTCAGTGCAATATCATCTGTCCCAGCGCTATGCCACAATATCTGACAGTTTTCTTTCTCAATAGGTCGTTGGAACAGGCTCTCATCGCCTAATCATCGATACATCCGGCGGCGAGCCCGAGTGGGCCCGTCTGGTCGAGAAGACGTTCCTTGAACAAGGAATTACGCTGTCACATGTCCTCATCACACATTGGCATGGCGACCATCAAGGCGGTGCTCCCGATCTCGTCCGCATGTATCCACATCTTCGAGACTCGGTCTTCAAGAACGATCCGGAAGAAGGGCAGCGAGACATTGAAGATAACCAAGTCTTCCGCGTAGAGGGAGCAACTGTCCGGGCCGTGCATGCTCCTGGACATTCACATGATCACATGTGTTTTGTACTCGAGGAAGAACAAGCCATGTTCACGGGTGAGTACTCCTTCCGCTTTGATGTAAATATGCATGCTGACACCTCAACCAGGCGACAACATTCTGGGTACTGGCACAAGTGCCGTAGAAGATCTCGGGACGTTCATCGAGAGTCTGAAGAAGATGCAAACCCACAACTGCACAGTCGGTTACTCGGCACACGGAACGGCGATTCCCAACCTACGGGCCAAGATCCTAGGCGAGCTTACCAGCAAACTCAGACGTGAGAGGCAGATCATGCAGGCACTGAGTCGACTACACGGACGAGGACAAATTCATGCATCCACCTCAGACGTCGTCGCCGAGATATACGGCGATTCCCTCGACGAGCAGACACGTTCCATGGCTCTGGTCCCTTTCATCGACGAAGTGCTACAAAAGCTGGCGGGAGACGGCCGAGTGGCATTCCAAATGCGAGGTGGTGCCAAAACTTGGTACTCTGTTGAAGCTTTACAGCGCAAACGCGCAGAGCTGAGCCTGAAATCAGAGAAGAAGGTCGGCGTCACGGTACAAGTTCTCGAGGTCTCGGTTTGAGACCAAACTCTACTCTCGACGACAGAATATTGTTTGTTTTTATATTCGGAGATCTGGCATTCATCCGAAGTTTCCATTCACGACATGAGATCTAATTAGTGTTTTTCAGCGACTTATTTACTTGGGACAAGGCCGTTTTTACTCCTCCGTCAGATGTTGTACATGGAGAGAGCTCGCAAAGCTCAAACGATAGAAAGGATTATGAATTCACTCACTTTCAAAATGTCTTCACAAACATCAGACGATTGTCGTGAAATCAAACCAAGTAACTGATCGCATCGATTTGTTGTGATTCGTGCCTGGATCAAGCGATCTTTTCTTAATCGAGTTAGTTTCACTGATATCTCCCGTTCGGGTAATATCGTTGACGGGGCGCAGGGATGCAAGGTTCGCCCATCCATCTTGCCGATCAAAAGGTTGACTAGAATATCTCGCCGATCAACACTTGGCTATCTCGCCGACGCAATGTAATGCAATGCTGTGACCTTTTGGGCCGTCATCAACAGGATCGAAATACTCATGAACCCCCAACAACGCATTAGTATTGAATTGCGTGAGAATGTGGACGAAACGTTGGGCGAATTCAGAGTCGTCAAGAACGAGTGTCTTGCAATACATCGATGTGCTAAGCCATCTACCTCAAACCTCCCCCACTCATTCCGGCCCAAAGATCTTGTCCACATTATACTCATGCCAGCGAATATCCGGCGTCAAACCGGCGAATTTCCAAACCCCATCGACTTTGCGATACTGAATGGTGGATTTGCCATGCGCGTGACCTTTATGCAGCACCTCCGTCAAAGCGTCATCTTTGTATTTCTGATGCGCCACACGCATCTGATGCAGACCAGTAATCTCAGTGTCGCTAATCCGAGTCCATTTCGTCGCTCCGACGAGATGTTGCGTTTTAATTCGCGCATTGCCCAGAAAGTGCCCGTCCGATGCCATGCCTAGGAAATCCTTCGCGGGCATTTCTTCCCAGATTTTACCCATTACGGTTCGATAGTCGATCTTGAGGTGAGTGTTAGTTCTTCAATGCGTCATTTTTCGTACACCATCCATCAGTGTCATGCTGCTTACGTAGAGAGTCGGAGCGATGCATTTTGCAAGTCTGTCCCAGTCCTTCGTGTCGTAGCTTTCCGCCCATTCGAAAAGTGCAGCCTCGCACAGCTGCACGTCTATTCGTGGAATATCGTCAGTCGTGTCTTTTTTTAGCTCAGGAGAAACGATGGATCTTACCTTCGTAGGAAGCCACTTTACTCGATGTCTCGGTCATTTTTCAACACTGCTTGGATGGATGAATCGAGATTGGATGACTGAAGTTCGATCTGTGGATGTCCCGATGTATTAAGCAAAGATGACTATATCGCGCGCGTGATCCATCTCTCGATTTTCTYGGGACAATACCAGCCTTCGTTAAAAGGCGATTCTCACTATTCCCCGCTGCCCCGAGCAAGGCCGGGAACAAGAGAGGTAGAGCCGACGACATCGAAACTGCTCCGCGGGCGGACCGTGATTACCTGATTATACCTTGGATCGATGCACTCATAGTTGTGTGAGTCCATACAGTCACTGCACTAATCAGCGAACCTCACATACATAGATGTGGAACAAGACTCTTCCACATCAAGACTCGAAGATTATGCTCAGCGGTGTTGCGTTTGAGATTCTGATGGAATGGCTTTTTCAAAATCATGTGTTGCCTATATGTCGATTCACGTATCAATCCTGATAGCAGTAAGAATGTAAAATGTTGATATCAARTCCGGAACAGAAATCATGTTACATAATTATAGCTCAATCACAACTCGTTCATCTTCACAGGAGTGCATTCTGCTCCCAAGCCTCCATTGCATAATTCAAGCACAACTCCAAATATCTCCTCCTCCAAAGAAGAATCATTTACTCCCCAACTTCCCCTGCTTCGAAAGCTCCTTAACAACATCTGAAAGCCCACTAATCTTCTTCAGCATAAAGTCAAAAGTACCATAAGGAAACAATCCCAAAATCCACACCATCGTAGCCCCTTGCCCTCGCCATACATTCGACGAAGGATTAGCTTTGAGCAAATCCTTCGCGACTTGTTTCGCCCATTGATCAGCAGGCATTCCCCCATCTTTCATTCCATCTCCACGTAAAGTGCCCGATAACGCCTCTTTCGCGGGGAAATAAATGGAATTCCCAGGAACCTCGGCCTCCTTCGCCGCCAATTTCGTAATGATATTCGTCTTAACGGCTCCGGTTTTCAAATTAATGACTTTGATACCAAAAGGTGCAAGTTCCAGACGCATACAATCCGAAAACATGGATAGAGCTGCTTTGGAAGCATTGTAGACAGACATAAAAGGCATGGACATGGTCGATCCAACAGAAGTATGATTGACAATCATCGGCGAGACAGATTCCTGGAGTAAAGGAAGGCAATGTTGCGTCAAAGCAATATGTCCCCAGACATTGGTGTCGAAGACCGCTTTGGCGTCTTTGAGGGAAATGTCGCTGACGGGCATCGTGTATTGCATGCCTGCGTTGTTGATGAGTATATCCAGTCGAGGAATCAGGCGGACGCAATCCTGGATTGATTCCTCGGATTGTATGTCGAGTTGGAGAGTTTCGATTCCCAGCGCTTCCAGTTCTGCCATGCTGGCGGTTTTGCGGGCTGTGGCGTAGACTTTTAGTCCTGCGTTGTGGAGTTCTTTGGCCAATTCTGCGCCGATGCCYCCATCTGAGCATCCAGAAATTAGAACGGTTCGGTTTGGTTTTTCCATCTCTTGAAAACTTTTTCGTGCAAAATAGACGACGTGTGGCAACTACAGATTGTCCAAGAGGTATATCAAAGCCTTTGCTCGATGGGAGAGGTTCGTTGTGCTATGCCGTGCATATAACCCGAGCAATTTGGTGGACACATCGGAGTAAAAATCTCCATAGTACCTAGTTCTACCCCTTCATGCCTTGTCCTCAAATCACACCAATTGGTTGCGGTGGATTGGATTCAAATACTCCTAGCTCCCAGAAGACGTGTACTGTGTGCAGTGCTTCGAGGATGTCACTCCGATGCGCGAAGGCGCTGAATACCAAGCTTACTTCACTCTCCTATTAGTTCCTTGTTGGTTGCGCTTCCGGAACATATGCGAGTTCGTTCTTAGAATGACTACGCCTTGGTAGTGGTTATTTTTGAACTTTTGCCGTGATGGGTTCGCTGAGTCGTACTGTGAAGGTAGTCCTATTGTTGGGCCACTTGAATGAATGACATTCTAGCGTTTGATTCGGTGTTTCGAGATGAGATCCTCGATCATTTCCAATTGTTCGTTAACAACAGGCCTCTGACGTTATGATTGCATCTCGATGACGAGAGGTTACAAGGCAGAAGTACGTGCTCGGTGTTACGCCCGGTAGTAGTTAAGATTGATCTTCACTTTATTCTCCTTCCCGAGTTACGACCACCGACGCCTAATGGAGACGCAGGATCGATGTAGTGTTAGAAGAGCATTGAACATGTGCATAGAAGTAGATAGAGAGTGTTTCTAACGATATCTGAAATTCAAACGAGCCTCGTCGATGATACCCAGGCGTGAAGWTACCACCCGAAATATCAACTTGAGACTGGAGTCGAGTTGTGGTCAGCAGCTCCCAATACAAGATATATGTATACAAACGAGACAAAAGTAGAGCAATGTATATCCAACGCCTTCATCAAAAAAGTACCCAGAACACCCATTCGAACTTTCCCTCAGCATCAACGCCAGAAGAACTAAATAGCCCTCCATTGATAATCCGGCACACCATACAAATCCTTCGCCCAAGCTATACAATAAATCCCCGCCACCCATCTAAACAACGCAGCAACAGGTYTGAATCTCGACACAGCCATAACATAATGCGCAACCCAAAGAATAGTATCCCTAACCCAAAGTCCCCAATCCGTCTCCGGCGTAAGCACAGATGGGAATCCGGGAGGAATCTTCTGCATATTATCAATGATAGGCTGCATTCTCTCCGCATAAGCCTTCAAAGCTCCCGCCAAATCCCCAGGATGATCATTGATTTCTCCCGCGAGAATGTAACCTCCAGTAATGGCGAGTGTGGTGCCCGTACCAATTGGACCGGGAGAGTAACCCGCGTCGCCGACCAGTACGACATTATTGTTGTTCAAACAGGGCATTTTGACTTGCAAGTTCTCCGCCGCATACAAGCTGTCCGATTCAGCCACAGCGTTCAGAATATCATCGCGACCATGTCCCTTGAAGAATTCCTTCAACCACTGTTTCGTAGCTTGATCGCCTTGTTTGACCGCTTCGAAGAAAGGTTCCAGTCTCTCAGGTTTATCCCTAGGATTGTTACTCATGAGAATCACACGATTGTACCTAGAATCATGATCCGGTCCAATCATAATCCCACGTCCAGGAGTCGAGACGCTGAATTCCCCCATATTGGCATGTCCCAGAATATTCTTTTCAATCGTACAATACGCCGCCCAAGCATTCCAAGGTTCCGTATGGTCTCTCACAGTACAATCGAACCCCAATGCTCGAGTTCGAGATGTTGCTCCGTCTGCAGCGACGACGAGATCGTATTCCGAATTGGGGAGTTGTCCGTTGAGGAATTCCACATGCACTTTATCGCCTTCTTGTCGTAGAGCTTTGACTTGCTCGCCGAAGACGTATTTGATGCGCGGGTTGTCTTTTGTGAGGTTGAAGAGAATCGTTGCGAGGTCGTCGCGGAAAATCTCAAAGTCGGAAATGAGGAATTGTTCTTCGGGGATTCCTGTGGGCGTTACTGCTACGAGGGGCTTTCCACTCTTGCCGACCATCTGCAAGCCTGTAAAAATGCAAAAAAGTTAGCAATCCATCACGGGTGTGACAGTCTTTGATGTGATGTTCGTACGTACCCTGCAATGGTGCCGCCCTCTCAACAAGCGTCTTTTCCAGACCTGGGACCTTTCGTATTATAGTAACTCCACAATGTCTGATATCAACAACCTGTCCTCCTTTTCGCAGACTGGGAAATCTTTCAATAACAGTAATGTCCACATTACATTTCCCCAGCCAGTAAGCCGTCATAGGCCCCGCTATGGAAGCGCCGACAATGAGGACACGAAGATTAGGTGCCATCGTGGTGGAGCTGGAGGAGCTGGATTTGGGGGGGGGGCGGAATTGCTTGCTTGCTTGCTTGCGGTTTGCAATTTTTTTTCTCCGGATTTTAACAAGCTGGTGCAGGCTTGGAATGAACAGGAGTATATCGCCTTTCGGTATACATAGCTAAGGTATACTATGGAGCATCTCTCCCTGAGCCTTCGGGGTCGGGTTCTGGGTACGGAGCAATCATGGCTTTTTTTTTTTGCGGTATATCTAAACCGCGAGGATTCCGCCGAGAAGTCCTTGACGGGCCAAATCGACCCGTACATTGATGCGAAAATGCATGGACACGTTTCATTTGAACGTTACCTTTCTTATAGCAATTCGATGTAAGGAGCTAGCATCAGGCGCGCTTTGTGGGTAATGCAGTGTAGCTATACTGTTGTCTATTAAGCCTCACCTTGATCCACTCTGTAAAGTCCGGCTAAATCCGAACACCGCGCAGGGCTAGGTGTGCTATGTTCCAGGAGGTTGGTACCCGGATGGAACGAATGGAGAACGGCGAAAGACAGCGGAGGAGGACGAATGGAGCGATAAGATCGTTCCACAAAAAACATGCATTATAGTCGTACAATCTATTAATCTATAGCCAAGTCTGGCAATCGCTAACCCTGATCGAAAGATTGTGCCAAACACATCGCGTAGTACTTTCCTCTCAACGCCAAAAGCTCATCGTGTGTTCCTTGCTCATAAATATTCCCTGCTTCAACCACAAAGATGGTGTCCGCGTGCCTGACCGTGCTGAGACGATGTGCAACAGCAACAGTAACACGTCCATGATCCGCAGCTGCTCGGTTCAGCGCTTCTTGGACAATCTTCTCACTGTGCGTGTCCAATGCTGAGGTTGCTTCGTCCAGTAGGAGGATTCTGGGATTTCGGATCAAAGCTCTCGCAACAGCAATTCGCTGTCTCTGACCACCGGAGAATTGCAGACCGCGAGAGCCGCAGGTTGTGTTCAAGCCTTCTGGTAGGGACTTGAGGAAGTCGTATACATTCGCCTGCTCGCATGCAGATCGAATCTCCGAGTCAGAAGGATCCTTATCAAGTCCGACGCAGATGTTGTCACGGACGGAGCCGAGATAGAGTGGAGGGTTCTGCTGCACGAGGGACAATTGCCGTCGGTACAACACTGGCGAAAGGCTAGAGATGGCATCTCCATTCACGGTCAAGCTGCCGGCAGTTGGGTCGTAGAATCGCTCCAGTAGGGAAATGACGGTGCTCTTTCCGCAGCCCGAAGGTCCAACAAATGCTACATAAGAGCTGGGATTGATTTGGATCGAGATGCCTTTGAGAACCGGTGTCGACATTCGCTGCTTGTAACGGAACTCAAGTTTGTCGGCTCGTACGGTCAAATCGTCTCCAGTAGGTCCGCGGTCTTTGTTGTCGTCCGTGACCCGGATGGTGGGCTTGATGGTCCGAAGCCATAGCATGTAGTTGGCGCCGCTCACAGTCTTGGTCAAAGATGTGGTGTACGTGAACATCTGGGCGGCGGCTTGTCCTCCGAACACCACGGCAATAAAGATGGTGAAGAATTGTGTAATGGTGTACTCTCCACTGGCGGCCAAGCGACTGCCGTACCAGAAACCCAGTGCAAGGACCAGAAATTCCGCAGATTGCGAGAAGATGTAAGGTATTAATGTGACAATCTGTTTGGAAGTTAGCTCGTGTTTTCAGAATGCAGACGTTTGACTTACCAAGCTTCGAATGACCTGTGATACGATGCCATCCAGCACTCCCTTGTATTCCTCTAGCACCGATGTCTCCATGGTCAGCAAACTGACCGTCCTGATGGCGCCTACGGCTTCGGCAGCCAAGCTAGCGCTCTTGGAGTATTGCTTTTCCGTCTGCGCTTCTAGGGCCTGATCCAGTCGAACTCGAATGAAGCCAGCGCCAATGATGACGGTCAAGCCGCCGAAAACGACAGTGAGACCAAGCTTCCATCCATATGCGATCCCGAGGAGGCTGGATGCGATTACATTCACGATAACGGTAAGAAACAATCCGATGTTTTGACCCATCAGCTCCTGGATGGCCGCAGGTACGGATGAAAGCCGAGCTGTGAGCGCTCCTGAAGAATTCTCCGGGCAGTCGTGAAAGTCCAGATCAAAGGACACAATGTGTTCCAGCATTTCGCGACGGTAGCGGTGGGTCATGGTCTGCCCAATAACGTTTGTCGAAATGCCCACGAAAAAGTACCCGACGAGGTTAGCAAGTGCGACCACGAAGAACATGAGCGCATAGAAGTCTGCCTGGGTCTTTGCCTCTGCTGCGGGTAGGATGAAGACGTTGATGAGTTTAGCGAAGATGACGGCTTGTGCGGGATATGTGCCGCCAACCATGACATAGGCCGCGCACAGGACCAGATACCAAGGCAATAGCGATCCGTTCTCCTTGATCATAATGTAGACGCATTTCAGGATCGAGTAGTTGAGTGTTCCGGCTGAGAGGTATTCCACTGATTGCTGTTGTAACTTGGCCGCGGATTCAGACTGTGTCCGTTGGAGATCCWTCTCAGAGCCGTGTACATCTTGCTTCTCATTCTCGATGGAAGATGGTTCGTCGCGCGCACTTCCAGTTCCTAGGTCCTGAGAACGTACCATGGCGGCGTAGAGGCCGTCGCGCTGGAGCAGCTCGTTGTGAGAACCCTGTTCGACAACTCTACCGCTGTTGATGACAGCGATGTTGTCTGCAGCCATGACCGTGGTGAGCTTATGAGCAATGATCAGGGTAGTGATGTGCTTGGTTGTCGAGATGTGCTGCAAAGCGGCCTGAACCACCGTTTCCGCACGAGGATCCAGAGCGCTAGTTGCCTCGTCACAAAGCAACACCTTGGGGTCGGAGATGATACTGCGGGCAATGGAGATTCGTTGCAGCTGCCCACCGCTCAGCATACCGCCACGCTCTCCAATCTGGGTATAGTATCCCTCTGGCAATTTGGATATGAAATCGTGGGCATCCGCATCCTTGCAAGCCTGCTTGACAAGCTGCATCTGAGCTTCCTCGGTCATGTTGCATTGCTCGCCGACAAGTCCATTGACCACATTCTGGAACACGGTTCCTGTGAACAAGGTTGGTTCCTGCTGCACCAGTCGGATATTGCTGCGCACCCATTGAGTGTTGAAGTTGGCAATGTCCTCTCCATCCAGCAAGACGTGGCCCGACGAAGGCTCATACCAGCGCTCGAGCAGACCAACGACTGTAGACTTTCCACAGCCACTAGGTCCAACCAGAGCGGTTGTCTTTCCAGCTGGGATGCGCAGGTTGAGGCCATGAAGAACTGTGGCTGTTGGGCGGGCGGGATAAGCAAAGCGCACATCTTGGAACTCGATGTCGCCAGCGAATGATGCCGGCTTCTTACCCTCGGGGGAAAGAGGATCGATGGTAGTTGGCTTGTCTATAACGGCAAAAAGTTCACCAGCAGACGAGACCGCGTTAGAGATTGCCATTACAAGGGGCAGGACCGAGATCACGGAAGTCGCTCCGAGTGACACGCTGAGCACCACGGTCATGACGACACCCGCATTTGCAATCTGTCCACTTTGGAACATGCGGAATCCTTGCCAGAAAGCGAGTGCGGTTCCAGAAAGCACGAAGAAGTACTGGGCGGAGAAGAGGACGCCATAGATCAGGGACTTTTTCTTTCCCTCCTCATGGGCCTTGGCCAGTTGTTCCTCGTACTGCTGTACAATTTGCTTCTCGGCTCCAAAAGCGAACATGGTCTTGACGGAGCCGAGTGCATCTTGCGCGATATTCGCAGCGTGAGAATAGATGGCATTCTAGGTGCATATAACAGTCAGTGTATGATAGATTTGTTGGTTGACTTCATAACTCACAATCCTGGATTCAATCGGAGCATCAAGCGCGATAGAGCCTCCGATACCCAGCATGATACATGGAATGATGCTCATAGTGATGATCGCCAGAACCTGGAGGCAAAGTAAAAGCAGTCAGCGATAATTCAAGCAATACGGATATGGGCCAAAGACCTAGCACAACGCTGGGGGGATCGTCGAGCTGTTCTGCAGATGCAGTCTTCACAACTTACAGGCTGTTTATAAAGGGCAACGATGAATGCCGAGAAAAAGAGCGCAATACCTTGGACGCCATTGTAAAGCTTATCTGCGATACCTGTGTTGCTAAATGTCAAACGCAGAGGTTAGCTAGAGTAGAGTTGCCGATCGATTGTTTGAGACTCACATGCGAGAGCCATTGGTAGTGACCTGCGCTGCCACGGAGCCATTATCGCTGGCATCAAAATGCGAGATCTGTTTCCTCAATAGGCTCTCAAGGAAGGCTTTCCGAACTGCGTTTGTGGTTCGAGCACCGGCGACACATGAGCACAAAGTGCCAATGTAGCCGACGACGAATCTTCCGATGAACAAATACACAAACCACAGTACCAGGCCGTCGACATTTTTGCGAAAGGCGTCTGCGCTGTCACTTCCACTGCCGAAATTGTTGAAAGATGTCGTTGAAGAGCCGAAAATCAAGGCCATCAACGGAAGCGAGGCTCCGGAGGCAATAGCACAGATGAATGAAACGAAATAAAGGGTTATATCCAATCGATCRGAATATTGGAACAGCCTCTGTTGTACGTAGTCGCGCGTTAGCGAGCCGCTCTCTAGCTGTGGGCATATTCACCAACCATGTAATCCTTGAAGCTGCCCGTCTTTTCCTCGGGTTTCTCAGTCGATTCATTATGCACGGAAGTTGCTGGCGATCGTTCGGTTGGATCGTTTGAATCGACCTTTTCCAATTGCCAACCAGTGGAAGATGTTGTCGGTCGCTCCTTCGATCTGGACGGGAGTTCGTACGATTCGACGGCCATTTTGCTAAAAGAAGTGGCTTGTCGCCGGGCTTGGTCGAAATTGACAGCTGGGTCTACAAATCAGACCTCGTTATTTCATTCCTGACAACGATGGTGCAGCCGTCGCAATGTCCGGCAAGCAGGAAGACTGTGGAGAGCAGTGATCTTTATTCAAAAGGCCAGAGTTTCTGTGCGGGCCCCGCGGGTCCGGAGGGCAGAACAAAGGAGGGTGAAAAAAGGAAGGTATGCCGGAGGCAGAACAGCGAATGCAGCAGAAGATCTACGATCTACGCTTGAGAGGCCGATGACGACGAAAACTGTAGATGGTGGTTGGTTTGTTGGAAGCAGCAGCCTGCAGGGATCAGAGGGATGTATCATGATATATATTGAATGAATTCTCCGTTTTGTCAGCGGAACATTTGCTGAAATGAAGTCCTCGCGGCGTTCGTTTTCGATGATCTCCTTTGTGAAATGTCCCGACCGTGAGAAGAAGGGCAGCGGCGCTACGTCTTGTTCTAATTTTAATGAATAAGCGCTTGATCATGGTAAAGTGAACGTCACGTGTGGGAAGGCGGAGGATTGCCACGCACTTTCTTCCATCTCACTCACCCAGCGAGAACATGATAAACCGGGGTCTGGTGTGCGCTGTTCCCACATGTTCTGCATGTTCTGGGTGGAAATGTCAGAGCTTTGCGGCGAAGCAAGGTTCTCGGCCCATGGAGCAAGCGAAGACAGGGTGCGCCCTCCAATCGATCCGACTGGTATGCTTGGAGGGGCGTCAAGTGACGACAACGCGCTGTCACAGCCATGGCGGTCYATCCCGCTGAGTCATAAAGGCGGAACACTACCATGACAGACATATCAACTGACACCAACTCGAAGAAGACATTCAAGATTGAACTTGGAGAGAAAGCATTTTGAACAAGGACACTCTCCATTCATCTCAAGCCACGAAAGCACTTCTGACAAAATTTGCAAGTCTATCACTACTGGAGTATCTCAACAACTATGTGCGATGCAAAAGGACCGCTTTTCCTGGCAATCTAGGCCGCACCTCCGTCCAATGTCAGGACCTTTCCGTTGATCCACTCGGCCTCACTGCTGGCAAGGAAACCCACAACCTTGGCAATATCCTCTGGCCATCCGTTGCGGTGCAATGGCGAAGCGTGAGCGGCCATGTTCTGGCGCTCCTCTGGACTGAACTTCTCGCCTCCAGGAATGTAATGCTGGGATACATCGTGGAACATGTCTGTGACTGTGCCGCCAGGTGCCACGCCGTTGACGGTGATCTTCTTGTCGCCGGCGTCCTTGGAGAAGATGCGCACAAACGAGTCGATGGCGCCCTTGGAACCCGAGTAGAGGGAGTGCTTTGGTACGCTGAAGTCCTTGGAAGTGTTGGACGACGTCATGATAATGCGGCCTCCCTCGCTAAGGTGCTTGTAAGCCTCGCGTGCGACGAAGAACTGGCCACGTGTGTTGAGGTTGAAAACCCGGTCAAACTCCTCCTCGGTGACATCCTTGAAGTGGCCAAAGCTAACAACACCTGCATTGCTGACAGCGATGTCTAGGTGACCGAAGTGTGCGACAGCGGCCTCGAAAAGCTTGACTGTCTCGGAGACATTACGCACGTCAGCTTGAAGTGCAATGGCCTCAGATCCGTTCTCCTTGATCGTCGCGACAACTTTCTCGGCGTGTGTCTTGGAAGCAGCGTAGTTGACAACAACCTTGGCTCCAAGCTTTCCCAGGTGAATAGCGACAGCGGCGCCAATTCCGCGACCAGAGCCAGTGACGATGGCGACTTTACCGTCGAGACGGCCAGGAACGTATGCTGCAGACATGGTGGCGAGGTGATTCGTTCGGGCTCAAGGTACGACAGTAGGGTGAGTTGAGATGGTCAAGTTGTTGATCTCCTGAATTAAGCGTGAAGAGAGTACTTCAATATCATTTCCGCAACCTTGACTTGCAGTCTTATCTGTTCGGTGAATGCCAGGTTCCATCCTCCGGCTTTTTCTCGCGTCCAAGGGTTCGCGGGTCAATCGCGAAAGCGGAACATTTACAAGACCCAAGACTTCGGAATTTGTGCTGTTGCACCTTTCAATGTATGCATACATGGATGGCATGATGGTGGAACGTTCGACTCGGGACAATGCAGGTTCTCGAGGAACGGAGTTTCGGATCAAGAGAATCCCGATATTGGAGCGTCACTGATGAGTGCGTGCAAGTCATAACATCCAACGCAATACATTCGTCGACCGTTTTCCGTTCTTGTGCAACGCTTCCTTACTGAACCAGGTTCAGATTCGTCAACATGGTGGCATCTTACTCCATCCTCGGCGCAACCGGCAACTGCGGACTGGCACTACTCAACCTCCTTCTAGAAACCACGGATGCAACGATCAAAGTTTACTGTCGCGATAGAAGCAAGCTGGTCCGCCTGGCTCCCGCAGTCGCCAACACAACCCGAGTGGAAGTCTACACCGGCAGCATCACCGATGTCGACGTCCTCGCCAAAGCCATGTGGGAGTGCAGTTCCGTCTTCCTCACAGCCTCAACCAACGACAACATCCCCAACTGCCACATCAGTCAAGATCTCGTCCGAACTGTAATTGCAGCACTCAAGAAATCGAAAGATGCCGGTGCAGCCATCCCAAGACTCGTCCTCTTGTCCTCCGCAACCATCGACCCTTGGATAAGTCGCAAGAACCCTTGGGTCAACGCCATTGTTCGCAGATCCGCCTGGCACGTCTACAAGGATTTGGAGCTCGCCGAAGACATCCTCCGAGCCAACGAGGACTGGGTCAAGTGCGTGTATATCAAACCTGGAGGATTATCGTTGGATATCCAGCGTGGACATCGACTCACTCTCGATGATGAAGAGTCGTTTGTTTCATACTTGGATATCGCGGCGGGCATGATTGAGGCGGCGAGCGATGAGAAGGGTCGCTGGGATAATAAAAATGTTGGTGTTGTGAATGCCAATGGGAAGGCAAAGTTTCCGGGTGGGACGCCCAGATGTATCTTGTTTGGCTTGTTGCGCTTCTATTTCCCCTTCTTGCACGAGTATCTTCCTTCGGGAACGGGACCTTCTTGATCGGATGCGGTGGATCGATTATTATTTTAGATCGTTTGTTCTGGAATGCACTTAGAAACAGTTCCTTTGCTACTTGAACATTTCTTTGACCATCATGCCGATGTGGGGTATGTGTGTCAGTAGGTTTGGATCGATGGAAAGGGCTCTACCCGACCAGTCGCAGTGCTTCTTGCAATCACAGTCACAGCCTAGCTCGGACGACAGAGCTCAGAAGCCATCTGAACGAAACTGAAAAGGGTCACATTAGGAGAGATTCTCGATCGCGTTTGCAAGCATGATGTTGGTGGGAATTGCAGTCGTTGATGAGAAAATGCATCTCCTTGTGACTAAAGTTAAGTCTATTTGAAATGTTCAGCTATTCTTCAGCACATTTCTCATCGCTGCTGAGAATAGGTATAGATTCCTCCGCAAGTTTTCTTCCATCTGGCTGAGCATATCAGGAGGAAGCGGGGTCGCAAGTGGACTACCACTACTTGTAGCAACCGCGGTAGAGCCGGAGGGGGAAGCACCTCGCAGAGACTGCTTATTACTATAGCTGTCAAAGTGGTTGCCTTGAGAGACCTGCGCAGGTTGGGAGTCGAAAAAGCCATCGCCGACTTTTGAGCTGACGTTGGTCGAAGGCATACTCCATAGTCGTCTTGACAGCTGCGTCAAAAGTCTTTGCACTCCATGCAGTTCTTGGAGAACGCGTTGCACGTCTTCGCGCCTAGGACACCAATCGCCACATGTGCTGCTCGTGATGGATTGGAACGAAAGGGAGTCTTCACTCAGAGCGCGTGCAATCTCAATCAGACGGCTGAAGCATTCTGGACTCGGGCGRGATTCCTGCGCCATATATGATGAGCTAGGCGTTGGTACCGAGCTCGTGGCCTGGGAACTGGTGCCGGCATTGGAACTGGCGCCGCATAATGCGGCGGCTAGCGCGTAGCGACCCAGAATCTTCGTAGTGGCCATCATCAAGGCCATGAGAACGAAGCGATCGTCGCTGCACAAAGAGCATTCCAGCACCGTCATGGCAACTTGAATGGCTTGTCGATTGAGGCTGATGATGCGCTGCGCAAAAGCATTGTTCGTCGGGGGAGTCCCATCGGAGCCCGATGTAGGGGTTGAAGCGAGAGTCTTGACCAAGTCGAGCGCCTGGAGCATACACTGGCAAGGAGTAATGCACTCCTGCGAGGCGGCGCCATTAACGCTCGTAGCRCTGGACAGCAATCCCAACGCGGAGGACGACGAGGATGATGAGGACGACAATAACGATGGCGACGCCAGCATCTGCGGGCTGAAGGTGAAATTGGGACCCGCAAAAGATTGATGTCGGTTGTTCAGCGGAGGGCAGGCAGTCGAGTGAGGGGAGATCTCCCCTGCATCCATAGCGCTGCCGCTAGCGGGACGGTCCGTCGAAGCGATGGCGGGCAAAAAGAAGTTGTTTGACGACAACATGTCAATTTGCGAAAAGTCGGTCTGAGCGATGAGCGCTTCCCAGTCAATGTCGGCTCCCGAGTCCGGGTTGATATCCAAATCCATGCCCGTGTTCATCATGTCCATGTCCAGGGTCATTGGATGGGCTCCGCTGTTGTCGGCCGAGCCAAAGCAGTAGTCCATTGCACTGCCCGAGGAGCCCAGGAATGGAGAGTCGTCAGCCAGACCCGTGGTCAAGTCAGGGTCGTGAGACGAGGTGGATGGCGGTGAGATGGGCTCGGCGGCGGAGCGTTCTGCTCGGGCGAGATGCGATTGCTGTCCAGAGGGGTTCCGCACCGTCGGCACTCTGCTATTGCTGCCGCCCTCCCCCTGCAACGTTYGGCGGCGACGACGACTCGGTGCGGTGGAACCATCTGGGTTCGCCGCCTTTGTGCTCCCGGGAACCCGCCCGGGCCTCTTGGACGGCAGATACTCGCACACCAGCCCGCGGTCCTCACACCGCGAACACGTTGGCCTTTCCTTGCTGCATCGCACCTTGACATTGGCACACGCCTGACAGCTGCCGCGTGTTTTGCTTCCCATGCGAGGGTTTCGCTGCTGCTCGTTGGTAACATCGGTGCTGCGGGGAGTGGTGGTGGCCATGACCGAGAGAAAAGTTGCACAGGGGTACAATGGTGTGCAGCAATGTGGTGAAGTGCACAAAACCGGCGTCCTCGACACTTATCACTATCTGACGAGGGCTCATCTTCGTCTGTGCCTGAGCTGGATRCGCAGGCTGCCACAACCTACGCGCATGGACCGTGGATCCCCCGCTGCGTTGGTGAGGCCGCGCAGCCTGGTTTATGGACTAGCGCGCCCACGCCAGCACCAGTACGTATTTCGGCAACAGGCGGGAAGAACGGTGAGCCCTGATTAGGTTCGTTTCATTTCCGGGGTCACAGTGATGGTTCTGACATCTGAAAGTCTTCAGCCCTATTCGGCGACCAAAGAGCTCGCGCAAGAGCCGCGGTGTGCCCTTTCGAGCCTTTCGGCCCGAGCTCGAACCTTAGTCTCAGACATGCTCGACTCTTACAGGTCCTTATTATCCGCATACAAGAACAGGAACATGTGGGAGTCTCACCTACGTGGGATGGGATTGAGACAGCAACTTGCCACGACCCGTGTGTATCGTTGGACTGTGAATGGTCCGGCATCCTTGTGGTAGGCAAGAAGAGGGTCGTAACACTGCAACTACCCCTCCAACAACCACACAGGAGCACGTTATTGATCCCTGGGAGCTCGGACTGTACCCCGTACGCCTAAGACAGGTTCTAGGGAGCATTGACGAGGCGCAATCAGGGCGCAATCAGGGTCACTATCAAACACCAAGCCAAGCCACTTACCGAAGGCTTATGGCGTTGCATCTAGCGACAGTCACTATGGCTTAGCACGCACGTCCATTGGCCACGCTCATACTACAATCGAGGAGATCGTCATCGTTGCCTGTACCGCAAACCATCCACCACGATCCCACGTGGGAGAAACGTGTCTCACTGTCAATCACGCAGTTTCCGGAGTCGCTCCGCAGCACACAACCTAATAATACAACGTATCGTACATTTTAGTGGTCGATCGGTCCGACAGAGATCAGGTACTTCAACTCACCAGACTAAGCCGCCAGTCGTGCGTCGAAGGAAGCGGGCGGGCAACGGCCGCTACCACTCGTATGCACGAAGACGTTCCACGTCAAACCATGTTGCTTTCACGCCTCGTCTTATCGGATGGAGTGATTAGCAGCTATACCCTGTCCATGGTGATATCATCTTAAACTTCCGACCGTCCATCTACCGATGGAATTGTCCGGCGTGTGAATCTCGACTCTCGAGTGAAGCAAATTTTCGAATGAGGAAAATGAGAAGGTGGAGATGATCGCGATGGATCATCATCAAGCCGGTGGGCTTCCGTCTTCCRAGTACTTCAATCTCTCGTCCAAGACCTTGCTGCCGCTCGTGAGCGACGAATTTTGCGCTGCTTCGCGTAGATAGTGGCTTGGTGTAGGATTTTGAGGTTACGGCTGCTCGCTCGACACTAGGAAGCGAACCACTTCAAACAAGCCGTTGAGAAGCGAAGTGCACGGCCAAAGGAACGAACAATCACTCAGGCCATTTGCGAGGAATACGCAAACGACATTGCTCGCGACTGGAATGGTTCGATGGCATTGACGATGTGTGTCGTTGATCACGCCGATGCAGGCCAGACAGTGGCGATGTTCAGATAAGTAGCCGCTCAGCAGACTTTCGATTTCCTCTGTTGACATACAGCATCTCTTTGCGTCGGATCGTTTACACATCATAGCCGTCCCCACGTGCATGCCGGTGCTCGTGCGTCGGCAGTGGATTAATTCTCGCAAAAAATGTAGCGAGAGTGGGTCCTTGATCGTCGAATAACTTCCGACGCAGAGATGCGCTGAGCAACAACCGAGCAAAGTGTTCATTGGGTACAACTTCCACCAGGCTTGGCAACAAATGGAAGGAAAGTGAGGTGGATCCAAAGTTCCAACCGTCTATCCTTGACAAAACATACAGTTTGCGGTGAAGCTAGTCTCACGACTTTGAAACTTGCAGGGTTGGTACCTGCAGGATCTGAGGCGCGAAGGACGGGATTAGCGTCGATGGCCAGGATTCAGGAACCGAGCGGGGGATCATCCTTCTGCCAAGTCTATGCTATGAAAATGACCCGGACCAAACGAACCGTATCTCTTTGGGAATTGGAGCTCACACAATGCCGCGAATTATGCGGCGTGAGGATGCATGTAAGCCCGCTCAATCTTTCTAAGCTGGCCGTGGATCCAGACACCGGACTTGTTGACTATGGAGATCAGTCAGCTCAACGCGTTGTGCTCAGATTTGATTGAATCTGCCACTGCACTCAAGGCCCTCTGCCAAGATGAAGCAAGCAGCCTCTTGAAGAGCAATGGTTCCTCTGCCCCCACTGAGTCTCGCGAGAGCATCGCCGCCGCCGAGCAAAAACTTTATGCTAGCCTGTATCGCACCACAGCGCTGTTAGCTCAGCCCCGCGGCTTCCTCTTCCAGCTAGCATCGCATGTGAGTAGGCTCCAGGTCTGGTCTCCATTCCGTGACTGACGCCTTCATTGCAGGTTCAGCTTCTTGCCTGTCTCAAATGGCTGGGGGAGTTCCAGGTGCTCGCCTGCGTACCTGTGAATGGCTGCATCTCCGTCAGAGAACTCTCAGCTCTCGCCGATGCTCCAGAGCACATACTCTGCCGCGTGGTGAGGTTGACGGCGACTGCTGGTTTCCTACACGAATCTGAGCGTCTCTGCGTTGCGCACACGGCCTTTTCCGCGGCATACACAGAAGACCTCTCCTCATCTGATGCTGCCATGTTCCTTGCAAAGCAGATTGCCCCCGCGGCGCTGCAGTTCATGGCGGCATCACATCAGTGCACCGGTGCATCGATGACACAGTCTGTCCCAACTTGGAACCCCACAGGCTACAATTTTGCAGCAGTTCAGGATCCTTTTGCGAAGGAGCCTCAAGCAGCTCGTCAATGGGCAGCTTACTGCAGAAGTGTCAGCCCAATGGACGACTACCTTGCGACAGTCTTGACGGACAAGGGTCATGCGAGCATCGATCTCGTTCCTCTCCTGGGCCAATTGGAATGGCCAACCACCGGAATCACATCAATCATTCAGGTTGGTCTACATCATCCATGCAAGATGCTGAAACCGCGCTAAAAACAAAACTTCAGGTCTGCACTGCGTACAACGAGACATCGGCGTCACTGGCCAAAATGTCACCCGATACGCAAATAGTGGTGCAAACTTATGAAACGCCATCACTAGACTCTTGCATGACCACAACTTCAAATCCTGCAGAGCCTTCTTGGCGTCGTATCGACAGGTACATGCGACAACCCAACACGCCACAGCAAGTCAAGAATGCCACAGCATACATATTGCAGCCTGAAATTTCCCGGGACGAATTGGAGTCTTTACATCTTCTGGCCTGTGAGCTAAAGGCACATCTCGACTGCCTTCGAATCAACCCTACAGCGTTTTTGATTGTTGCCCCGCGACTACTGCCACAGCCTGGCTCCGTCGCCGTGCAAGTCGAGGCTGGAGCACGATTGCGGGACTTTGCATGTGTGCAGCTCAACAATCAGTGCGCTCTTGAAGTTGACGAATTGGCTGCTTTGATCGATAGTACTGCCAATCTTTACGGCAGGCCTGTGGTGATTACTCATATGCGAGACCAGACTGGTGCTACGGTGGCTTTGGCCGTCAAGTTCGACTCACTTCAGAGTGGGTAGCGGATGCATAGCTGCGAACATACTCATTGGGATGTGAACGATACTTGTATTAGCGCTGTATCAGATCGAGCCAGCTATCTGCGTTGCAAATGCTGCTGCATAACGTTTGCCCTGACAAGTCCCAAATACTCAACATGGGTCAGACCTAGTTTGAGGTCACGCTAAGCATCAGAAAGGGAAGAACGAATACACACTCTTTCTGAATTCCAGACGAGTCAGACATCAACTGTCATCAGGGAATGATTCAAAAGGACAATGGACAAGGCTTCACTCATCGTCCATGCAGCATTTGGAAAAGTTGGGATCATGAGGTTCGAAGGAGCCATACACACGGTCGCACTACTGTATGTATTCATTGAGCACGCTTGAACAGTCTCAGTCTGATCGACTAGTTCTTCATACACGGTCGCACTACTGTATGCGTTCATTGAGCACGCTTAAGAAGTCTCACTCTGATCGACTAGATCGTGCTAAGATGCCATGTAGCCAAACCAGAGATCAAAGCTCCGGCACCAACTAACGCTGCCCTGACATAGTTCAACCCTTTCCAAGACACGAGCATGGCCTGGATATCATGCTCCATGAGTTTGATCCGGTTCAGCTCCATCCCTTTCTCCGACAAAGTCCCCAAGCGGATCAACTCCCTGTTGACACCCGGCTCCATAACCAACAAAGTGAAGGGAATAATGGCCGGTAGACACACCGCTGCGGTCACGTACAGCGCAAAAGGCGACACMACTCCTCCAACAAGCTCAACACTGCTTCCAGACGATCGATATGCTGAATAGGCGTTGCATAGTGTCGCCGCAACAACAATCAGTGGAGAGGTCGATTTGCCTTTATTGTACATGGTCTTGAACTGCCGTACGCCGACGTCCGCAGGTGCTTGGCGAAGCGTCAAGACACCTGCTTGACTAAAGCACCAGATGTAGCCTGTGCAGTTGTAGCTTAGTTACGAGAAGAGTCGATTTCTAGGATAATGCGGCAAGCTCACCAGATACGAATGACGCTCCCACAACCGCAAAGCCTTGGGCGGCGGGCAGTATGAATTCGGCCATGTTCTTTTGACGTATGTATGTTGAAAGTGATATGAATCTCTCAATGTTGGTTATGTGACGGACAAATGATAGTTCCTTGATTGGTACGCTCTTGTACTAGTTTTCAGGTGCCACGTTGAAACAAGACTTGACACGAGTGGTCGGTCAGTCGTTCAGTTTCGGCACAATCTACGCCGTATGCACAAATCTTCCGGACGCCAACCCTGATCGAAAATAGGACCCGATTTTTGCGCTGCACCTKCACCCCAACATTCTGAAATAACCCGCAAACGAAAGCAAGCAAGACTCATCCATCTCGAACAGACGGACATTAGCCCCTTCCGACAAACGCTGCTGAGGCTTCATTCCGATAGTATGTTCCGAAATCCTCTCACCATGCAGTCTTCATATGCTCGCCTTCGTCTCGCTGTGCTTCGTCGTCCCCACACAGCATACAGCATTCCATCTCGGCTTCCAGAATGGACTTCTTCAACCAGACCTACCTTGCTGCGGAGCTACCACCTTCACTTGCACCTGCGCTATTCGTAGTGTCTGATCTGCTCGATGCGCCGGTCAAGCTCGGAGTGACAACTGCCATTACAGCTTTGGTCAGCTTCCTCGCCTATCAAGCATACAGACCATCCGTGGACAAACGTTCTCCCGCGTTCACTTCTGATACGCTTCCGATCATCGGCTCGTTTGGTTTCGTCACTCGTCAATGGTAAGACTTGTTCAGTACTCGATCCACATTCTTCATGGCTGACAGCAACGTATAGGTCGTTTTGGAAGAATGCTGTCAAGGAATCCCGAACGGGAAACTTCAGTTTCTGGCAGGGTAAGCGACACCTGATCGGAATCTCTGGTCGCAATGCTCGCATCATGCTCCTCGATCATCCTCAGCTCTGCTTCATTTCCGGCCAGTCTTTGTTGGCATTTGGACTCCACTTCTGGCCTCCAATCCACAAGGCGTTTCACGGCACCGGGGAACGAAACAGCAGCTACTTCCTCAAGACACTTCTACCATTGCTCAAGACCGCTCGTCTGGAGCGCGTCTTCAAAGGGGCTATGGAGGATGCTAGCACAGACTTCAAGAAGCTGACGACCACCCATCCCAATGGAGTTATCAACGCACCGACCTTGTGGCGAACTGTATTCAGACAGAACGCTCGTCTCTTCATTTCGGATGATTTTGTCCATGATCAGGCACTGTTCAAGAAGATCTCGGATCACCTGGACGTTCTCTTGCACTCTTACAGCCCCTTCTACGCCTTTTTGAGATGGATTCCGGAGCCCAGCATGATCAGGCGTCGTATTGCCCGTCAAGGTATCCGCAAGATTATCCAGAACCTTATTGCAGACCGCAAGAAGAACGGCACCAAGTACAAGGATGATCCTCTAGCTATGATGATGGCCAACGGAGACGACGAGGAGAACATCACTGAGTTCTGCACCAGCGCCACCTTCATCACGTCCACCAACGCCCACGTCATCTTCCCTCAACTGATCGAAACCATGGCCGTTCATCCAGACTGGCAGGAGAAGTGTTATCGGGAGATCGTCGCCGCTGCAAACATCTACAACAAAGACACATCTCTGCCTCTGATCGACAGAATACAGTCGATTCCCATGAGAGCATGGGAAACTTCTTTCCCCAATCTCGAGATGTGCATGTACGAAATCATTCGCGTTTGGACCTCTTTCGCCGCAGGACGCCTAAATATCTCAGGAAAAGCAATTCCTATTCCAGACTCCAACGAGGTCATCCCTCCTGGCGCCTTTGCAATCTGGAATTCCACCGAGCTCAACTTCAACGAGGAACTCTTCCCAACCCCACACAAGTTCGACCCAGAGCGCTTCAAGGAAGGACGCCGAGAATTCGAAAAGGAACCTTATGGCTGTAAGTACTTACCTTTATCGTAGCGAATTTCCATGCCGCCTCCCGCTAACTATTTCTCTAGTCTTTGGATGGGGAGCCGGACAGCATCCATGTGCAGGCAAGAGATGGGGCAAGCTGCAACAAACCATCCTTGTCGCCCACGCGCTCGCTCTTTACAAATGGTCCAGCTGTGACGAGAACGGTAACAAGGACCCGCACGCCGCTCAGAGACAGGATCTCGGTGTGGAATTGGATTCTGAGGCGAAATTCGCTCTGCCTGCCGCTTACTGCAAATTTGAGCCCAGACAGCCGCTCTGAGTGAGCAAGCGGCTTCTTTGACCTACCTGCCTGCATTCACGATGTATACATTTCGGAGAAGAGTTGCAGGATATCTTCTTCACTTTTCATGGAAATGCACTACTAGGTCATATGTTGTCTTTTTTTGCAAGATCAGGGGAGAATCTCAGTTGACAGGGCCTGTATCGCATTTTTGTTCAAAAAGAATAGAGTCTCGTAGCAAATTTACCAAACGACCAAATGACAGACTTCGCTTTGTAGATCTATGTTTGCATAAGAGAACTTGGCTAGCAGTGGGATACATCGAGAAGTTTGCCGGACTGTAACGTTTCTCGGGACAACATGACTTCGTTGTGCATTCCCCCTGGAAGCCGCTATACTAATACCGATGGAAGTTCTGAGACTACGCCTCGATCCATCGGCAGCAGAGTCGCAGGTCTGTCTCGCAGGAAGATAGCGAGGAGCTGCTTCTACAAGATCGCGGTCGCATTAACATTGACATTGAAATCGCGCATTAGAGACATACTTCAACACTGCATTGCTGCAAACCAAAAGTGTAGGCATAACAGCTCTCCACCCTAACGACGCAAATAACGGACATATTGAGTTCCGAGGTTTTGGGTCGAAAATCAAGTTTGCTCGGGGTATAGGCATCCAGCAAGGTTTTTACTCGTAGCCTGAGTATATTATCTCCCACCACTTTCCAAGAAGACATACCGCTCCTCCATTCACACTTCAAACTCAGCAATAATGATCTTGCCAGCCGCCGTCACCGTCGCACTACCGTGGCTACAATGGGGCATAATCATAGCTCTAGCTTTCGTGTCAGGTTTGTGTTTACATTTATGCTATAAACGAGAAATGCCACATCGCTGATTCGATTTTTAATCTAGGCATAGCATGGTGTTTCATCGGCTGGGTCGTGCCCATCATCAAACTCAACACCAATTCCAAGACCGCCGCCGCGCAGCTCGTGGACACGGCCTATCGAGGAGGCATCTGGCTCGAGCCCTTCAACGCCGCACTCGCAGCCACTCTGGGATTGATGTCGATTGCACTTCGCTATCATCCGGACCCAGTTGAAGCTGCGAGCTGGAAATTCTTCGCTGGGGCAAGCTTTACGCTTTTGCAGGTGGCCTGGTGGGAAAGGGTTTTCATTTTCCCCCTCGATGATGCTGTAATGGCGATCAGAGACACGCAGGACCGTAAGAGTGCAGCGAATGGTCTCTCTGAGCAGAAGAAACTGGCGGATCTGCACCGCATGCTGGATGCATGGGCTGTGTACCACTCTGTCAGAGCTACGCTACCGTTTGTAGCAGCCATGGTTGCTCTGACCGGAAAGTTCAGCGTGCTGGCTTCATGGTGAGAAGATTGGYGAAGTGAAGGGAGTCGTCGGGTGTTTGCTGTCAAATATCATTCTAGAACATGATATGAACGGCGAGTTGGGTCTGGATTTCGTGTATCCCTTTTCTGGATGCCGGTTGAAGTTGTTGCGGATTGATCAGACAGAGTTGCATCGTTTGTTCTACATTCAGGCTCTCTTGAGACTTTATACCGGCAATCGAAAATATCATGGAGCGTCAAAGTCTCTACCTTTGCTGCAGTGTACGTTTTGATCATGTCTTGATCCAAGTCTTGATTGGGAAATATAAATTACCGCATTGGGGTAGGCAAACAACTTCTTGGCGACCTTTTGCATCGAACTCAGATGCAACGGCGAATGCCGAGTCCGCAAGCCCAGTTTTTTTTCCCCGGACTTGCGAGGTTGACAACATTTACCACGGATCCGGGTGATACTCATGTCTGCCCAACTCTCTGCTGTAATGGTGGTAGAACATGGAGTGATCCGGTATTCGGGATTTGGGAGCTCCCTTCTCGCGGGCCAATGCACTTCTTCCCGCTTCGGAACAATTGCTTAGACTTCCGGACCCCAAAACACGCCTTCCAGGATGAAGCTATAGTGATATATTGATGAAGATCGAATGAGAAAAGGTTCAGATTATCTCTTGCTGCTGCATCACTGACACCACAAGTCCATATTCATCACCGAAAATATGGGAAGCACAGATGAAGAGGGCGCGAAGGGCGGCTTGCCCTTGGTTCTGGATGTCGATGTGTTGGTGGTGGGTGCTGGACCATCCGGTGCCTCACTCAGCTGCTTCTTGGCATCTTATGGTCCGTATCGTACACACGAGTGCCGTCTGATGCGGTCCTCGAACATGTTCGTTGTTGGCTGATTAAAAGATAGGCGTCAATGCATTGATGATATCCGATGTTTCTGCCCCAATGACACATCCACGTGCTAATTACTTCAATATGGCAGGTCTAGGTAAGTAGATAACTCCTAAATTGCAACGTATACGAGTCTAATTCGAGCGAACAGAGTGCTTGCGAGAGATTGGTCTCGAAGAAAAAGCGCTTGAGATCGGCTTCCCGGTATCTGAATACTCACCATATACACGATTTTGTAACACTCTGGCTGGCGAGGAGATCTACCGCGCGTATGCTCATGGAAGCGATCCTCACAGACATGTAAGTAGCTACCCTCGAATTCCACATCTACCGAATGTGTACGCCGAGTGAACGACCGAGCTGAACCGTAACATTAGGGAGAGTACCATGATGCGAGTCCATCTGGAATTCTATGTTTGTGCCAGACCAAGCTCGAACACCTGCTCTTAGGCTATGCGGCAGACCATGGAGTTCCGACCCGATGGAACACACGGCTCCTCACCTTCGCCGAAGATCGGAAAAGTGATACCGTCCTCGCCGTCTTGGAGAACACGTTGACCCAGCAGAGATCCATGGTCCGCTGCAAGTACCTTGCAGCCGCCGATGGAGCGAACAGTAGCATTCTACCCATGCTTGATATTCCAGTGGTAGTAGAAGCGAGTAGTGGATCAGTAACCAGTGTGCATGTCGAAGCAGACCTAGGGCATCTGGCATCGCCTACACCAGCCCTACTCAACTATCTGGGCTGTCTGGATGCACCACAGCCTCTGTACGGACCTATAGGCATCGCACATTTCATCGAACCATGGAAGACCTGGTCTCTGTCTCTCTTTCCCCATCCGAGCTGTACGCAAGAACCCACCGATGAAATGGTCATGACTCGCATCAAGGAACTCATCGGAGACGACAGCGTCCATTACGAGGTCAAGGGCATCAAGACATGGGCTCTGAAGAACATCTACGCGGAGAAGTACTCGCAAGGGAAAGTCTACTGTGTCGGAAACGCCGTGCACCAGCATCCGCCTTTTGGAGGTTTGGGCACAAGTACCTGTCTTGAGGATGCATTCAACCTTGCCTGGAAATTCGCACATGTCTTGCAGGGTAAAGCAGGCAAGTCTCTGTTGGATTCCTACAGTAATGAGCGGCAGCCGGCTGGCAAGTACGTGGTTGGCCGGACCGCTCTGAATGGTATACTCAATTTCAAGGTCTTTGGCATGATGGGATACCTCGATGGAGAGACGACCATGGACAGACGAGCGAGAATGTCAGATTTGCTGAAAGAAGACTCACCCGAAGGCGAGAGTCTACGATGCGAATTCCGCAAAGCAGTGCAAGACCTCGGCGATGAACGACACAATGTTGGAGCCGTCATGAACCAATGGTACAAGTCCGATGCAGTATATTCACAGGATGAGCTGGAGGAACCACCATGGCCAAAGACGGAATCAGAACGCAGCTGTAAAGTGTACACCAGCACATATCCAGGTTGGCGGGTTCCACATGCTTGGCTGAGCGTGTCACAAAAGGAGCGAGGTGGTCGCAAACCTCTGGTCTCAACACGGGATCTCGTTGGACACGGCAAGTTCGTCATCCTCACAGGTATTGGCGGAAAGAATTTGTGGGCACCCGAAGCGAAGAAAGCTGGTCTGGCACTTGGAGTAGACATTGAAGTACTTGGTATTGGTTGGGGACAAGATTATGAGGATACTTTCTTCCGATGGAGTGAGGTACGACAGGTCAGTGAGCGCGGAGCTGTGTTGGTCCGGCCAGATCGCACGGTTGCATGGCGAGCCCAAGGATCGCCTGCAGATGCACCCTCAACGCTCGAAGATGTACTCAGGAGCGTGCTTTGCTTATGATTGTCGAAGTTACTATAAACTATTTGATCACTTCAATAGACTATCCATGAATACTCCAGTGCTCCCAATTCCAGTGTCCCATACATGATATGTTTGCAGTTCTCTTCTCCATTTATGGTACCGCTCCGTGATGTTTGCATTTGCCGACCCGTCACGATGTCGAACATCTGACCACAGGCAGATCTTCCAAGCTTCGGTGAATAGCTCATGTATTGTAATGCCATTTAAGGAGGTGAAGGTTGTGTGCGKGAATTCTGTGGCTACTGAAAAGCATTCCGGCCTGATTGATCTTGCGAAGAAGTTCTGGTTTCCATACTACAGCACTACAACACATGTTGGTCTCATCTTCCTGCCAACTTCCAATACTTCAGCGCATTCGCTGCCCCAGTGGCGAGTGCACCACCAACAATCATGCCGAAAAACATCGATGAGAATCCCCAGCTGCTCCCGCTGTCTTCACTTGCGAACTTCAATCCATCAACCACCTTTCCATTGTTCACAAATTCTTCAATCCATCCAATCGTCATCCTGATTCATGTCGTCAGTCAATGTAAATCTTTGTCTCCATCAAGGTCGTCGCCACACTTACTTGCTATTCTTCGTATCCGCGAACAATTCGTGATCATGCATCAGCTTCGCCTTATAGACTGGATCCTGCTTAATCTTCTTGTAGTCTTCGATGCTTTCGAACACAACCTGGCTGAAACAATCATAGTCCGCTAAATTAACCATCTGCGAGTCGAACAAATGACCCATCAGTTCCCTTGTTGCCGCTTGGTTGTGAATCTGAGTCCAGCGTTTGATGCCGTATTTTGCCATCAAAGGCTTGGTAATGGGAGCTGAAACAGTTGTCATGTGGTTTCGATATGCCTCCTCAGAAAGTCCAGCTTTCCTGTATCCGAGAATGGTAAGACATAGATAGTGAGTTGGTGGTCCGTTGGGCTCGGCTCTAGCCGGGACGGCGGGCAAATCGGATACCATGGTGAAAGTAATTCGATGTGATGCTCAGGATGTTGCTGAAATGACTGTTGAATGGTGTTGCCGTTGACTAAGTACGAAAAGACTTCAAAACTGGTTGGAACCGAAACTTGTCGGCGAAGTTGAAAGTACCTCCTGTGCGGACAAGTTCGGGTCATTCGGGTCAGCCACTGGATGTGCCCATCGGGACATATGTTTTGAGGCCAAATTCAGGATCCTTGACTCTCCGCAACAGCAACTTTTTTTATTATATAGCGAAGAGGAAGAAATGCGGTGTCTTGTTACCGACTATGCGTGGTACTCTAGAAGGATTAGAGAGCTCTGATTTGATTTTGACCACAGTACAAACAGCCTCAGACGGATAGTAAGGGCAAGCTAATGCTTCCATCCACTACGCTGAGAAATCGTGTGAGAGACAAGGTAGCAGTGAAAGAGCTAGCACAGCAACTCGTTGTGTCAGGAGTCACGTATCCTACGCGTGTGGAGATTCGTAGCAGACTTGCTGATGTAAAGGGGGCCTATGAGCATACCGTACAGAGTGCGGAGTACACACTAGGCCTCAGCGAACTTGGCACACGGCACATCATTGTACAAGGAGATCGAGATCTTCTTGCCATGTGGTCTACCGGTGGTCTGTGCAGCAGAATAAAGAGCCTCACCACGCCCGAGTGCCGAAATTGACACGCGGTCATCCCACTTTCTCTATTCTTGTCCCACCTTCACCGATGTTGACGGACGACAGCGTACTGGCTCTGCATTGGCCATGCGGCACTCAGGCTCCAATTACGTGAGCCAGTGATCCACGCTGACTGCCACGCGGTTCACACGAGACGACGGCCTGAGAATAGGTTAATCACTTCACTCATATCCAGCTGCCTTCGCTGTCCGATCGCTGTCTAGGATTGCTTTCTTTAATCGCCTCCCTGCGCTGCATTCATGTTTGTTCATCTCTCCCTTTCATCACGCCCTTTCTCGATGCTGTGTAGGAGAAGCTCCCCAGTGCCCTGTCAGCGACGCTCGAGCAAGGTGCTTGATCGACGATGTTTGAATGGCGTAAACTCAGAAACAGCAGCACGGATGTTCGCTCCAGCAGAACTTACAAGGCCAACTCACGCCCGGTGCGTCCAATCTATCTATGACGTTAGTGGACGGGTGCGTCGAACGGACAGACCGCGAAGGACGCCTAGAACCCCACGAAGGACCTGCTCGAAGAATCCTAGCATGGTTCGCGCGAAGGACCTGCACGAAGGACCTCCACGAAGGACCTCCACGAGACGAAAGCGGAAGGCATCACAGACATTGGCAGCCCCACGCCCCCTCGGACCGACTCTCGCTCCGCACACGGACCCCGAGCGGAGGGAGGGCCCTCTGCGGGTAATGGCCTTGCCGCTGGCAACCGCCAGCTTTGGTACCATCTGATTCGCCATGGCTGGATGAAACCGACATCCCCAGGATTCTGAAATCAACCACACAGGCGAAATTGACGTTAGAGTGTCCGCTTCCTCCCAGCGCGCTGGGTGAGAAGCTGCTGCTTCGGAGCAGTGACTATATAGGACTATGTCTCCTCGAGGCCTCGATCGATCGATCCTTGGACATCTTGATTCTTCGTTCGCACCCTGGCTACTTCTTGGTCCATCCGAGTACGTGCGCCATCACCCATCACCCAGACACTGAACATGGCCGCTGTTTCCAGGCTTCCAAACAAACCTTCGCCAGGCACGACCCACAATGGGCGTACGCTTGCGGGGCCGGGGCCGCCGGGTATCCCATCGCGCAACAGCTGTGTGTCCTGTGCAGCGGCAAAGATGAAGTGTTCCAAAGACAGGCCCTGCTGCGTGCGCTGCTCCAGACGCGGGCTTCAGTGCGAGTATTTCATTCCAAAACGGGCCGGGAGAAAACCAAACAGCGCCAGATCGGGCTCAAGTTCCAGCGTAAGCCCGTCTTATGAGCAGTCTCTGGACGGTCGAAGTAAAACTGAAAACAATGCCGCTTCACATCTTCAAGCGCCTCGGGATGAACATCCGGCACATCCTACCGACTTCCACGACATGATGAGCCCCATCGATCCGATGCAACGGGATCAACCCATGTTATCGGGCTGGGATGCAGATTCCATCTTGGATGGCAACTACTCGAACTCGCAAACACCAGCGCCCGGTACCTGCAACCCGGAATTCGATCTGTCTTACATGGGAGGCTATCACGGCAACGATCTGGCATTCTGTGACGATTTCATCATGCCAACTAGCAATACCTTCGGCAATGACCACTTCCGGCCGCCGGCAGATCAATTCCTGGATATGGGCACATATCCGATGCCGGAACATACATCAACAACTCTTCAGTCCATGCTACAATCCGTACCGGCCGATCACACGTCTGTGTTCAAGTCGTGCAATCCATGCGTATGCATGGAAGAGGTGCTCGACCGACTACATCGATTGTCCCAGTTAGCAATTACTGTTCGGGCGACATTTGTCAGCAAGCAGCATGCCGGCGATGCTGGCATCTTGAAGACGATCATGGATGTCATGGCTAAAAACAAGGAGGCTACTTCTACCGTGGACACCATGCTGGAGTGCTCTGCCGAGCATGACGAGGGCATCGTCTATGTATCCTCCCTTCTGCTGTTCAAAGTCCTTGGCCTCTACGCAGCCATCACATGCAAGACTTCATCTTCCCAGGATGCGCCATCAATCGAAGCCGTACAGCGCTATCTAGCCGAGAAGCACGGAAGCTGTCGTCTGAGCGATGAACTCRGCACGGTCACCGCACAAGTCGTTCTCAACGAGCTACATCGCCTTCGAAGGGTGATTGAGCGGCTTGGCTTATGTCTCAAAGAACGTGCCACAAAAGTCGTTTGCTCGGAGATGTGTTCGACCGGCGAAATCACCGAGCTAGATATCGGTATGGCGTGGCCAATGCCCTCGACGGTGTTTGAACAATTAGGTGACAGTCTGCGTGTACAATTTCAAAGACTTTCGCTGGGGATCATGGATCGACTTACGGCTGTTCGGAACGAGATGCCCTCCTCTGGCTGATATATGAGGAATTACCTACTCTTCGAGACGTTTCATGGCTATGAAGGTCGTAAAAACAGGAGACCTTGCCTACAAATTGCTCGGTTAGATTTGGAATGGAAGCTGGAGATGACCGGGAAGAACTTTGGGTATCAAYCAACTACTGTACATAGAAATACGTTGTCCCCAATTTGTCACGATCATATACGAATTTACCCTCAAGTGATAGACAATCTCGCACTGTACATCTGACACTAGTCTGGTCGGTGTGATTATAAGCATTTACCGAGTGAGTGAAGTCAAAATTTCGTTGAGCACGTCCGAGCAGCCAGTGTAGGACGTCCCTGTGGGTGGCAGATATTGTCCAGTTCGCATAATACCAGATGCCATGTACGCTAGTGCCCTGTGGTGAAGCAATACGGCAGCWCGATAAGCTGGTGTGGAACACAGAAGAGACCGTTTTTTCCAGGCGAGATCCTCATTCGCGGCAAAAGCAATTAGGGTTAGGGTTGGGGTATCATTATCACTCAGCGTGAGAAGGATACAGACTATGTGCTCGATGCAGAGATATGTCATAGAAAGTACATCCGATTGCTTTTTGTCACATCAGTCTCGTTCTCTCGAAAGACCATACATTGCCCTTGGAATCAATAGATTTGTCTATGGGAATGTTGGAGACGAAGTGAATGATGACGCGGCTGCTTTGACTCAAGCCGAACCCCAAGCCCTCCGAAGCTGCACTCAAGTTGGCATCTGCGGCTCTTCAAATAACAGAAATCCATCCTCTGTCACACTCTCCCACCATTCTTCGCTCCCTTCTCCCGACTGGTCTCTGTTCTCCCGTGACGGTGGCTCGGGTACGTGCTCTGTCACAATCTGAGTCAATCTTTTCAAGGGATCTCCATGCCATTCCTGCAAGTATCGCAGTATGAGCTTCATGGTATGACAACCGTCATTGCCAGCACAATGAAACGAGCCTTGACGCCAATGGACTCCCATTGTGTCAAGCATATCCTGTAAGGCCCCCTTGACAGGCAGTCCCGCAAGTCATGCGACTCCATATGTATCCAGCACACCTGTGACATGGATGTCTTCGAGGAGAACTCCCAAATCATCCAGACTCCGCATCTCCGATTGCACATTATGGGCGACGAGAACAATCTGTGCTCCCGTTGTTTCGTGAAGGGTGGTAAAAAAGGACGTCAATGTCGATGATAAGAGTCCTGCATGGATGCGGACCGTCTCTCCAAAGCAGAATTTTCTATTCCGATCAATGAGAAGTTTCTGTGAATCTTCAATCTATATTTGCACGGCTGCCGCTACCAATCAATCAATCAATCAATCATACACACACACACACACACACACACACACACACACACACTCTCTCTCTCTCTCTCGCTGTTAAGATCTAAAAGATGACATCCTCATCCTTTTCTCCCTCTTCCAGCATATTCTTCGACTCTCCCCCATCATTCTCCTTATCAGCCTCAGCCTCGACAGCCATTTCCTTGGCGGCTTTCTTCTTGCGCAACAGCTCCTCTTCCGCCGCGGCCTTTTCCTTGAAACCCTTGACTTTCTTCAGTCGCACAAAGTCCTCTCGGTCCAATTCATCCAATTCCGTGTTGATGTACTTGATCGTGTTCTCCGTTCGGGGGATAATGACGTGTTCGCTGTGAAATAATATTAGCCAGCCATCATTTCCTTTGCATTCCCTCTCTCAAGAACTTACATGGCATTAACTCTCCGATTCACAACCTTGATAACCTCATCCAAAATAACAAACGCAGTCTGCAAACTAGCCAATTCCACCAAAGTCTCCACAGCTCTCGTATAAGTCTCCCTACACTTCTGCACCTGCTGCCCGCCCTTCCCCAACCCCGTCATCCCAAATTCACTCGTCCCCTCCAATTGAAAACTCTCAAAAGCCGGTAGAAACACACCACTGACATTCTCCTGCTTGGTCCTAACCCGAAACTTGGCACTCCTGGCACTCTCCGTGATTTGATAGGCCACGGAATTGGAACCCACGGCATAGGTGACTTCGGCGAGGGAGAAGGCGGCGATTTGCATGACGCGGCCCATTTTGCGTTTGGCGTCGTCGATGCGCTTGGTGATTTCGCGGAAACGTTTGGTTAGGGCTTCGGATTTGCGTTTGAGGAGATCGTGGCCTGTTTGGGCGCCTTTGAGCTTGGATTTCATTAGGCCGAGGGATTGGCGCGTTGGAAAGACTTGTTCGCGGTCCTGGAGTTCAAGAGTGTTAGTGGGATATGACAAGGGATGGGATGGGATGGGGTGGGGAGATGTATACATTGCCTGACATGATGGGTGGTCGTGGTGGGGTGGGAGATGTTTGGGTAGTGGGATTGCGGGGCGGGCTGTAGGGTGTCTGTCAATATGACAGGCAGTTTCTCAATGCGGTCAGAGGAGAAGATGATGTCGGTGAGTGAGTGAATGTGACGATGATGTCGATGCTGGAGCTCCTGCCGCAGCAAGCACAAGCACCACGTCCAGTAAAGTCAACGGAGTTCGGGCCGGCGATCCGACCGCCGACTCCCGCGACTCCCGCCGCCGCATTGCACCTTCCATGATTCAAGGTCTTTCACGCGCCGATTGATCCACATTCCTCTGTTGAAGTGAAGGGAAGCATGCCGGGTGGGCTGCCATTCATTTCCCTCTCCATTGGACGTCGCCGCTCACAAATCATGTCTCCCATGGCCACCTCCACCACCGCCTCCTCCACCCCGTCCGCCCTCTACCTCATCGACGCCAATTCCGAAGTGTATGAAAATGATATCCTGCGCGCCCCGGAAAACATCAAAGCCTGGCTGGATTATGCCCACTTCAAGCGACAATATGGAMCTCTCCTCGAACAGAGTTTCGTGCTGGAACGCGCGTGCAATGCGCTMCCTCGGAGCTACAAACTGTGGATGATGTATCTCGATCTTCGGGTGGGACATCTCAAGGGAAAGAATCCCGCGCGATGGAAGTCGGAATATCAAAAAGTCAATGCCTTGTTTGAACGGGCGTTGGTCYTGTTGAACAAAATGCCCAAGGTATGGGAAAAGTACCTCGAGTTTCTGTGCAAGCAGCCGCTCATCACACACACTCGACGGACATTCGATCGCGCGTTGAGAGCGTTGCCCATCACGCAGCACAATCGGATTTGGATGCTGTATCGGCCATTTGCGCATTCTGCGGGAGGAGACACGGCGGTCAAGGTGTGGAGGAGATATATCCAACTCCACCCGGAGCATGTCGAGGAGTTTATTGAGTTGTTGGAGAAGGAGGGGAAATACACCGAGGCCGTGCAGCAATACATGGCCATCTTGAACAACCCCAAGTTCAAGAGCAGAGAGGCAAAGGGTCCCTTTCAGCATTGGACGGAAATGTTGGAAATCTTGATTGATCATGCCCGTGTGGTGCCCAATCCGGTCCCATTACCTGGAGGCAGTACCATCTCCGTCGAGACCATCATTCGATCGGGATTGGAGCGCTTTCCGGATCAAAGAGGCATCCTCTGGGTGGGTCTCGCTCGATACTACATCAATCGGGGTGCATACGAACGAGCAAGAGACATCTTCGAGGAGGGCATCACAACGGTAATGACCGTGCGAGACTTTAGCGTCGTCTTTGACACCTACGCTGAAGCGGAAGAAGCTCTCATCTCCATCAAGTTGGAGGAATCGGCGAAACGGCAGGAAAAAGGCAGAGTCGATGAGGACGCAGATCTCGATCTCGACATTCGCATGCTCCGATTCGAACAGCTCATGGACCGTCGACCGTTCCTCGTGAATGATGTCCTCCTCCGGCAGAACCCTCACAATGTCGCGGAATGGCAGAAACGAGTCCACCTTTGGGGAGGCAACAAAGCGATGGTGGTTCAAACATACGCCGATGCAATTGCTGCCGTATCACCTAAGAAAGCAATGGGCAAATTTCACGAACTCTGGACAAACTATGCCAAGTTCTACGAATCTGGAAACGATCTCACCAATGCCCGCATCATCATGGAGAAGGCGGTCAAGGTTCCCTACAAATCGGTGGGAGAGCTGGCAGAGATGTGGACGGAGTGGGCAGAGATGGAGCTTCGGAATGAGAATTTTGACAGAGCAGTCGCAATCATGGCTTCAGCTACGAAAGCTCCCAAGAGAAGTAATGTCGACTACTTTGATGAAACGCTCTCCCCTCAGCAGCGTGTTCACAAGAGCTGGAAATTGTGGTCATTCTACGTGGATCTTGTGGAGTCCGTCTCTTCTCTTGATGAGACTAAAAAAGTCTACGAACGAATCTTTGAACTGCGGATTGCAACCCCACAGACTGTCGTCAACTTTGCAAATCTTCTGGAGGAGAATGAATACTTTGAGGAAAGCTTCAAAGTATATGAGCGTGGATTGGATCTCTTCTCATACCCCGTCGCCTTTGAACTCTGGAACCTTTACCTAACAAAAGCGGTCGACCGTCGCATCTCCATTGAACGACTCAGAGACCTCTTCGAACAAGCCGTAGACGGCTGTCCGCCTCGCTTCGCCAAAACACTATACCTCATGTACGGCGCTCTGGAGGAGGAGCGCGGATTGGCAAGACATGCGATGAGAATCTACGAGAGAGCCACCCGGGCAGTCGCGGATGAGGACAAGGCAGAACTCTTCGAATTCTACATAACAAAAAGCGCGAGCAATTTCGGACTTACATCGACAAGACCAATCTATGAACGAGCGATTGCGGCATTACCCGACAAAGATGCTGCGGGCATGTGTGTGAAATTCGCAGAGATGGAGAGGAGGTTSGGCGAAATCGACCGAGCACGAGCGATTTGGGGACATGCGAGTCAATTCTGTGATCCGCGAGTCAACCAGGACTTTTGGCGCAAATGGGAGGCCTTTGAAGTGCAGCATGGCAATGAGGATACTTTCAAGGAAATGCTCCGGATCAAGAGGAGTGTTCAGGCGCAGTTCAATTCGGATGTGGGATTTATTGCTGGTCAGGCCGTGGCGAGGCAGCAGGAAATCGAAGCGAGTGGAGGTGGGGAGGTGGATGATGGCGGTGAGGATGGTGAGGATGATGGGGAGAGGGCGGATGCGATGAGGGAATTGGAACGGCAGGCTCGTGCTCCCGTGGGATTTGTGGCTGCTAGTAGTGGGCCTGAAGGTGGGGATCGGAAGAAGGGGGTTGATGAGGGAGTGGTGGTTGTGGAGAATGAGGATGCTGTGGAGATTGATGAGGATGATTTGTGAGGTTATCGGGGGATTGGAATGGAATGGAGTCAGGGTTTGGGGGGAGCATTCGGCGGGGATGACCAATTCCCTTTTTTTTTCTTCTTCCGGTTGTATGAACGCAAGGGAACCATCGATGCCACTCAAGAATCTTTTTTCCTTGTTGAAGATTCCTGGCGGTTCCTATATTCTTTGACCTAGCCACACACACACACACTCTCTCTCTCTTCTCCTCAATGATTTTGGATATCTATCTGGTGGCGACGAAATATGTTTGCTCGCGGGAGAAGGAATCTGGCTTACTGTGGTAGTAGGGTAAGGTAAGTTTCCAGCTGAAAATTTGAACTGAAACATTCCGCTCCGAATGAAGTGATGGTTGATAAAGGCTGTTTGTTGTACATGGCGCTGTGTTGTTGGCTTGCTTGCCCTACAAGGTGTTTCAAAAGCTGATTCTACTACTCGTAGAGGGCAATCCATTCCACGCGGATCAAGTTTGATCGAAATGTACAAAGGGAACCGAACCAGTCAGGTCCATCTATCTTTCTGGCTCACTCACTCACTCCGGGAAGTACTTTGCATCTTCTCTAGGGAGCCTAACAACTACATCTTGCCACGCGTTTGCCATTTGTTTGTCAATTCAGAAAGCTCTTCCCTCTCTCTCTTTGATAAAGCTGGCTAGTTGTTTGCTCGGCCGGCCGGCCTTTTTGAGGAGGTAACTTACTTTATATATATACATGTCTGACGATGGCTAGGAACGATGAATACTTCGCAATTCAATCAATCCAAAAAATTATGGTTCCCAAAGACAGCGAAAAAAAGGACAGCAGGAGGAACGAACGGGCTAACCTCCAGATAGCACAAAATCACCTCCAGATGGCCCACGACGCACTGAATGAGATTCTCTATACACGCGGCGATCAAAAATCTGATGACGACGGACAGGGACAGAAGAAGGAGAAGAAGAAGAAAAAGAAGAGAAAGATTGAATTTGGTGAGATTTTGAAGAAAGGCACCCACGACGAAGATCTTCAGAAAGCTGCAGAAGAAGAAACCGCTGCTGCTACTCTAAAGCAGAGAAAAGGTCTCGATGAGCAGCAACAGCTCAGCGCTGGGTTTTCGAGCCGGCAGATTCCAAGACGGATTCGAGCGGGTGTCGTGGAGGAATCTACTGAGAGGCGGGATGCTGAAGAGGAGGTGAAGGAGGCTAAAGGTACGGCTTTGCCTTCTTCGCCTGCTTCTGGGGGTGGGTGTGATCCGTGAGATGGATGATTGGGGGGAGATTTGGAGAGATTTTGTGATGATGTGGCTTTTTTGCGTATGAGGTGTGGAAAGTTTGGGGTTAGTTTGAGATTGTGGGGATGATATTCGTGTTTGATGTTGAGGTTGCGGTTGGGGATGACATCACCCATTTTTCCGCAGTTTCGTATTCAGGATTTCTGTGAGCCATTGTTGTTCCCTACTTAGAATGTGTAGAAGGCGAAGATTTTAGTATTGCAATACCGCTAGCACGACTTGATTCTCGCGGCCATGGCATGCGTGATGATGCGTATTCTTTGTTGAGATTCTATGGATTGCTCTGCTCGGTTTCTGTATAATGAGCTTTGGTCCTGACATGTTTGCTTTGCAGTCTGCTTAAGATGGGTCTTGCGCTGTCGGGAAGAAGAACATCTCAAGCTACTGCTATATCAGTTTTCGCTGATATGGAGAACCGGACAGCAGACTCACACGCAGCCGAACGGAACAGCTGCCAGAAAGATTTTGCGGAGAGTGGAGATGGTCATGCCGAGGAGAAGATTGCGGATGTGGCAGAGGGTGGCAAAAAGGAGAGTGTTATTGACGGCAGCGACGACGACGAGAAAGACGGTGCGGGAAAGAACGTGGATGTGAATGAGCAGCATCTTGAAGAGCGTACAAATCCGCCAAAGGGGGGAACTCTTAAGGACAAATCGCGTAGGCTACTGCCGGATCGATAGCATCATTGAGGTTGGAAGACTTTCTGATTCTCATCAGCATCGGTGACGGTCGGTCTTGAGATCCTCATCCCTCTAGTCGCACACTCTTTAAGGGTTTTGAACAAAATGGTATGTTGATGATCAGGATGGTGTCTGGGTGAAGTCTAGGGTGAGGTTGTCGAGCTGTGGAGATAGAAGCCGCTTTCCTGCTTTGGGCATAGTCTGATGCTATCTCAACTCAATGCAGTCATTGCCTTCACCTCACTACTCACCATCTCCTTCGCCTTCCATCTTCCATTCATCATGTCCTCTTCAGCACTTCGAGCAGCCATCCTCATCGTCTCGGAGACTGCGTCAAAGGATGCGTCTACTGATAAAGGCATTCCCGCTTTACAGCAGACTTTTGCGGACAAAGGCGGAGGTCAATGGCAAGCAACTGACACCAAGATTGTGACTGATAATGTCCTCGATATTCAACGTGCCATCACTGCTTGGACAGATGGCGCAGATCCGGTGAATCTTATTGTCACAAGTGGAGGCACTGGATTTGCTCAGAAAGATGTGACTCCAGAGGTAGGTTGTAACCCACAAAGGCACATAGGTTTAGATGATGTTGACAACAACCAAGGCAGTGACTCCTCTCATACACAGACATGCCACCGGACTGGTACATACAATGCTTTCAGCCTCCTTGGCTATAACGCCTTGTCCGTCAAAACTTCCATGGCTCGTCAAGGAATCTCAACTAACATCTCCACAKTCGCAGCAATGGCCCGACCGGTCGCTGGTGTTCGGAATGGGACCCTGATCCTCACTCTACCTGGTTCGCCGAAAGGAGCAAAAGAGAATCTCGAGGCAGTGCTAAAGCTTTTGCCACATGCCTGCCAACAGGCTTCTGGGGCTGATTCTCGTACTTTGCATGCTGGTGGAGTCAAGAAGCTTGAAAAGGACGCCAGTGTGTCGGCTGCTGCCCAAAGCCCCTCCTCAAACCATCATCACCACGATCACTCACATGATCATTCGCATGGTCATGGTCATGGCCATCACCACGGCCCAAAGGCACACACACTTCCAGAAAATCGGCCAATGTCAAACGACCCCAACGCTGGACCTTCACGACGATACCGCGAGTCTCCTTACCCCATGCTTGCTGTGGAAGATGCATTGGCTCAAATCACACAGCATACACCTGCACCCACGATTACAAAATCACCCGTCAACGAAGATCTCGTTGGATCCGTGCTCGCAGAAGATGTGACTGCGAGCGAATCTGTTCCTGCTTTCCGAGCTAGCATTGTAGATGGATATGCTGTCGTGGCCTCTAACCATGTTCTTGTACCCAGCACCAAAGGTATCTTCCCAGTCACTGGAATCTCACATGCACAGGCCGCTAAGGACATGCCGACCCTGCGATCTGGAGAAGTGGCGCGAATCAYCACAGGTGCTCCGCTTCCACCTGGCGCCACTGCTGTTGTGATGGTAGAGGATACAGTACTTCGCTCAATGACAGAAGATGGCAAGGAAGAGAAAGATATTGAGATTCTCACTGATGATATCAAGCCCGGCGAGAATGTCCGCGAAGTCGGAAGCGATGTGAAGGCTGGGAGTGTGGTCATGAAGAAGGGTGAAGRCATCACTGCAATTGGCGGAGAATTTGGTCTCCTCGCTTCGGTAGGCACGAGAGAAGTCGCAATCTTTCGGAAACCTATTGTTGGAGTACTTAGCACTGGCGATGAGATTGTACAACACGATCGACCGGGTGAGCTGAGACTCGGTGAAGTGCGGGACACAAATCGTCCGACACTTCTCACTGCAGTTCGAGGTTCCGGTTTCGAGGCAGTGGACCTCGGGGTTGCCTCTGACAAGTGAGTGCTACGAGCATGTCTTCTCTTTCACATCACTGACTTTCCACAGACATGGTGCGTTGGAAGAGCATCTTCGCTCCGCCATGCGGAAGGTGGACGTCATCATCACCTCCGGCGGCGTATCGATGGGTGAACTTGATCTTCTAAAACCCACCATTGAACATAGCCTTGGTGGCACGATCCACTTTGGCCGCGTGAGTATGAAACCTGGAAAACCCACGACATTCGCCACAGTGCCATTCAAAGCCAACGACGGTACATCACAAACCAAGGTCATATTTTCACTACCCGGCAATCCTGCCTCTGCGGTTGTAACATACCATCTCTTCGTCCTGCCGGCTCTACACAAGATGAGTGGCATCAGTCCTGTTGGACTACCCAAGGTCAGGGTTGTGTTGGATCAAGACGTCAGAATGGACCCGCAGAGAGCCGAGTATCATCGTGTGATTGTCACGGCGAGAGCTGATGGACTTCTCCATGCTACGAGTACCGGGTTTCAAAGAAGTTCGGCTATTGGGAGCTTCAAAGGCGCCAATGCTTTGCTTTGTCTACCTGCCGAGAAAGGCTCAAAAGTGAAGGGAGATAAAATTGACGCACTGTTGATGGGAAAGATCACGAGCGAGTTGACTGGGTGAGCCTGGAGAAGGACTTGTTATAGGTTTGCATCCTTGCATTTTGATTCTCGACAAGTGCTGACATCGTCGCAGTCTATCTCGTGGAATGGACTGAACGCCATGCCTCATTAAACTCCAGTTCATACGATGTCATTCGTACGTTGAAAAATCCCCAAAAAACAGCCCATTTCATCAGGGCAACAATTCAACAATCTCAGTGGTCCATCCGCCGCTTTCTCAATCTGTTCCGGACATCACAGGTCTTGGCTTGTATGCTCATCCATCGTCTTGAATGTACTAAACTTCTGTCAGTCCTCAACCTTGCCATGTCCGCATGCGCACAACACTTACATCACAATCGTACTTGAAAGTTGCCTTTCCGCATCGAGACCTCTGCGCCCTCTCACGAATGAGCATCTTCGCGAAATCCTCAATCTGATCCGGGTCGACACAATACGGAATCTTCTGACTTCGGAACCACGGCGCGACGGCTCGCTTGAGGCATCGAACGTCGCGAAGCTTCTTCACAATGGTCGACGGCATGTGCCTGGTCCAAGCCTCACACAGCGAGATGTCCTCAACGATGAAGGTAGTCGACTTGAGAAAAGGGGCCATGAACATGGCGCGCGTCATTCTGTCGACCTGCATGAGCTGGAAAGGAATCTCAGGCGAATGTTTGATGATGGGCTCTGATGGAGGTTGTGGGATGAGGCGGAACCAGGGCCTGGATCCAGGTCTGGTGCACGTCACATCGATGGTTGTGTTACTCGAGGGCGTGAACGTCAACTTGTAGATCATCTCCCAGAGTTCGGGTGGGAGGCTGTCCATCCTGTCCCGGAACTGCTTGGCTTTGATGGAGGCAGGAGAACGACGCTTCAGACGGATGGTGGATTTGCCGCGCATCGTGGTTGGTGAGTTGGAGGACATGTTGTCCACTTGGGTTGGAGAGATGTTGATGTTGACTAGTTGATCAACTCGAGAATTGACGTTCACTAGTTGATCAATTTGGGAAGTGACTAGTCGAGTATGGAATTCTGGTGCACGGACCTCCACTCATATCTCCCCCCACAGATCTTTCTTCGACATTCTTTCTCAAAATAACAGTTCAACACTACTCCTCTCTACTCGACCGTTCAAGACACCACATAACGAGTCGATCGACCCCCTCCAATCCACAACCTCTCCTYTCCATCCAATTCGCGCACCATGGCGACCTCTGCAACAACCTCCAAGCTCCGCGCAGGCCTCAACACCCTCCCCCAAGAACTCTACGACACAATCTACGACCTAACCTTCACATCCTCCCCACGAACAATCTACATCCACCCAACCTCCCAATCCGCCCAAAACAAACGCCGCGCCCCCCAAAACCTCGCCACCAACCTCCTACGCGTCGACAGCGCCTCTCGAAACCAATACCAAACCTCCTACTACACCAACACGATTTTCCGCCTCGACTCTCCTAAACTCTGCATCGCTTGGATTCACTTCATGCCTTCCCATCACCGCCCCTTGGTCCGAGTCATCCATTGCATGCGTCCAGCCCCGAGTTTCGTCGTGCCGCCTGTCAGGGGTGCCGGAATGGTGTGGTCGCCGGCGCAATTGCAGCAGTTTCGAATTCGAGCGGAGAAGCATCAGGAAGATCGGACCAGGAGGTTTTTGTTTAAGATGAATTTGTTGCGGGTGGAGATTGAGTTTGGGCATGTGGTGAGTTTAACTGACTTCTCTCGAGTTGTTGATGGAGGGGGTTTGGCTTTTTTTCTGATCTGTGAATTTTAGGGGCCGAGGGAGTATTGGGGGGATAGTGATAGCGAGAGTGATAGTGAGAGAGAGGAGATTGGGTAGATGGGGGTGTAGGTGGAGGTTTAAGGTCGAGGGGGGTTGTTATGAGGTGACTTCTGGCTCGGCTGCTAGTACGTCATAATGGAGCATGTTGGAGGGAGTTATGGGATGCTTTTATCATGAGACATGGGCGACAACTTGATTGTCCACGGGGTGCATGGGAAGCGTATTTTTCGGCGTTTTGTCTGCTTTTGATTACATGGAGGTCTTGTTACGAAGTTCTTCGAGCCCCTCAATACMCTTCGAATCCACCAAGGAGACTTGACCAATACCTGCCAAGTTCAGTAAAATGCTTCAAAGAACATGCTTTTCACAATCGAACAAAGACCACGCCTCATCCAAAACCACATATCCACCACCTTGCTTCTTTTTCCATCATCAGGCATTCTCCTTCACCCGCGCAATCTCCCAAGCGGCTCGTAGTGAAATCCCATGTCGCACAACAACAGGACCTTTAATCTCCACCGCACGTTCTTCAATCGGCTATCACACACACTCCATTAGTTACCATCCTCAAATCCACAAATCCAACATTGAAACTAACCTCGAGTTCGAATACGCATTCCACAAGAGGAAACCCCTTGCGAATCTTCCTCTTCAAATCCCTCTGACGATCAACCCAATCATAATCATCCCTTCCACCATCTTCATCATCATGAAAAGCCTTCAACCGTCTCGGTTGATCAAACATCTCATAACACCGAATCCATCTCACAGAATCCCTTATCCAAGACGGTAAATTCCTCAGCCAATAATAACAAAGCAAAACATCCCGAAAGCAAAACCTCGTAGATGAGAAAAACTCCTCACGGAATTCCATTCTAGTAGCGCGGGAAATCCGCATGAGATGTAGAGGGAGTCGAGGTTCGCATTTTCCGTGGTCTTGATTCGTGGGGTTGTGGAGATGGGCGGGGAAGACGTGGATTATGTTGTTGGAGGAGGGGGATGGCGAGAAGACTAGAGTGTGGATTTTGTCGAAGAGTTCTTGGGGGAGGGTGCTGAGGAGGAGGCGGGTTTTGGATTTTGCGAGGAGGTGGGCGGTTATTCTGAGGGCGGAGGCTTGGTTGGGGTCGATTGGTGGTTGTGGAGGAGGAGGAGGAGGAGGCGGAGTGCTTGGCTTGGGTGGCTTGGAGGAGGGCATGTTGCTGCTGCTGGATGATATTGGGGTTTGGTGGGTAGAGAGAGTGTCCATGATGTATGGATTCTCAGGAGTCGAGTCGGAGTTTGCGAGTGTTTTGTAGGATTGGAAGAAGAAGTGATGGCTAGTGTCTGCGCAGATATGAGGAGTGCGAATGGACGCACGGACGGAAGTTCCTTTCATGTGCGTGCTCGGCAGCTGACATGACGGCGGCTGCGCGTGCGAATCCGCTGATCGAGGTATCTGAGAACAAGCTGAGTAGTGATGATCAGTAAGGTTGAAGCTGGCTCTAGAGTGATGACTGCCACTTTGTATACCTAATATGGTCTCTTTGCGATTACTTGCTAGAGGTCAGCTCGAAGGATCGGAGAAGATTCCATAGAGACCGGCACACGCCTCACACGAGGACTTCCCCTTAACAGCAAGTGACGTAGGAGGATAGTCATATCATCCACAAATTTCCGATCGGCCTCGACTATACTATTACTTCAAAGAGGATACCTCCCTCTCCTTCCCACAACACTCAATCAAGGTAGCTCTATGATCATTGATACTTGACCTTTTCCCTATAAAATCCCATTCTATATCTACCGTTCCCCATCCCTTATCCTATCTCGTAAACTATTCATTATTAATATAAGTACGCCGAATCCCCAGATCTTTTACATCGAATTTCCCTCTAAATGCTTAATAATATATTCCTCTTTCCATAAACTCCCTATATCAAGCGGGGAGATTTCATCTAAGCGGCATATAGAAAGAACTCCAGGGAAGATTTTCCCCTCTCCTAGGATCTTATAAGAACAGACTTTGATTTTCACTTTTTACACGGGAGATTCGTTAAAGGCGCTAGGGAAAGTAGTAGACGGGGATGATGTATTTTACTAGAGATGGTGTGGATGAGGGGGAGGGGGGAGATGAGTATTATTTATCTACTCTACTCTCTACAACGTATCTACGAGTCATTTGCCGGGGACTGTGTATCGTCCAAGTAACAGGAAGTCCATAGAGGCCCTGAGGGACAATAGAGGTGATAAATCCAGTAAACAACAGTATCTCCTTCCCACAACGAGAGAGCGTGAATGACATGCAACTTTCTCCATTCCCCATCCCAATCCCCGGGGCTCTCGGCTCGACTCAACACCACTCCCTTACCCAATCTGATAGGGCTTAGTAGCCAATTCCAAATAATAATTCACCTGCGCCTGATACACGCCCACAGGTCTCACARGACGAACCACCTTCCTCTCACAAAAAGCCTTGTCAACCTCCCTTCTCCCAGCAAACCTCTCCCCAATCCACTCCATCCAAATCCTCTGACTCCCAAATACAGTCGCCACATGATCCGTCCCATTTACCACCAAATACTCCAATTCACTCCCAGGATACTTCATACAAGTCTCCTCAACCCCCACATCCGTAGCTTGTACTTTGACCAATTGATCCGCGGTGCCTTGAATGATCAATAGAGGTCCAGAAATGGGTTTCCCGCCATTAGTAGTCAAATCCGCAAACCGTCTCAACGAGGTACTTTGCATGAAATCCGGTCTAACAGTATCCGCAAGACTAAGTAAAGCAGTCTGCACATTCCCACACCCTTTAACATCACGTAACAAATTCAAGATCCGCACTCCTTTCACCGTGAGGAATTCCAAAGGATCAAAAGATGCGAATAATTGTCCCAGACCATTCGCCGCCAAAAAAGCGAAAAGTGGCGCCAGGAGTGGCCCGGTGCGGAGTTGTCGGAGAGGGTTCGTAGGGGGGGAAATGGAGATTGCTCCGAGGTAACCTGGGACTGGACGCTGGAATTGTCGTTGGGCTGYGGACCAGGTTGCTGCGCCGCCTTGGGAGTGGCCGAGAAGGACGAAGTTGTCGCTTAATTGGGGGAAAGCGGATTGTGCTGCTTTGATGGAGTGGAAGAGATCGTTGGCTTGTGAGGGGCCGGAGAGCCAGAGATGTTTGATGGAGGTTCCGTTGGGGAAATGTGTGACTCCGAGGCCTTGTCTTGAATCAGTAGAGTTGCGCGAATCTGGCGATGTTTTGGGGATTTTTGTTTTCTTACCTGCATAGTCCGGAGCGACAACTACATAACCTTGCAAAGCTACCTCATACGCCCCCGCGAATTGATACCATAAATTCCTGATATGGCTCGGTGCACACTCTCCTAAACACCCACTCGTCCCATGCGCCCATCCCACGACGGGGAATTTCCCGGGACAGTGAGCGTCTTCCCGAGGGAGGTATGGCCAGAGCACATATGCGGAAGCCGGAACTGCAGTACCGTTGATGGTTTCGGATTGGTAGAGAATTCGCGATAATGCGACTGCTGGAGGGAGAGTATAAAAGGAGGTGTTGGTGTCGTGTTCCACAGAGAGGAGAGCTCCGGGTGGGAGATGGGAGCTGTTACTTGGGGGGTTGTAGAAGGGATCTTCCGAGACGCTGCTTCCCGCCCAGTTTGTTCGTTCGAATCGCGCTGCGAGATTGACGGCATTTGCTGTTACATTGTCTAGTCCCGCGGTGGTGATGTGCTCTTGAGTTAGAGAGAATGTGGAGTTCCAGGTATCGCTTTGGGATGTAGCTGTCTGGGAGATTGTTGCTGGTAGATAAGCTGCTAGTGAGGCTATAACTGCCAGTGGAAATTGTACCATTGCGGAATGTAAGGCCAATCTTGAGGATGAGAGATAGTCGGTGAGGCTTGGAAGTAAGGTGTAGCTATACCAATCTGGAGGATGCAGAAGGATGCTGAAGGATGCAGTCTAACGCCTTTGATCCTCCTTGGCCGGCTTCGGCTGCGGCTCACCCGAAGAACCCCGCTGCYCTGATCTGCATTGAAGGATGCGTCTCCCGAAACACACGCAGCTGGAGTTGCACGAACGAAAGTAAGACTTCATCGCTCTTCCATTAGTCGTATATCTTCCTAGCCGTTACAGAATATTGCGTTCGGGCTCCGAATCACCCCTGGTCTCTGGTCCTGGTTAGTATATCTTGGCGCTTCTTGAGTGAATGCCTCTTTCTCTTACTCGATAGACAGCCAAAATATCTCATTCATAGAATTACATCACACTTTCGAGCTCAGATGTACACTCTCCCAAGTTTCAACCAACGCATGTGTATTCACAGAGACTTGCTATAGGAGTTGGATGAAACGCGAAAGAGTAAAGTTATCGTCATGCGCAGAGTTTCCATTCAATCCTATTGATATTCGCAAAGGTTACCACTCCGCTAAACATGGCCTTGAAAGTTGCAGGCATTGGAGCCGCATCATTGAGTGAAGCACGACTGCTCTGACGCCTTGTGATCTCCGCAAACGACGTCGTAAAACCCACGCGCCATGAAATGCAACTTCTCGCTTCGCATTCTGCCACTCATGAACATGACCGTGCACATTCTCATGTGTGCTTGAGTCTTTGTTGAATTTCCTCGTAGCATGTACTGATCATGCTTTCCTACAAATACACGTCTTGGCGTAGTATGTGTTGCAAGTTTCGTGAAGGTGAACAAAGTCCGCGCGTGTTGGTACCGACAGGTGATCCCACTGCCTTCGTGATTCTTGTGTCCTTCCCCAAATACGTGAGCCACCTGTCATAGACAATGACAGTTGTAACGGCTACACGCTCGATTCTTCAAAAATCTCAGCTTGGTCGCTGAAGTTTCCTGAGATGGCTCGCAGGCTGTGTCGCAGCCCAAATGCGCCGAAGCCAGCGCTTCGATCGCCTCGCACCAAAGATGTATGCGCGACTCTCAAGGGCCTCCATAATAGACAATCTGCTCTCRTCGGGATCAATCACGACCACGAATCGATAATCGCACTTATCGACAACATGATCGGGGATAAACTTGACCGCGAGCTCGAGCTTCTGAACCTCGATGCTCGTGTCGACATCCACATCCATGCGAGTTCCATCTTCTTCGGTTTCCTTCTCGAGAATAAAGAGGATGTGGTCGATTAGGTTGACGTGTTCAGCGGGTAGGGTCTCGATCCACGATATCATGGCGACATAGGAAAAGGGGTCGTCTCGGTGATTGAAGACGAATTCGGCGCCTGGTCCGTAGTAGGTCTTTGCGTACTCGGCGCGCGTGTGGCGGCTGACTTGGAGCATGTTGTTGTTGACGCCTTGGCCGGTGGTGGGGTTTCTGGAACATGGGGTGGCGGTGAACACATCCTTGTAGATCATGTCGTAAAGTTCTTGGGGGAGCTTCTCGAGTAGGAGGCGGAGGTCCGCGCTGTCGATTGATGCAGCCATGTTGCTGATTGAAGTTTCGGATTGAAGTTGCCGATTGAAGTTGCGGATTGAAGTTGCGATGTGAAGGAGGCCGCGTAGCCGTAAACGAACACAGAAACCGTGTTATCGTAGCGAAACAGGCAATGCCGATAGGGAGGCGCGCAATGAGAACGTGCAACTGTTGAAGGACCACCGCCGAAGACCGCGCGGGGGTGTTGGGAACAACAAGTAGAGAAGTTGGTGGTGGTGTTGTCGAGTGGATGTGTTTTGCAAAGTCGGCGTCGAGATAAGGGTGCTTGCGGCGGCTAGTCTAGTTCAAGCAGGGTTTATTACGTGAGCGACCGGATGTTGTCATGTGAAAGCCTGCCAAGATCAGAACATTCTCGTCATCTTGCATTGAAGACACATTGCATCTGAACCTGCCTTCCAGATCGCAAAAGCTTTTATGTCGAGGATGCTTGCGCGCTTTCCATAGTGCTTCACGGGTTGAAACCGCCCGCGATCTTCAAAGCAGTCTTCTTTCCTACTTATTAATACTTGATACCTGCAAGTCGTTCATATCTCTAGTCATTGCTGGCGGCTTGTGTTGATCGCATTTTCTGGTGGCTCAGTGATAGTGACGAAGACATAGGCGCACGCATACATTAACAAACATTTCGAGAGACTCGTTGAATAGCTGTTTTTATGAAGTCGAGTCTATCATACACAAGTAGCTTCCATTATGTACAGACTCGCTTCATGGCAGCAAAAACAGTCCTCCTTTCCCAGGTAATATCGCCGAGGTCCATCCTTCCTGCGCTCAAGTCCACCCGTAATCGGTGATAAGCCATTGAATGAACTCAGTAGACCGCGCCTTGTGAACCTGTTCGTGGATAGATTATCCCTCGTCACCAGCGAGATCGAATGGGAGAGATTTGCAGAGTCTGGAGCGTACTCTTCAATCCCTTCAATCCTTGCTAGTATCGTCATAAACATTCGCAAGACCTTGGACCGTTCCGATTCGTGATTTCCCGTTGGTTTCAAGCTGGAGGGCGCCTCCGCAGAAGCTCAGTCGTGTCGTGTACAACGATACCCCTCATTGGCAACGATCCAATCATCGAGCTTGTCGATACGATTCTGGCCGAACTTCCTTCCTGGCTCGTGCTCGTCTTTGTTGTCCTCCAAGCCATCATTCCGTCCCATCGGAGAAATCATGGAGGCGCACTTGCGCACAAAGACGCACTTACTCACGACGTGGTCCAATCCCAAAACTTGGTAGGATGCCTTCACCCAATCAATCTCGAGTGCGATCATAGCTGGAGAAGCTTGCTCGAAAGAGATCATGGTGATTCGCTCGATGTATTCCAAATGCTCGGCGGGCAGGACTTGGATCCACGACAGCATGGTGGAGTGATACAAGTACATCTCGCTGGTGAAGACGAAGTCTGCACCCGCACCATAGTAGGATTTGGCGTAAAGCGCACGAGATGCTCGAGAGATTTGCAGGAGTCTGGTGTTTACTCCATCTCCATTGTGCATGTTGCGTACTCCTGGCGGGGCGGTGAAGACTGTCTTGTAGATCTGGTCATAGAGTTCCTGAGGAAGATCCTCGAGACGCTCGCGCATAACCTCGCACTCGTCCTTGATGTTCGTGATGTTGTCCATGGTGCGCAGTGAGGTAGGGTGATGTATAACAGGCTGTGAGGCTGATGTTGACCAATGCAGGACGTGTTGGCAAAAAGGCGTCGAAGTTGGCGAAGAAGGATGGGTGATACAAGGAGGTATCAGCGATGTCGTTGAGATCGATGTTGGTGCGCGGTTCGAAGTTGAGGATCTCGAGTAGCGGGTACTTATAGCGGGAAGGCGGGCGGGTGTTGTCACATGAAAGGATGCCAAGGCTTGTGCTTCTTCAGCCGCTTTTTGAGACACTCACATGAGCCACAGAAAAGCTCGAGATAACACTCACAATTGGGTTGGGAACTCGCACTGCACAGAAGGCACACAAGGCATACTTGTCTACGAACCCTCGAAAACTTCGGAGGAGCGCCCGAGAAGGAGGCAGCTCCCTTAGCCGTCTTGATTTCTCCTTATCTAACTTCGTCAAAACAATCGGTAGTACCTGCATATCGACAGGTCCTCTAAGCGCGCGAGCAGCGCGAGATGGGCAAAAAGGTCAGCGAGGTTCTTTTGGAAAGTTTGAGCATACGCGATGTACTGACTCAAACAACAGCAGGCTATCATCGAGCACAAAACCACCACCATGTCTCTTCACGTCAAAGCCCACGAGAATCGCAGTGTTGCCTCCACCAGCATCGCTATGCCGTCGAGCCAAGAACAGAATCAGAATCTCTCAAGCGCTGCTCCCCGAGTCTTCAACATCCCAGAACTTCTTCAAATGATCCTTCTCGAGCTACGCACCAACATCGGGGAGCCTGCAGATATCGCAAAGCTCAAGACACTACTCCTCTGCCAGCGCGTCAACAAGACATTCCGCGCCACCGTTCAGAACTCCATCGATCTCCGACGAGCTTTATGGTTTGAGCAACTCCCTGACGCCGAGCAGCAACTGCGGCGAACTTTAGAGGGCGAGGAATGTGCCATCAACCCTTTCTTCCGGGGTCGAAACAAAGGACCCTTGTACATTGGTCGAAAGAGTCCACATTCGCTTGTTTTCCTCAATTTCAACCATATCCGTTGGTCTGGCGATGACAGCTCCTGGTACCGCATGTTGTTCGTTCAGGCAAGTAACCGTGCTGCATCAGATCGCCCTTTTATGGTTGAGTTCCCTGTCGGAAAGATTGGTGGAATCTTTCGTTCTACTGCAAGAATAGATATGAAGATTGGCGATTTCTGTTTGGGGCGCTCCAAGAGGGTTACGACGGAGAAGTGAATTGGGAGGAGGTTCTTTGTTGTCGCTCTGTGTGCGCGTATACAGCTTAGGGGGAAAGAGACATCTCGGAGGGTCAATCAACCTGTTTCTCTGCTTCCACGAATAGCAAACGTGGGTTGCGCTGTGGTGCGGAAATCTGTACATATGAACTCCTATTGTGATTAGGAAAGCAAGCGCGCAGGATAGCGATAGCACTGCATTATGACTTGATCAAGTTCACTATCCCTTCTCCCCTTATAGTTCCTGATTTTGCTTGCGTGCTGGAAAGTAGAAAAACGATCATCAGGCCTGTGTTGGAAATCATGGTGCAGCATCTTGCGACCCATCGCCTCCGTAAGCTTGAACTACCTGAACATTCCGGCAAATATACACATCCATTTGACCCATCGCTTACACTCCTGCAAGACCTACTAGACGCCGGATTCTGCCCCCTTCTACCTGGAGTTGAACCAGCACTCATCTCCCTCCTAACATCAAACTGAACAGCCGCCGGTCCTTTCGACTCAGAACTCACACAACCTAATCCATCCAAAACCTCCCCATATCCCTCAATCCCCGCAAACCCCTCGGTCCAGAATGTAAAATCCAAGTATCAGTCCGCCAAATAGCCAGACCCCAATTCGGATCATCTTTATATGCATTCAAAACATCCTCTCTCAGCCAGAAAGTTGCCCTCTTCGCAGCTCTCTTCCATTTCCAAGTCGATATGATATGTAACCCTACATCTCTAGCTTCTCTCGCTCGTGGCGAAGAACTGCCGAGTTCATCGCTCAGTAGTACGGGTCGTACATTTTCACATGCCTCAACAGGTAAGATTTTCAGATGGAAGAGCGCTAGGATAAAGACTGGTGTTTCTGCGTAGAAATCTTCGCATTTGGGAAAGTCGATTTCGTAGCGATGTACATCTTTCCTGTTGGGAATGTTGTCTGAGAGTACTCCGAAAGGTAACGAGAATTGCCAAAAACTGAGCAAACTGGTTAGCTCCGCAATGAATGGCTTCGTTGACTGCATGAGCATGGGCATTTTTCTTTCGGTCTCTTCGATGGCTAGGGGATCCGATCTTGGCGGACGAGCTGTAGTTCTCACACTACCAGAGATAAGTGCTTCGAGGACGCCGCTCATCCAGTGCGCTGGATAGCCGGCCGTATGCAGATGACTACACAGTCGTAGGAAGACCGTAAGGTTCAGTGGGGAGTAGATCAATGCAGAGTCACGCATAGGTCTCGCGATCGGAATCATCGTCTTGAAGAAGAGTCGATACAACCAAGTTTCTAAGCGAGCACGGGGGAGCAAGTTCGAGAACGAAGCTGGGACCGGATGATGGTACCATCGCACGTATTGGGCCAGTATCGGGTAGTCACCTAGGTCCTGGGCTTGTTCCACACGGACGTGAAAGATCGACTCCAGCTCTGTAGGCTCGCTGAGTGCAACGTACTCATGGTCGAAATCTCTATGCGAGTTCCAGCGAGGAGGGTTACGTAGGCAGGTTGAAGTAACGTAGGAGGTTTCGCCTGGATACAACGCGGGAATGGCATGCAAGTACACTGGAAGTGAGCCACCAATGTAGTCTGGAATGTTCGACAAATGGATGCGATCGTATGCTGCTGGATAGACAACCAGCTCCTTGTGAAGAATGTCATCAGCCTGCAACTTATCCGTCACAGTGTCCGATCCGTCTGAGGCTGCTCGATGACCAACTGTGCCAGACGTGATTTGCTCCAGGACTGTTGCAATGTCGCCAATGCATGCCTCAACTTTGCATCGGCCTCTCATCCGGGAGAAACCATGACAGATGCCGTTGAACCAGAAGGAAACGATATTCAACAGTCCTTGTTTCTCTGGAGCTTTGGCACCCGCTTGCAGCAGGTCGTGACCAGTTTCGAAAGGATCGTGATTAACAACCAAGTACATGTGTGAATCTTCACGATTCCGCTGCCACTCCAGATCTACAAAAGTGGGATTGGTCTTCCAGCAGTCATCGACTTTATCCAGGAAGTCGGCATTGAGTGCTTCGGGGTCATCCATATCGAAGTCATCAAACGCTTGCTGGAGTTCCTCTTCGTAGAACAGTTGATGACTAGCCCAATTCATGGTCAAAATTCCGAACTCTTCGTAGAAAGCTTGCTCCTTTTCGCAGCTGACAGGTGGTGGCCTGATATCCTCTATACCCTTACCATACTTCATCAGCATGCCTAACTGGGACTGTTTCCCTTGCTTCCTCTGCCGGACGACTTCCTCTCTCACAGGCTTGGTCGGGTACTCTGTCCCCGCCTCCTCTTGCCATTCCATCAACATACGAAGGGCCTCATCGTGATATGCGATGGGAATATCCAAGAAAGCAGGCATGAGCTCTGGTTGGTGAAGTATGGCAATGGCATCACCAATCTTCGCCTGTAGAACATCGTGAAGCAAAGGAGGCATTATAGGCGAAAGGTATGTGTAATAGAAGAGCGGGAAGATCAAGCTCGTCGCCTTTTTCTCGTCATCATCCAGGACTTTTGAGAAGTCGTTGATCATAAGCAAGACCAGGAAATCTCGAGCGATGACACCGGCTTTGTGGTCGACAATCGTCAAGTGGAAGCATTTTTCGCTCGCCTTCTTATCGAATCCAGCAGATAGAATGGTATGGTAAAGATGTCGCCCATCACCAATGCCCGCGAAGAGCAGTGATATCTTTTCTCTTCCGGTATCGAGCAAGTCCCCATCGTACAGAGACTCTGGGATATCGTGACCTACTGTAAAGTACTGCTGAACGTTACGTATCATCTCCTTGTACCTAGGCAGGTCTGTGATCAGCCGTCTGGGAATTGTCAAAGATTCTTCGGCCTCAGCCTTCGAGCGGCTCTGGAGTGTGTTCAGTATTACGGCATTGAGCTTCGTCTTCTCGACGCCCTCCTCGAGATTCTCAACTGTCACAGCGGCGGCATCGTAGTCGAGAAGATAAAGGAGGGACTTGGCTTTTCGTAAATATAGCTTCTGCCGCTTGCTCTCGTCTTCACTGAAAGCCATTGCATGGTCCGATGCCTTGACTGAAGCATTATAGTCTCCGAGCTCGAAGAATGCTGCAGAAAGATTCGACAATGGCGCTGGATCATCTGGCGCAGCCTCAGCGGCTTTCTCATACAGTGATATAGCTGATCATGTTAGCGAATATCTTCATGTGGCGACGGGATATGCATTGGCACCGTCTGGAACTCGACCAGCGAGATAGGCTTCGTTGCCTTTCGCGCGTAGCTGTTGGGAGGCCGTGGTGGCTTCAGCCATATTTGCAACAGCTTCCCCTGTCGCGGTGGCAGATCGGTCGTGCTGGGAGGTTTGCAATCCACATCCTCGTCACGAAGGCGGTGGAAATGGCTCTTGGCGAGTGATCTGCAGCGTGGTGAACTCAATGGATGAGCGAATCCCACGCGAGTCTCTTGCGGAAGATTTCAGAACGTTTCGCGGTATTTACAGGTATAAAGAGAAATGCATTTGCTGCCTCTGCTGTTCCTCTTCCTCCCACCCTTCTCATCCGTTGGCAGGAATCATTGTCAGAAGCAAACCCCCTTCACCGCAGAGCCTGCCAGATTTTCGTATCATCTCAAACATTGTAGGTGATCGCAGCAATAGACCTCGGAAAGCTTACCCGGGCTCTATACATGCAAGATGACCACGAAGGCGTCCGGTCAACCTGGTCATGCTTGGTTGCTTCCCTGATGTGGTGATACAGACTCCCATCTTCTTATTACGCTCTGCTGTGTCATATCCTGTGAGTTCTTGTGCAGATGCAGTGGCGGGCAGACATTCTGGGGTTCAAGTAGCTATACAGCATCCTACCGCGGCGGAATGTCTCTTCGCTAATTTGACTCGCAAAGCCGTCCCGAAATCGACTTCATCTGTCATTGTTCGRAGAGGTAATTTTTGGCCTCAAACGTCGGCATTGGGCGGAGAGTGCAGAAGGTTCAGCATTGAAGAGAGGGTATTCGGCTATGGTTGCATGCTGTACTTTCTCAACGTCTGGAAATGACACGCGCACAGCATCGTGTCAAAGCTGACCACCCATAGAACCTTGCATGCAGCCAGTCCAAGGATTACATACTGTTGAATCATCCCGTGTGCAGTATCGCACGCCGACGATGGCAGCGCATCCTCGGGACTGGCGTGTGCAAACGAAAGAAACGACCACAAATTCCTCCGACCACAGAGGCGGTACATTTGGTGGCACGCCTTGTAAGAGTGTGCTAGAAATCGGCGTCAACTAGGGCCCGCAGCTATTGACTTGTGCTGCGGCAGCACGACAGACAGCAGTTAAGTTTCGTTCGGTTGACATATGACCTATCTCCTGGAGCTCAACAATACCCAACCTCGTTTTACATTCCTTCAACATGTTTCCGATGCATTTCATTATCCTCCTCGCAACATTCTCGCCTGCCCTCAGCCTAGTCCTTCCAGACGCTGGGCCTCAAGGCTACGCTTCCAACCCCACAGAAGGCCCAATCCAACCAAAAGCCGTCTGTCCAGCAATTTGGAAGGAAATCGCATCAGACCTCCAAAACTCGTTCGCAGATTGCAACAACGACGCAAGATCAGCCATTCGATTCGCCTTCCACGATGGAGCGGGCTATAGTTCCCTCACGAAACCATATGGACCCGCCACAGGTGGTGCGGATGGCTCGCTTCTCTTGAGCGATTCAGAAATTGCTCGTACCATTAATGATCCAATGCAAGACTTCCGGAATGATTTCTTGCTACCCAAATACAAAACTTACAAGAACCGCAACGTGGGAGCTGCGGACTTTGTCCAGTTCGCTGGCGTCATTGGGACGAAAAGTTGTCCAGGAGGCCCGGTGTACAAGGCCGTGTGTGAGATCGACCTTATTCGGTTTGCAACTTCTCTAACATGATTCGTAGGTCGTCGGACGCATAGACGATGCCACTGCTTGTCCGCTGGACATGCTACCCGAAGCCTTTGGCGCCAACTCAAGCGCCTCAGTACTCCTTGATCTCTGGGCCGCGAAGGGGTTCGACGCGCGAGAACTAGCAGCTCTGCTAGGCGCACATTCCGTTTCTAAAGCGTTCGCTGAAGAACAGGATGGCATTCCGTCAGGAGGTAAGCGGACATGTATTCGAGAAATTTCTTCTCAAAACCTTCTCACCGTGATTCATAGGCGCTCAGGATACTACACCGACTACCTGGGATGCGAACTACTACAAGCAAACACAAAATGGTACAACCGAGGGTGTGTATAGTTTTGACTCGGATAAGAATCTCGCAAAGCTGGGCACGGCTTCGGGGAGAGCTTTCACGGAGTTTGGGAATGATTTCGAGGTGTGGGGTGAAGCTTTCAAAGCTGCTATGTATAAGCTCAGTGTTCTGGGGATACCTGAGAGTAAGGTGGCGGGATTCATTGATTGCAGCTCTGCTGTTGAGTGAGTAATAACTAGGTACGTTGAGCATTCATACGAACGCGTGGTCATCACGCAGGCGGGAGTGGCGATGCTGATGTCGGCAAGGCATGTATTTTCACCACACACGGCTTGTTGTTGACACTTGTACATGGAGTGCTATGCTATGCTTCTGCATGTTCACTATCTTAAATGCCCGTGAGTAGTGACAAACCACCAACTTGACTGTGAAGTCTATCAAGTTGCAAAGCGAGAGGTCTCTTCTCCAACTAGGACCATGATGCGTATGCTCTCCGGCCCGAATGCGGTGCATACAAGTCAAAGAGGTCATGCCAGTCCGTGAAAGAGCTGAGTCCAGAMAGGGCTGTAAGACTCTGCACATGTTTGAGATTTTTCGCTTCACGCCCCACAAAGGACGACCCCCTAAAGAGCAATTAAGTAGAGGTTGATCGTCCACCACCCTCTCCACCCCGTGCAGTATGCGGTTGCGTTCCACAAAGCCCGTGTTCCTTAAAATCCCATATTCCACAAGAGCACCGCGCTCGTAAACCAAACATCGCCGATCAATCGATAAGCCTGCGAGTACAGAGCAGATGTACAATATCTCTTTGCACGGTCACTTGACTCTACAGAGTCCTCTCGAGAACCCTAGCTTTGAAGCATCAGCAGCGAAATTAATTCTCGCAAAAACCGCAGCTTAAGCAGATCTTTGATTAGTGAACATGATTTCTAATGCAAAGAGACAATGTAGCATGACCACCCAGGAAGAGAAGTCTCCGTAGAGTCCCGTGTACATGTTAACACTGTCCTGGGTCCCACGCTCTGCATGGATCCACTGCTTCAGAATACGACACGCTCGCAAATCGATCGAAATACGACGAAGAAGCTCCCTAAGCTTCTCTGATCAAGCAAGTAGATCGTACTGTACATGATGATAAATATCCGGCATCAGCATCCAGCCGGACCCGAGTTATGYCTCAGGTACCAGAAATATTTCTTTGCCCACGTACGGGATTACAAAAGTCCGCGCCAAAACACAATCTCAGGTTCTGACCGCCATCATATCCGTTGTTCTGCTGCCGGATGCCGATAGTGATGTCGATGTCGACTAACAGCCATCGTCCAACGCATATCATGCGGGCGGCATGAAACTCGCATACAATCCTCCCTGAACCACAGCGTAGACCACCATGGCTCTGACAATCCATTGACCTTTTCCTTTCAGCATAGCATTGCCTTCTTCATGCAGCGCAAGAGCCACAGCAATATACCACCCTGCATACCCGCTCGACACTCGATTCACAATCTGCGTGTGGAAGCTGGTAATTGCGAGACCCGTCAGAATGATCTGCGGCAAGGCTAGTCTTCCTAACATACCCCTCTCAAACTCCCTCTCCTTCTCTCCTTCTACCATCCAGTCTCGTAGCGCATCAAGTGCTGTAAGCCCCAACATAAGAAGCATAGGTGTCGCAAGCAGAAACAGCGGAATGTTCGATACCGTCCAGTAGCGAAGAAATCCCACATTCCAGTAGCGTTCCTGCACGAAGGTATAGATACTCGGCAATCCCTTCTCGCACCAAGGTCGTATGTTGTCTGCTGTGCAGAATTCTTGATAGGCGAGTGCTTGAGGGATGATGTAGCCTGCTCCGATCAAAATTCCGGCAGCGACAATTCCCGCGTAAAAGGTGAGCGCCCGGAAGTTCCGGCGAGTTATAATGTCGCGCAGTTGAGGGATGAATGAGATGGCATCCCAGAAGAAGATACTGCCAGTCAAGAGACCATTACTGCGGATCGTGGTGGCGAAGCCGATCAAGACGCCGCTGAGAAGGAGAAGGAGGAAAGCTCCGGCGGGAGTCGCAGTGACGTTCTTCCTGGCGAGAACATAGCAGAGCTGTCCAGCGAAATGCGCTGCTGCAAAAGTACTCTCCCCATATGGCGCCGACAAGAAAAGTCCAGCGGGCGAGATGATGTGCAGAAATGCCGCTGTGAAAGCTATTTCTCCATTCCTGATGGAGAGAATCTCGAAAGTGAGCTTGTAAAGACAGAGGACAGCCAACAAGTGGGAGATGTGAGAGATAATGATGCCGGATAGAGCGTGGCATGCAATCGCAGAAGTGCAGACATTGGAAGGAAAGACTGAGAAGGATACTTAGCTACCTTCCTCCTACTGGAGACATTGTGAAAGACACACCTGTGGTCAAAGCAGCAGTCAATTGGGCGAATACTCCACTAAACGCCCATTCTTGCTCAAAGATTTGGCCTTGCGAGGAAGAGCTGACGAAGTAAATCGCGTCCCATCGCGTCAGTTTCGAGGCGAGATGTTCAATCGAAGACGTGAATGACGAAGGCGAGCGAATGGATCCGCTGCGTTGCAAGAACAGCTGAGTGGAAGTATCGTACCCCGGTCCTGGGCTGGCTAGGGCTACGAGTAAGAGGACCGACTTCCATGCAAGGAAGAATGTGATCAGCTTCCTCACATGCGTATTCGATGATCGGAACGCGGCACTCTCATCTTTTTTTGATGATGCCTTGGCTGAAGTCCGACCGGAGATGGCGCTAGTATGGTCCATTTTTGGGGTGCGAAGGATCTTTTCTGCAAGTCGGCGATTCCCAACACGCAGCGCACGCCGATGAGGCTTTTCCTATCTTGTGGATAGCCGTTTGGTTAATTCTGGAGAGGTCAAATTTGAGAGCTCCGGGATGGCTGGACGCCGAAGATGAGGAAATCTTTGATCGATATCCGCCGTCCGCGGGATGCAGCGGTCACAACGGGCGAGGAGTGCCTTGTGAGCAACCGGTCAGATCATCTGCGGCTACTGTACTTGTGATGACCGTGCAGATGTCGATGAGCTGGAGTTGAGTTACTCCGAGCGGAATCCGCGGACAGCTTCGGATTCGACGGCCCTCGTTCGCTTGCTCGCATTCGTGTCGGCGAGCGTATTCGGATTGGTCGGAAAAGGAATTATGCAATGCCAAATGCGAAGCAGCTGCAGGTGCCAGCGATACTGGGCAGGTACCTAATAATTGCTTCTCCCCTGAGCTTGGAGAACGCCGCGTGGTGTTTCAGCCTTCCGCCCTGCGAACCACAGAATGACCCGGCCAGGATGATATGGATGACTGTCGAAAGGCGAAACTTGACGGCGGAGATACGTCCGTAATGATGAATCAGAATGATGCAAGTGGCCGGTGACCAGCAAAATCAGGCATCCGGGATTTCGGATCTTGAGGTCAAAGGGTTGAACAAACGCTAGAACACTGCAAGGTAAGAGCAGAGTGTGCCTAACCCAACCTCAGCTAGCGTTCGCGGCTCCGGCAGAGGGGCAAGCCCGACTCCCGGCGGGCCTCCTGCATGYGATGGAATAATGCCAGAGGCCTTTTGGTGCCTTGGTGAGACATGCAGAAGAGACAAAGGAAAATGGCCTGATCCGTTGCGCGTTGCACATCTCACACCTGCTTGCGAGCACCCATTCATTGCCTACTAGTCTGCTGCATCATATCTCACCACCCTTGGCCCGCTCCTATATCTCAAGAATGAATAATAAATGATCCTCTTGGCTCGCCGTTTGTGTTTCGCCAACGCGTGTTCCCTCCTTTGACCCTAGCCACGTCTCCAAACGTGGGATCGCCGACTAGGGCCTGGGGGATTGGTGCCAGTCGAGGTATGACCAGTTATATGCCCAATTTAGGAGCACCACCTTCCTTCGAGGGGCTGTTTGCTTCTGCATCATGGCGTGTGTTGACTGGCGCTTTTCAGCTCGCAGGATCACATCTCACCGACTTGCCTCACCGTCTTCTCCCTCCGCCCGCAACAACACCACCGTGTCACACAGCCAGCATGCACCATGGCGGCCACGGCAACGCAACAGCAGCCCATGTCCATTACACGATGGATCCCCAGCCTGCCGGCCATGCTGATGAATCCCTTTGGAATGGCGGAACCCGACAACAGCAGCAAGAACAGCGATGACCAAAAAGACAATGTCGCTGTCCGAGTCAATGGAATCCCAAAAGGCGACCAGCCAGTAGAGAGTCGACCTCCGCTGCATTCCACCTTTTCATTTGGCGAAAGTGATGCTTCTCCCTCCCCGAGTCGCACGAGCCGGAGTAGCTTCTTCGCCGAACCGGAAACCACGAATAGTCTCAGTGCAGGATCCCGCGAAGGTAGCATTGACGGGAAACGATTAAGCAGAGGGAGACCAAAGACCCATTTCTCCGTGTGCCATGCGCCTCCCGAATCGCGCACCCGACAACGACTCCATCGAAGGCCGAGATCTCTCCTCCAGCTTCATCGATTGAGGGACTCAGCCCGACCAATGCCGGCATTTGAAGTCGTGCCCAGCACCAACTTCTCCCTCTCACTCAATGCGGCTGTCACACGCGTCTTCATGACGAAGCACGGACTACACCCTCACGATTTGGTGGTCCTCAAGGCCGAAAAGTATAGCATGCAAAGCGACGAGGAGGATGAATTGCGGGACGTCATTGGGTTGATCTGCAAGGGTGGTCGCAAAGATGATGAGAAAGTCGGTGGAGGTGGAGCTAAGATTATCATGGCGGACGGCAAGACGTGGGATGCATACCCCATCAGCAATGGTGGATATGAGTTCAACTCGGTGGACAAGAATGGTCTTGCTCTGACGGTCAGATGGGTGCCGAAACGGAACAAGGATGGCAGTACCGTGGGCAAGGATGGACTGAGACGATTCAACTTCAGTAGGTCTGTCTCGATTGATCATTACAGACCTCTCGACTAACATCGACAGGCACAATCTCACCCAATACCCGCCGCCACCCTGTCATAGCCGCACTCTCCAAAACAGCATTRGACATTAACGACACCTACAGGCTCCCAGATCCATCGCCTCCCACTCCGTTGGGAACACCCAAAGCCTCGACCACATTTCTTCAGGACGTCATGGACGACGAGCTTGGCGATATCAAACAGACCTGCGATACAGACCCTCATCTAAGGGAACTTATCACAATCACAAGTATCTTTGTCACATTCAAAGAGAACTGGTCTCCAAGTTTCAAGTACTCTACCGAAGACTGCACTCACAAACCTTTCCCCTCCTCACCTTCGAAATCTGCCATGGGAAGTCCCATGACAAGTCCTCCAGGTTCTCCGGCGTTGAGCCCGAACTTCCACCTTCATCATCAGCCCCTTGAGAAGAGAGGAAGCATCAAGAGCATATCCTCTGGCATCGTTCGACGTACGAGCTTGCTGAACAGCAGAAGTAAACGGAACTCTCTCGCTTCCAATCCAGAAGATGATGCGCACAATTCTCCAAGCAGATCTAGTTCCATTACCAACAAGATTAATGGCAGAGCGAGAGCGGACTCTTCAAGTACAGTCCTCGTACATCGCGCGGCTAGCAATCGCAGGAAGAATAACCAACAATGGCGCCCTGAACTTCTCGGAGCTAAAGCGGAGACAGTGCAAGAGGGCAGTCGAGAGGATCTGTCGAGGGTATCGGAATCTAGGAGTAGGAAGGATGGGGAGTTGCCTAAGCCAAGCCCTCTTGCTACCGGCATCATGAGCCAACGAAGTTCTTGGGAGAAGGATGATGAGACGAGAGGAGAGAGTGTTACCAGCGTGGGGAGTAAACGGGAGGGAAAGGGGGACAAAAAGACTGGGAAGGAGAAGAAGACTGGGAAGAAGGCTGGGAGGCTGAGGAGGTTGTTGTGTGTTAGTGGGGATTCGAGTTGAGAGGAACCTAACTTTGGAGACTGGGGCTCGATGCAGATTCATGCAACGACGCACGAATGATACTTAATGATACCCTCTTGTGGATAGTGGAGCTAAGGATTGCAGGGATGGGTTGGCGAAAAGTTGTACATGGACAACAGAACAAAACTGTATGGAATGAATATGCGACTCTTCTATCCGGTTTTTGATCCTCGCTCTGATGCTGCTGAGGCTGGAGTCGGACAATGTCTTGTCATCCATCACTATGATTGAGGAAGTCGCACATGTGAGAAAGGCTCCACAGAAGTCCAAGGCGGCACATGACGCCTCTGTTGTATGATCTTTCGATATTGCTGACGTATCAAGTCCGCTTGTCGGCGAGAGGGGAGAGGCCAAGAGTTTGTCGGCCATGGTGTGTAGTTAGGTAGACGATGCCTCGGAGGAATAGTCTCCTGGTCCAATGCTGTTGTGCTATAGTCATCCCCCACCATTCCCATGATTCAGGAGATGGACCCAAGCCATTGTCATCGATCCCGCTGAGGTCTGCTGACCGTAAGCTGACGGCAAGCTACAAAGTGAGAGCCAGGTTGGAGCGAGCAGGTCACGAAATCTTGGCACGAACACACATTGTTGCCGTCTACAGCTCATACACATCACTTCTTCGGTCACAGCGATCACACGCTCAGAATCATCGTCACTGCTCCGCTTGCGCAGGGGCTGCCGTTCAAGAAGCCACGCTAGGCAGTTGCCGCCGGCCGAAACCTTCTCAGAACTGACGCGCCAAGAGAAAAATCGCATCTTCGCTTCCAGGCAAGAAGGATCTTCTTCGTTCTTCACCTCAACTCATCCATCCATCTTACTCCCTCCGTGTGACTCAAGCTCGGCTTCTGCTCACGCATTCGGACATCAAGACCAAAAAAACGAGTAAAACCCAGAAAACCCGTCCCGGCTGGATAACAGTCGGCTCCTGATTGCTGTGCGCGCAAAGAAGCAGTCTTCCTCGACCAGAACGAAACTGTGAGTGCGAGTGTCATCGGCATACCTCGCAGTGCCGGCCGCTGACAGCATCTCCCAGCTCGCTCGATCATCCCATTCAATCTTCGTGCAGACTCCAGCCAAGGCGTACGTTTGTCCTCTTGTTGTTTTCTTTGTCCCCGATCCGAGACAGCGAACAAGAACGGCGGGTCTCCAGATCCTTCCACCTTGCCTGGCCGCTCCGGCAAACAGCATCACTCCACGCCATATAACGCACACATCCTGGCGGCCGCGCTGACACTCCCGCAGACCATTCTACACACCACAAACGACACTTGCGACCGCAATCATGTCTGACACCCAGAACGCAACCTCGCCCACCGCGGCTCCGGCCACCACCGATGCGCCTGCCGCCAACGCGATCAACACCAGTGTGCCTGCCGGCGGCGACGAGCAGACTCCCAACTCGGCCGTCCCATCCACCGCGAACCCAAACTCCGCCTCGCTGTACGTCGGTGAGCTCGATCCTTCCGTCACCGAAGCCATGCTCTTCGAGCTCTTCTCCTCCATCGGTCAGGTCGCATCCATCCGTGTCTGCCGTGATGCCGTCACTCGTCGCTCGCTCGGCTACGCATACGTCAACTACAACGTCGCCGGTGATGGTGAGCGTGCGCTCGAGGAGCTGAACTACACCCTCATCAAGGGCAAGCCATGCCGCATTATGTGGTCGCAGCGCGACCCACTTCTGCGCAAGACCGGTCAGGGCAACGTCTTCATCAAGAACTTGGACGCTGCCATTGACAACAAGGCGCTCCACGACACCTTTGCCGCGTTCGGCAACATTCTCTCCTGCAAGGTCGCCCAGGACGAGCACGCCAATTCCAAGGGATACGGCTTCGTGCACTACGAGACCGCAGAGGCCGCCAATCAGGCCATCAAGAGCGTCAACGGCATGCTTCTCAACGAGAAGAAGGTGTTTGTCGGTCACCACATTCCCAAGAAAGACCGCATGAGCAAGTTTGAGGAAATGAAGGCAAACTTCACCAACATCTACGTGAAGAACATTGACAGCGAGACCACCGACGAGGAGTTCCGTGAGATGTTCGAGAAGTACGGAGATATCACCTCTGCCTCCCTCGCGCATGACAATGAGAGCGGCAAGACTCGTGGATTCGGCTTTGTCAACTACATCCGCCACGAGGACGCTTACAAGGCGGTTGAGGAGCTGAACGATTCCGACTTCAAGGGACAGAAGTTGTATGTTGGCCGTGCGCAGAAGAAGCACGAGCGTGAGGAGGAGCTCCGCCGTCAGTACGAGGCCCAGCGCCAGGAGAAGAGCGCCAAGTACATGGGTGTCAACCTCTACGTCAAGAACTTGGCCGATGATATTGACGATGAGGAGCTTCGCAAGATCTTCGAGCCATATGGTGCCATCACTTCCGCCAAGGTCATGCGCGACACTCTCCCTGCGGATGGGACAGAGGAGAAGAAGGAGGATGGCGAGGAGAAGAAGGAGGGCGAGTCTGAGGAGAAGGATGGTGAGAAGAAGGAGGAGGACGTCAAGGAGGGTGAGAAGAAGGACGACGATGTCGAGGACCTCTCCAAGAAGATGGACACCGTTACCATTGCAGGCGAGAAGAAGCTTCTCGGCAAGAGCAAGGGCTTCGGCTTTGTCTGCTTCTCCAACCCAGATGAGGCTACCAAGGCCGTCACCGAGCTCAACCAGAAGATGATTCACAACAAGCCGCTTTACGTTGCTCTCGCGCAGCGTAAGGAGGTCCGCAAGAGTCAGCTCGAGGCGAGCATCCAGGCCCGTAACCAGGTCCGCATGCAGCAGCAGGGTGCTGCCGGTGTCGTCCCACCACAGTTCATGCAGCCACAGATGTTCATGGGTCCTAACGGTCAGCCCATGATGATGCAACCTGGTGGACGTGGTCAGATGCCATTCATGCAAGCTCCTGGCGGTCCCGGCCAGCGCGGAGGCTTCCCAGGCATGCCTCAGGGCGGCCGCGGCGGCCCAATGCCCGGTATGCCCCAGATGCCATACGGCTACCCACCTCAGATGGGCGGCATGCCTCCACAATTCCAGAACCCCGCCGCATACGCTCAGATGATGCAGGCTGCACAGGCTCAGGCCGCGCGTGGTGGCCAGGGTCGTGGTGGCCCAATGCCAATGATGCCGGGAATGCCCGGTATGCCCGGAATGCAGCCACCGATGATGGGTGGTCCAGGAGGTGCAGGCCGTGGCGGCTTCGGTGGTCCGCGTGGCGGTATGATGGGTACTGGCCCTGAGCAGGCGCGTGGCCGTGCTCCCAACCGTGGCCCAGGCCAAATTGGTGCTGGCATCGACATGAACGCGCTCAACCAGGCCTCTGCTCCTCAGCAGAAGCAGATGTTGGGTGAGGCTCTCTACCCGAAGATTCACGCACAGCAGCCCGAGCTGGCCGGCAAGATCACCGGTATGCTTCTGGAGATGGACAACGAGGAGCTCCTCAACCTGTAAGTGTCATATACTCTGCATTCCAAACACAATCACTAACAACATCACAGCACCGGCAACGACCAGGCTCTTCGGGAGAAGGTTGACGAGGCACTCACTGTCTACGACGAGTACCTCAAGAACCACAACGGCCCATCTGGCGAGGAGGGCGCTGCTCAGACCAACGGTGCCGAGAACCTCAACCCCACTGCGGAGGAGGTCAAGGACCCCGAGGCCTAGAAAGCCAACAGTCAGCCTTGGTCTCGTCGGAAGGTGAACGTGCTGCAGCCTGTAATGGCACAGTAATTTAGRAATCCTTTCTGGCGAGCCTGGTCCTTGAATGGACTCTTTCTCAAACCCACGAAGCGGCCGGCGTGGGAACGTCTTCTCTCTTACTGCGATACCCGATACCCTTTTCAAAATGCTACCGATTGTACTATTACTGCTACTACCGCCGCGCACGCGACGACTCTTTGTGATTTCCCTCGGAACAAGTTTACCCCGAAATGGACATCCTTGCTATTCGCTTAGACGGGGTGTCTTGTTACGGAGCAGCTTACAAAAGCGCATCATCAAAGAGGAGATGAGAGAAGGAGAGATTGAGCTGAATGTTGTGTATGATTACTGCTACTAGATTTTAGGTTTAGTTGCATGTACGAGGATATGACTTTTCAATGACTCTGTTTCGCCGTCTTCGTCTGAATCAATAATGCCATGCCATGCGAAGCGAAGCTTTGGCTACTCGCGTGGAGACTGAGTCTTGCATGTCGCGTGCGTGTGCGTGGCGGGGCTGTCACACTGTGGGGATCCCTGCACTTTTGTGGGACGAACTTTGCCCAGATTTTGCCATGAGGTGAGCTGAGACCGGCGGCTTGGTGTTGCTTGATGCTGTGGAGAGGGAAGACTTCACGTCAACAATAAGTGATACTCCCCTGTCGAAACTTTACAATTGTGTCTACGACATGATTACTTCAGTCGTTGCATCGTAGCGAGAGTATTGAAAGACCTAGGGACCAAGGAACTGCATGGGCGAGAATTCTTAACAGCCGTCTTGTCGTTGAAGGACGACCAACGCGGCACCAACGAATGAGGTAATCGTGATAGGTACCTTATCCCCCTCATCTTTATCCACATTGGAGCACTAGGTGGTTCTCCCACGTTCCGCGATTGTTTATTCGTTTTTTGCGGGGACACGTGCGGTTGTGCCACGATGCCGAAACGGCTGAAATGTAATGTCTTCTTCCCATATGATGATGGATGGTTTGGGAGCTTTTATTTAGGCGCCGCTCTTTGGTCCGGGGGGTGGGGGGCTCAATGTCGGTGGTTTGTAGGTAAGAGCGAAAGCGGATGTGGGTGGTATCTTCTTTTTCTCTCTTTTGAGAGCTTTACTCTTCTTCTTCTTCTTCTTTCTCTCTTCTATCTCTTCTGGCTTTTTTTTTTGACTCGTATTGAATTGTGAGTTTGTGAAAATGGAAGATAAGAAAGAATCCCTCCAAGCCAACGATGGCTCTGCACAACATCCAGAACAACACGAATTCCAAGACCTCTCGCCCGGCGGGGAGAAATTCAACGATACTGCTCCTCTTCCCATAGATGAAGCAATGAACACCCTCCTAAACCGAAAATTCGACCGCCACATCCTCCCCTGGTTATTCGGCATGTGGCTCCTCGCTTTCATCGATCGCGCGAATATCGGGAATGCAAAGATTGATGGTTTGGTGGAAGATCTCCGACTCGATGGGAATAAATTTAATATCTCGTTGGCGATTTTTTATGTGCCGTATATTTGTGTGGATGTGCCGAGTAATTTGGTTTTGAAATATTTCAAGGCTGGACAGTATTTACCTGCGCTTTTGGTTGGGTGGGGATTGACGGCTACTTTCATGGGGTTTGTGGGGAGTTTTGAGGGGTTGTTGGCTGTGAGTATACCTTATTGCTTTTTGGGATGAGGATGGATGATGGGAGATTGGCTGGGCTGATCATGATACTTGGTGTAGGCGAGATTCTTCCTTGGATTGTTTGAAGGTGGGTTATTGGGTGGGATGATTCTATATCTATCGATGTGAGTTGATCTTTGAGGCTTATATGAGGGGATGCTGAATGAATTGTAGGTTCTATCCAAGACACGCTATGCTTTGGCGCATCGGCTTGTTCTACAGCGCCGCACCACTTTCCGGAGCCTTTGGTGGTCTTCTAGCAACCGGTCTCGCACGAATCAAAACGGAGGGATATAATGGATGGCCCTTCATCTTCTTCGTCGAGGTATCCAATCTTCCCGGAACCAGATTCCCTTGACTCACTAACAGAACCCAGGGAGCAATTACCGTAGTATTCGGTCTGATAGCAGTCTGCTTCCTCCCCAACACTCCCAGCGACAGCAAATTCCTCTCGCCCGAACAACAAGAAGCCGCAAATCAACGCATGAAATCCGACAGTCAAAGCTCCACTTCCAACGCCAATGTGGAAAAGGAAAAGTTCGATTGGCATTGGGTCAAACTCGCCATCTTCGACGTCAACACCATTCTACTATCCATCATCTTCTTCTTCATCATCACGCCAATTTACAGCTTTAGTCTGTTCCTACCAACCATCAATTCCACTTTCGGCTACTCGAGAGTCGTTGCACAGCTTCTAACCGTAATGCCCTTGGAATTGGCGATAGTGTAGAGAGACACGCTGACAGAACTATCAACAGGTCCCACCAAACATCGCCGGATTCTTAAGTGTCCTCCTCATCTCCTGGCTATCAGACCACTACAAACGCCGAGGAATCTTCATGCTAATAGGCTGTTCTCTCACCCTAATCGGCTACATAATGCTCATCTCCACCCCTAGAAGTCTCGTCCAATACGGCGGAACATTCTTCGTAAGTCTCCATTACCCCCTTCCACCATATTAATCCTCTCCACCGTACGAGTTAGCTAAAATCAGTCCTCCACCACCACAGGTCGCAGCAGGAATATTCCCCTGCAGCCCCCTAGTAATGGGCTGGCTATCCAACAATCTCGCACCCCACTACGTTCGAGCCACAGGCACAGGTTTCCAAATCATGCTCGCGAATTGCGCGGCTTTTATTGCGACTTTTACTTACATCCGTGATGAGTACGCTATCCCATTCCCAATCTCTCTTTCAACCCACCACCAACAACAACAAACGCTCTGACATAATCCCGTCCCCCTTCTAGTGCACCACGCTATACAACAGGCCATGCTATAAATCTCGGAACTGTAGTCGGCGCTATTGTAACAGTTTGTATTCTTCTCGTGTATAATACTGCTGAGAATCGGAGACGGGAGACGGGGAAGAGGGATTATCGATTACGGGAAGGTGAGAGTGAGGATCGATTGGGGAGTCGACATCCGAATGTGAGTTGTGTTGTTGATTCATTCGCGACCATTTTTGAGAGGACTACGCTGATTTTGAGTTGCAGTTCAGGTATACTCTGTGATGGAATTACAGATATGTGTACACACAGTATATATGCTATTCTTTCTGGTTCTCACAACGCCCCACAGTCTTTCCCTTTCGTTTTGATTGCAGTCCAGCATTGTATGACATCCTTGGCATGTTTATAAGTGACGACTGCATTCTCCATCTCCTTTCGCTTGATTTCCATTCGGTTCCGGCTGTGTAGGCCGTAGTATGTTCAGGCATCGTCTCTTCTATCTTTTTCATCTCACACTCACCCACTCACCCTTTTCAGCTTCGGATTCTCCTTCTCTCCAACTTCGGCCTCGTCAAGGATCCACACGACTCCCATTCCAGCATCGTCACTAATCTCTTGCCCATCCTTACCCACGAGCACAGCCCTACAATCGCCTCTTTCATCCAGGTTCATTCGATTCTTCAAGTGACCCACCATTCGAAAGTGCACTGGTGTGGTGCTCAACCACCTCAACCGAAAGGCTGGTGAAGTCTTCCAGTTCAGCTTACCCGCGAAACCGGGTTTCGGTAAGGAGGGGTCAGGAGCAGTGGTCATGAGGGCATAGCCTTGAAATGCCATGGATYTGTTCACGGAGAAAAGAAGAATGACATGTCGAGAAGTTTGGAAGGCCTCGGTTAGGAGAGCTTCGTTGTGGACTTGTGTCGCCCAGAGGTTGTCACGCTGCGYGGCGAGGACATTTTCGTAGTTCCAGGACTTAATCATGAAGTAACGAATACCTGGAAACGACTGAACATTAGAACTCGAAGCAATGAGAGATATGAGATATGGAAAAGAGACGGTATTGAAGTTCTTTTCTTTTGCAGCCATTGCTGGTACTGATCTTCTTCTAGCTTTCGCCGAACAAGACGGGATGGCCCATAAGACAAGACGAATGCAATGCACTTATAACTTAATCACGAGGATGGAACTGACCGCCGCGTTTGAGATCCAGACCGGCACTTCCTCGATATTGTGGTAGACGCCCGCCTCCGCCAGGCCGGGCCAAGTTAGTGGCACTGAAGCCAAGACGGGGTGCATCATTACGCGGCTGGTAGCTGTCGTAGTCGCGCTCACGTTCGGAGAAGTCCGGCTTGGGTGCACGTCTGCTGTCGGGGTCACGGTCGGAGTAGTCGAGCTTGGGTCCGCGCCGATCTTCCTGGCGGTAGTATGACTGGCGTCGTTCGAGGGATGGATCGCGGCTACGGCGCTCGTCATCTGGGCGGCGGCGTGCATCTGGGTAGCTGATTCGGCGGTTGATGCCCGGCGGACTGAGGCTCTGGCGGCGAGATGTGGCGGTAAGAGGTCGTGAGTCCGGTGAATCGTTAGCACCACGAATGCGGAAGCCGTTTTCTTCACGGCGCTTGCTCGCCGAGAGAGGCTCGGGTGAGTGAGCTCGCTTGGTGCCWGTGACTTGACCTGTCGGTTTGTCCGTGGCCATTGTGGTGGGCAGCGGAGGTGGAGCCATGGTGGCGGCAGGCTTCGGAGTGGCAAAGCGGAGAGAGGCAACATTTTCCTGCTCGAGCTGGCGCAACTTCTCCAAACGGTCAGCGATCCGGGCCGCCTCCTCCTCCAGACTCTTCCGCTCCTTGTACGCGGAGAGCTTCGAGTTGCGGAAGTCGACGTCGTGATAGCCCGTCATCTCCAGCCAAGCTGGCAGGTCGGCGTAGTATGCATCTGAGAGGTTAGTCTGGGAGTGCTGAGACGCTACTGGCCGCAGTCTGAGTGGCGTGGGTTGTGCTTGTTCGCGGTCTGCCGGCACCACCTTGCTCGTTTGTCTCGCCATCTCTTTCTCGGCGGGATCTCTGAAGCTGTTGTGGTTGGTTTGAGGTGCGGCTTCCTTAATACCGTGGCCGTTGGTTAGCAGGACAGATTTGTTGGAGGGTGCTGGTGGAGGGTTGACGGCGGCGTCGGCTGCCATGGCAGCGCTCTTTGCGTCTGCCAGCGCCTTGCCTTGGTCGAGGAGAGCATTGAGCATGTCACCAGCTTCCTCATCATTGCCACCATTGTTCACATTCATGTTCATCGTGTTCTGTTGTGTGTTCTGCGGGTTGTTGGAGATTGGAAGCTGTTGAGCACGTGTTTGCACCGGCGTTGCTTGTCGAGATGGAGCTTTTGTAGGCGTCTCAACAGTCTGCGCCATCTTGGCCGGCGTGTGGGAGCGAGACTCGGGCTGCTGCGAGCGCGCGGGAGTCTTATTCTTCGCGGCGAGCAGTTTGGCCTTGAGCAGCTCTTGACGCAGCTCGTTGGCGGTTTTGGGAGGCTTGCCTGCAGCAGTGAGGTTGGTGGGATTGCTGTTGTTGGGTGTCTGCGCAGTGGATTGCACCGGCACCTTCTGTTCTACAAGATCCGCATTGATTGCCTGTAGATTGTAGTCGAAAGTCAGTCCATTCACATGTTGGGAATTCCAAAACCGAAGATGCATACACCTGCTTGAGCTTCACCATCGCCGTAAAAGTCCGCGTTCTCATCATCTACCTCCATTCCATTGGCTTCTGGCTTGATCGAGTGGTTCCCATTACGAAGACCACCGATCAAGTCTTGAAACCAAGCATGATCGCGTGAGTCCATCGCGGCCTCAACTGACGATACCTTAAGGTAGGTTGTTCGTGCGTGGGCAAAGAAATGTCCAGGGTCACTTTCAAGGTTTGGATGGTCGGAAATCTCAAGCGGCTCGCCCCGAGCTCCGTCCTCCACACGATAATTGTGGATCAGAATCAGATCAAGGGCCGGTGAAATTCGATTAAGAAGACAAGAAATCCGACGATCCTTTCTTGCCTCTCCGTGACACTGCTGCTTTTTGTGCTTGTAACCACCTGTTCGTGAGCGTTATCGTCGACTCACTACAAGGAGAGGCGGCAATCTTCAATTTCGGCGGCCCTTGGTGGATGAGAAGCAGATGTTGTATGATATGGATGTGGATGTCTAGATGATGCCTATCCTCTTGAGGAATGATCCTCATCTACATGGTCGTTTCCACAGCTCCTTCTTGACATGTCTTACAAAGCTCGCTTTGTTACTTGGTAGATGAGAATAATCACAACTTGACCAGCACACTTGCAAGATGTCTCGCTCATCATATATGTGGATGCTATCGAAAAGTGCGAGGGTAGAGAACACGAATCATACACTCATTAGGTTCAGATGTTCAGTTTCCCATCCTGTAGCCAGCACAGCCTTCGTACATGCAAGCCATCAYACATCCTCCATTCCTTCACCTCCCAAGCACTTGCTCCGTCACTGAGGGCAAGGCGTGGTTCTGTCGCGCGTATTGTTGACTGTCTGCCAAAGCTTTCTCCTGAGATGAAATCACAGTATCCGTACTAATGCCRGCATCCTGCAGCTGCATTCCATCGTTGTCTTCAGCGATTGAAGCTTCGTGTTGTGAACTTGGAGATAGATCATCCGTCCAAGGACTGCCACCATCATCTTTTCGTATCGGAAGATCTAGGAGTCTGTCATCCAAATCGGATTGTGATGCTTGGATTTTGTGTTCCATCTCTTCCTGCTCCCTCTCCTCCTGTTTCGGTTCGGGTGCTGGCAAGTTCTTCTTTCTCCGCGCATCAGCAATCAATCTCGAGAAATCATCGTGGTGCAGCTTTGAATGTGCATCCCCATCAAAGTCTTTCCTCATGAGTGAACTGTTCGAAGTTGGAGCCTTTCCACCCTGCGTCCTTTCCCAAATATCCAAGTCATGAAGGAGATCGCGCTTCGCTCTCGGTTGAGTAGAGTCGCAATTGGCATTCCAGATGTTGACCCATTCTCGATGTCGACTGGTCATAAGTTTCTTGTTTCCCCAACTGGGAATACCGCCTTCCTTGAGCTTTTTCGCCATTGCCGAGTCGGTAAGCATCGAGTAGTTGAGTTGATTTATTCGATCTTGAGGTCGTGTTGCAGGCTGGCTGGAAGATATCCCAAAGCCGTTCAGACGTGCTTGCGCAGGCTTTGCCTTTCGCTGCCGTTCCTGCTTTTCTATATCGCATCTATCCAAATGCGCGAACACTTCAGCTTCCTTCATGCGCTTGCCGCATTCCAACGGACATTCGACTAGCCCATCGCTAGGTGGTTCCGGAGACTCGGGGTTGTATTCCTCCTCATCCTCGCTATCCTCGATCTCAATAGCATCCTGTTGAGAACTTGTATTTGCGATTCGTCTGCTCTTGCTCCTGGTAGTTCGTATTTGATCGTTATTGCTGCTCTCTTCCACTCTCTTTCGTTTCCCCACCCGAGGCCCTTCCTTTATCTGTTTCGCCACTCCCATCGCTTCCCCTCTGGCAGCAACAAAGGCCGCCACAACCTCCTGTAGGGCCCAGTTGTTCCGTAGTTTGCTCGCTTGGTCTGAAGTCCTGCATGCTGGGCACTTTCCATCCTGCGATAAACTTGTTCGAATGCAGCGGGAGCAGAAGGTGTGATTGCACGATGTGATCATGGGTGTGTCATAGAATTCCTTGCAGATTTGACAGTGAAGAGGCGTCTCGAGACCGGCGAAAGTAGGCAAGGATGTTGAGAGCCAGTCTGTGGGGTCGGGGACCGAGTAGAGGTCGTCCATGGCGGTGGTGGTGTTGGGCCAGAGAAAATGGAGCGATGATGTCGCGAGGAAGACGCGACCTTGAACTTTCCGAGCGCGTAAAGGGCAAAGTCAATGTTTAGTCAATATTTCAGGGGGGCGTTTATAATGTCTTTGTCACTCAAATTGCATGCATCTCTCTTCGCCATTACATCGACATCAGAAAATGTCCTTTACGCCTTTCGAGTGYGACGTGGGCACCATCTCTTATTCAAGACTTGCTTATTCAAGTGGCAAGCACTTCTCTTCGACATCTGATCTCTGCTCGTGAACATGCCTTTCTCATGTACTCGGACAGAGCAAGAACACTCCTCTCCTCGTCAGCAACAAGGTCGCGAAAGATAACAGCTCAACCTCATCTTATCGTCTGGACTGCGCCATTTCTTTCAAAACATTGATCCAATGGGACCACCTCCGAACTGGATCTCATGGCGGGAAGGTCCTACTTCATCTGAGGCAATGCACGGAGGCGGWGAATCGGTAGTGTGAGACTCGCTGGTGCAAGGCAGCGGTGGTTGAAAGCGGATTGTCTGCCATTTCTACCGATCTGATCGCAAGTTGAATCTACACTGAGAATTTCAGCGATAACAAGACTCGCACTTATAGGCAACGAAGCAATSTCTCCGCTCATGTGGCCTGCACTCAGCCGCAATGCCAAGACTGGAGGCGCCATGCAGGCCATACAGCAAAAAGGTTCATCTTCGCCGCGGACCTCGCCATCAGAACAACCCACATCCTTCTCGAAATTCGAAACCATCAACAACGAGGCTATTGCATTTGACCGCGTTGGAATAATTGTCCACCGGTCTGCTGCATATTGGATCTACTGCCTCCTGCTCATCAACGGGTGGCCTCGTCGCCAGCTTTCCACGCGATCAGGCATAGAAGGCGATTGATGCAGCGTGCGTAGCTTTCCCAGCGTGCCAGATAGCAGCGTTCTCCACAACGCCCATTCGTGATGTGCTTCGTGGCACAACTTTTCGTCCCTCCAGCGTCTGAGTTCCATGCGCTGGCGGCGATGCGAGCGTCATCGATGTTCCTTGGTTCGTTTCAGCTCACTGCTCAGGACGTGATACCGCCAATTCCACAAGCAGTAAGGATCGCAAGGATCACGACAAAACACCAAGCAAGAAAGCGGCCTGGCTTGAACTTGTAGCCATCCTTTCGCTCTCGGATCCGAGGTCCACGAGATATCTCCTCCATTTCATGAAGATCGGATTGAGACTCCAAGGCAGAGAGTGTTGCTTCGACATCCAAGGTCCCGTCTCTGGCATATCTCGGGCGTTCCAATCTTAGACTTGGTACAAAATTTCTTGCCATGTCTCTCGAGTAGTTTGGAGGCGGACGATCATGGCTCCCTGCGTCTTTGAAGTGAATAGGCGGTGGCACCGAGAGAGCTGACTGTGTCATTCTTTCCCTCGTGTGAAGATATTTGAGAGCACACTCTGCAACATGGACGCTTGGCCTTGATAAATGATGTGGGCAGAAGCTATGACTTGCGCTCAGCCGAAAGCTAAGCTGAAGGACTCAGATCATGCGCTTTTCGACACATCCTCTGCGGCCACGCTAGGGAACTCTACTACGACCGATAGCGCTGTAAGAGCCAACGATGAGGTCGACTGACCTGGTGAGCGACTTGCAAACACGCATTGTGAGACATCATGTCACATCGCAAGAGTGGTCCAAGTCTTGGTGACGAATCCTGTCCGCGCCCGCCTGTCTACAAGATCAGCTTCATCGATTTGGTTTGCAAAGGTATCGAGCTTCAGGTAGCTCAACCATCTTACGGTATGAGGCTTAACACCCGCAACACTAGGCTGAAGCCTATATGGGTGCCAATGCAGAATAGGTATGCATACCTCTCCATGGCTTCTGCGTCTTCTCCAGCAATAGACCCACATTCAAACACCTCTCGCCGCTACCACGATCGCAGGTACCGCTATGACAAGAACCCAAAACATCCAGAACGCCCAACAAACTTTCGAGCAATCACAGCACAGTCTCCTACCTCGTCGCCTCCGAGGTTGTATGGCTTCCACATTACTAGCAAAGCTATCCACGCCCATTTCATCGGCTCGTAGGACCCGAATTTCTGGCACTGTTCGCCCACTTCGCTCGAAGCTCGTTCGGACACCATCACGTTCGGGTAAGAATTCTTCACTCCGGTATGGTCGTTGAGGTATCCAGAAATCTCGAAGTGCCAACGTCGATGCTACGTTCCGCTCGAAACTTGTGCGATGCTCGTCGCCGATTTCTTCGACTTCTCTTTCATCTTCTATTCTTCTTCGTTGGGCTATCCAATAAACCCCATCGGGTCCAACATTCGCACGCCATCGAGTCGCATTCTCTTCTTCCTCTGGCTGGACCTCTGAGTCTATCGTTCCCGAAGCTGCTGCCGCCATAGGATCTGTTTGAGTATAAGGCGGCAAGCCTGCATTTTCATGCGAAGTCAAGACTTCCTGGTTATAAATTGGGAAATTCTCCTCGGACCAGGAAGGATAGCTGCCTCTAACATAGGCCGGTGGYAAAGGGCGGAGATATTCCCGCATTATCACGAACGTGTACAACGTTCCACTTGTTGTTTGGTTTCTTTCGGATCGCTGAGTTCCAAGTCATGTTTGGTATGATGGAGAGCGTATAACAACATGGAGGACGCCCGGGCTGTGCGGCGATCGGTGGCTTGCTCAGCCTTTGGCGCATGCAGGTGTGCCAAGGCAAGCTATCGCTTAAGGATTCAGAGATCATGCGCACATGGAGGCTATGACTGATTTGTGGCTAGCAGGCATTGAGGGCTGTGGGTATGGAATGTCAAGGACTTGTTTCGGTCAAAGGTTCGTCTCGGTCAAGAGTCCATCTCGCCCTTTCATTGTAGGCCATCTCTTTGTCATTTTTCGTCCCTTTACAATACAGATCTTTCGCGAGGCCCGTGTCCTTTATGCAAGGAGAACGGGCGAGCTGTTTGGGACCCAGCGATCATGGTTTGGAGAGCAGCTCGACTCACCGTTGATGAGTCGTATGCGATGATATTCAGCAAGGAGCATTTTCCGATAAGTGGCTGCGTCTTGCGACCCTGCAAGGCGTTCCCGCACTTTAATGACCCTGAACTGTCTTGGGAAGATATGGCTCTTCCAAATATTTCGCGTCCTCCTCACTGAGCACGAAATTCGCATTCTGTACTGCCTCCTCGATCCTCTCCTTACTATTCAAGCCGATAATGGGAGAGCAGCCCTTCCGTATTGACCATGCCGTGGCAACACAGGTCATACTCACACCATATTTCTTTGCAATCTCTTCTACTCTGCCGACGATAGCCTTGTCGGCCTCCGACTCGCGGGATCTGATGGAACGCTGGAKGAAGTTGTCTGAAGATTCCCGTTTAGTGGTCCGCTCGTCCCATGGTCGACACAAGACACCGCGAGAGACTGGTGACCAGGGGATGAGGCCAATGCCAGTCGACTTGCAGTAAGGGATCATCTCTCGCTCTTCTTCCCGGTATAGCAGATTGTGGTAGTTTTGCATGGAGATGAACTCATGCCAGCCATTCGTCTTTGCGATCCATTGGAGTTCTTGAAATTCCCATGTTGCCTTTAAACGTTGTCAGCTATATGGTTGTCACTTTCGACTGACTGGGACTTACCATCGAGGAGGCTCCGATATATCTCACCCAACCCTTCTCAACAACATCATTCAACGCACGCATGATCTCCTTCTTCGGCACACTTCGATCCAAGCGGTGGATTTGAAGAACATCGATGTATGTACCCAGACGCTTTGTACTGGCTTCTACCGCATCAAATATGTGTTTGCGAGATAATCCGACTTGGTTGACTGCGATCCCGTCGTTCAAACTTGCGGCTGCGATACTTTGTTGCGCTCCGTCTTCCGAAACTCCAAAGTAGCATTTCGATAAGATGACAAGGCTCGAGCGAGGAATGCTATATTTTTCAATTGCCTTGCCAATGATTCTTTCTGACTGGCCATTTGAGTAGCTACAGTCCTCGAATATCAGCTATAAAKGTCCTTCATTTTGACGCCGATTGGAACTCACACGTCAGCAGTATCCCATGTGTTGATGCCACAATCATACGCATGCTTGAGTAACGGCAGTGAACCGTTTTGAAGATCAGCCAATTTCAACAGAGTAACATGGACATAACTCACGCTTCTTCATCGAGAACCCAGGCCTGTGAGCAGAGGCTAGAAGTATTAGCAATGTCTACAACAATTTCCACGGGCATAAAAGCTATGTTGCCACTTGCCTGCCAGTCCGGCGAGCCATAGCTCATGGCTCCTACTATGACTTGGGATACCCTCAGACCCGAGCTTCCAAGGTTCTTGTATACCATTCTCGGCAGTTGGACATCGCCAATGGAGCTTGTCATTGTGGGGATCTACAGAGATGTCTGCGTTGACTGCAAGCTTTGACTGCCTTGTCCAACGATATTTTTGATCTATGCGAGATGAAAGAGAAGAAAAGAAAAGAGTTCAGGAAACCCGTGGGGTGCAGAAGCAAGCACACCTAGATAGTGGAGCGTCCGCTTACCGGCTTTGATGTCACGCGGTATGAGGTACATGCAACGGAGGACATGAGCAACATCCGGGTGGTTGTCGGGCGCATCTCTTAGGCGATAAGAGAGATCATTCCATCTCCGCGTCGTGCATGTCGTTGCGATCGCAGGTTTCTTCAAGTCTCCCTAGATCGCACGGTACGACTGACCAACCGGGAGAACTTCGTGCCTTGCAGAACTAGCGTCGTGATGGAGGACCGTGGTGGATTTCATTCAACTTCCCTTCTTCACATCTTGATCTCCACTGCATGCAGTCTCATGCTCTCATCGTTCTTTCCCATCGATGGATGGACTTAGCTGTATTTTGATGAAATGTGTCGTGTGGCGATGCGACGCGCAAAGGAAATAGCTGGATAGCCCCGCATGCACATCTTCCCCGCCCTTGGCACATCCCTGGTGATGTCGGGTCTTGTGCTCTCGGCCCAACGGTAGGTGAAGCAAAGAGAAGGGAGCTTTTGTCCTTTGATCCCGTGGAGTAGATATCTCTTCAGCTCGTCAAACCCTTCATAAACAACAACAACAGCGAACATCGACTTCAGCAGTCAATAACATCGAAAATGCGCGCCGCTCGATACTACGGCAAGGAAGACATTCAAATCAAGGACGATGTGGAAATTCCTACATGTGGCGATGGACAGGTTTTGGTAGAGCCGGCCTTTGTGGRAATCTGCGGTACAGATCTTCATGAGTATGTCACACTGGAGTTCAGTCGGAGGATCCGCCTCGTCCTTCATTCGACTTCCCCCTACCTAGACACATGCTGACATGTAGTGCAGGTATATGGGTGGTCCAAAGTTGGTATCTACGCCCTGAATATGAAGAGCAATACCCTAACTCATCAACCTAGCTTCTCGCCAACCAGCGCTCATCCCGTAACCAAGGAGAAAGTTCCCATCACCATCGGTCATGAATTCAGCGGTACCATCAAATCCATCGGCAAGGGCGTCACCGGCCTCAAGCCCGGAGACAAAGTCGCTGTCCAGCCAACAATCTACTGCGGCCACTGTGGCGCCTGCAAATCCGGCGCCGAAAACGCATGCCCAAATGGAGGTTTCGTTGGACTCAGTGGCGGTGGTGGTGGCATGAGCGAGTTTGTAGTCATGCCATCCGAAGCGATCTTTCCTCTACCATCAAACGTCGACCTCGATATTGGAGCTCTTGTGGAACCTCTCGCAGTGGCCTGGCACGCTGTGGACGCCTCTCCGATTGCAGGCCTCAAGGATCCTCAGTGTCTCGTGTTCGGTGGTGGGCCTATTGGTCTCGCTGTTGTGCAGGTGTTGCTCGCTAGAGGCGCAAAGAACGTCATGTGTGCGGAGGTGGTAAGTTACTCAAAAGCGGGATGCGTACAGAATACTTTGAGGCAACTCTCGGGCTACGCTTTACATCGATTTTGTCTCAGACATCACTAACCCTTCGCTTTCCAGGCAAAGAAACGTCAAGAGTTCGCGGCAGAATTCGGAGCCCATCACGTTCTCGACCCAACCAAGGTTGACATTCAAAGTACCTGTCTGGAGCTTTGCGGCGGCGTCAACGGACCGGACTTGGTGTTTGATTGTGCAGGTGTCCCAAAGTCCCTCGAAACAGCTTGCAAGACTGTGAGATCGCGTGGAACGGTCGTGAACGTGGCAATCTGGGAAAAGGAAGTGCCCTTCAACCCTAACTGGCTGGTCTTCAATGAGGCCTCCTACAAGGCCGTTCTCGGATACCAGAAAAAGGATTTCCAGGTAAATGATTATGAGTACCGTTGCGTCCTTTTTTGAGACACACTAACGGTTTCTTCAGGGCGTCGTTGATGCTCTTGGCGAGGGTAAGCTCAAGCCGGCGAGTATGATTACTAGTAGGATTCATATGGACAAGCTTGTGAAAGACGGATACCTGGCCTTGATCAACGAAAAGGATAAGCATGTCAAGATTCTGGTCGACGTACAGGCTTCGCTGAAGTGAGCAGCCAAGCCTGAGATGACAACGTTCTTCATTGACAAATCACGCCGGGCGCAGGTAGACATAGATCCCGAGGCAGCAGTACATATGATGGAAGCTGAGATTCAGAACGAGAGACGATGTATGTTTGCAACCATTTTCATTGAGTCTATTTCCCATTCTGCACATATCCCTCCCGCCTTAGAAATGACCTCAATTCATCCCACACTCAGCTCCCCGTCCCCGATTTCTTCCATCTCCACCATACTGTGAGGGTTATCGTGATGCAGTGCTGGAGTCAAGGCATCAAAGCAAGAGGGTGGGGAGAACACCTACCTGATGTGGTCGAGTGTTTGTCATGATCGCAAGTTCCAGGCGTGAAGCTACCACAAGCATCTGCGGGTGAGGAGAGGGGGGAGAACTTACAATCATGCGTTGGCAGGCCATTTGGTAAGGTGGGCCGAGCGACCTTGTGTTGTCGACGGGCAAGGCCCGAGATGGTGGACTTGGTGTCAAAGAGTGACGTTCTCCGGGAATGGCAGCCAAGCCTGCACATTCTGGTGTGTTTGACTTGCGTCAGTTTGTATATACAAGATTGGTCCAAGCAGCTTCTAGCCTGAGTTTTCGGGGTATGTTTGACTTGCGTCCACTCGGATTTTCGGGATTGGTTGACTTGGACCGTTTTTTTTTTTTCTGTTTTTTTTTTTTTGTTTTTTTGGGCACTGGTGCACTCGCGTCCTGACATGTGTGGATTCAAAATTGTGGCCAGGAGAGGCACACGGTATCTTCGGTAGGCCGTTATGGAGATGGGCCGAGCAACTCCACCTTCTTTCTACATGATGCGGTGAGTCGGTGAGGCTTGATTGCATCCTTGTCGGTGGGGATGAGCTTGGGAAGTGTGTCAGTCAGGTCGAGTTTGCAAAGCGGAAATGACAACATACAGTCGCGGCGGTATTGATCTCGTTGTCAGAAATTTATGCGCTTCCCCTCAAGGGAGAGGTGTCGCGCGGTGCAGTTGCGTTCTTCCAGCAGGCAAGGCGAGGCTGGAATGAATCGGGGGCAGGGTTTTTTTGTGTTTTTTTTGGGCTTATTTGTTTTTAACGACTGAAGCTTCAGTCGGCGCTGTGAGGGTGTAGTCAGTACACCTCACTCGATGGTAACGACTGAGATATTGAGATGACACTCACGGTGACTTCGCTCACACGGGGAGTGATCGTGCCGCGGTGGTCTGCAATCATGAGCGTGTCCCTGATGCACATGTTAGTATTGGGCGGCACAGTTGAGCGCGCCACCCGCAAATGCAAGTGGTAGCATCCTCGTTGGTGACGGTTGGTGAAGATGAGGTTTATGTTGAAGAGAAGTTGTCGTTGATGCTAAAGTAATGTTACTGGAAGCCAGCACAAGGAAGGAAACAGTCAAGGAAGGAAACAGTCAAGGAAGGAAACAGTCAAGGAAGGAAACAGTCAAGGAAGGAAACAGTCAAGGAAGGAAACAGNAGTCAAGGAAGGAAACAGTCAAGGAAGGAAACAGTCAAGGAAGGAAACAGTCAAGGAAGGAAACAGTCAAGGAAGGAAACAGTCAAGGAAGGAAATCGCAACTTTCGGCCGACCGCTACCTCCGGCAGTCGGCATGTTAGCGGGGGCTCGTTCCCAGAATGGTAAGTTCCGCGCAGGTAAGTGAATAAAATTTCACTCCGGGTGAAGAGGAGTGATCAACGACAAACCGCCGTATACATCTCAAGCCACTCATTGAACACCTGCTGTATTCAAATGGTACTCCGCCAACATCGACCTAAATTTCTGCGGCTTTTCTGGCAAGAAACTGCTCACTACCCCAACCCTAATCCTCACCTTCCAGGGTTGTGGCATGCTTTTAGCTCTGCTCCAAGATATCAAGGTAGTTGCTGATGATTGCTTGGATGTTAGAGGATATCCACAGAAATCTAATGCCCATAGGTCTCTAGACGAGATCTTAGTGTCGCTAGATCTGTATTTCGCCAGACGTTTATCCAGTATGTGGTATATCGCTTCCCGGGTTTGGGGTCCGCCACACGAGAAGCCTTGAAGTGAGCATTTGCAGGCAAGAACCGGTGAGGAAGGTGTTACTGGGTAGGATACTTGAATTTCGGTACAAAGCTGCTTCTCTCCGCTCTACAGCTACCTATTTGCGAGCATTTCGTCGATTCACTATAAGCAGAGACAGTACCAGCACCCTTCAATCTTACCGGCACTCAGGCAGCAAGGAAAATAATTGACAGGTGCAAAGGTAAAGGCGAATCAAGAAAATTCCTTCATTCGTCACGCATCTTGAAACTATGTACACAAACGCAAATCGCAGCCGCCACTAAGACTCATTCCATCCCAGCATAAGCCCTCCCTCCTACTTCTTAAACAGCGCAATAGTCTGCACAAACCCATTAGGATTCGAAGCGTACCGCGCGACATCTTTACCATCCACAGATATTTGGAATCTCGTCCCAACGGTATTCAAATTGTAGATGGTGATGGCATTGGAGTTCAGAACAGTTGCAATTCTGTGCTGGCAGACTGAGCCATTGCCTTGGTCACTGCAGCTTGTGGAGTAGTTGTTGAAGAAAGAGTATAATCCGGCGCCGTAGATTGCGATGGCTTGAGAGTTGACGATTCTTACACCCCATCCATTTACTGTTGCTATTGTTAGGAGATGATGATTACGGATGAGTGTGAAGAAGACGTACCTGCTGGGACCACTGCCCCTTGATCGGTGATAGTATCCGGGCCGGGGTATGTAGGATCGCCATATGCTTCGTTGACAGGAAAGGGAATCTTTGCGTTGGGGTTCGGTTGGTAGTATGCTGTTTCAGTTTGGATCTACAATTGTCAGTGAATTCGCAGGATGTCTCGATGATTGCCTTTGCTTACCTGACCAGCCCAAACATTCTTGGTGTTGAGGAACTGGTATTCATAACGCTGATTATGTTCCACGCCTGTTCCGACAAGCCACACAGGCCCATTGGTACTTTYGTCCAAGAGACCACGACCAGTGTAGATAGTGATCTGGCCAAGGCTAGCAGCCTCAATATCGTGGTCGGCAGTCCAAAGCCAGACATTTTCCAAGTAGAGGCCGGTAGCTGGCTTGGTGATGTGCATGTGTAGAAAGCCGGAGATGCAGTTCTGCACGAGGTTCGCAGAAGTGATGGTTGTTCCAGGTGTCTTCGCACATTGGCCGAGCTGAAGGTCAGAGCCAGCAAAGCCACCAATACGAGTATGCACATCCCACAGCCCACTCGGGGAGCCTGCCGGAGAGGCAAGATTGTATTCAATCAACGTGGCACCTTTCTGCTGGCCTTGGGTACTGATGATAAACTCGGAAAGCTCAACGCTGCCAGTCTCGCCGGAGTTTCCGATTTTTACAACGGGTTGAGGATTGCTCATGTCGTTGAAAAAGCTTCCAGCAGACATGATGACAGAGTAGGCCTCGCCGACAATCTTGGCTCCACCAGGAATATAGATGCTTCGGGTCACGCGGTAATTTCCATGATCAAGATAAAGTATCTTGTTCTGCGACTTTGCGTTGTTAATCGCATTTTGCAAGGCAGTCGTATCGTCCGTGCGGCCATCACCAGTAGCGCCAGCAGTTCGGGCACTGAGGAAAGATGACACTGGGAGATTGGCATAAGATGGCTTGCTACGCTGGTGGTATTTCCCATCAGCCTGGAGCAAGCTAGAGGGACGGGTAACCGGAGTCATCTGGCCCTGGACATTATTCGGTCCATTCGGTGTGTAGGAGTGTCCCTCAGACCAGCCTGCAATACTGGACACGCCAGAGAGTCTCGGACCGTCTGGACCGCGTATCGCTACAGGGACATTGTTTAACTTGAGGTTCTCGATAATGAGGCTACCTCCTGCTCCTGGCTGAGAGTTTGCATCGTGTGCTGTGATGATTCCTGTTTGGGTGTTGCTGATAGTAGAGTCAAGGAGGGTGACAGATCCGACCGCGATGTTACTACGACCACCAGATGACATGTTCAGACCGACAGTGCAATTGTTGATGTTGACTTTTCATACTATTAGTGCATGTTGAGTCCAGGGGTTTGCTGAACGTACTGTTTTGATAGGTCCAGCCCCAATCCCAGATCTGGTTGATGGCTGTAACAACGTTGTTGAAGTGCAGGTTCCTCATCGTGAACTGCTGATTGCCCCAATTGCCACCGTACAGACCACCATTGAACGTGAGGTCAGAGACGAAGCCTCCGCTTCCGGACTCGATGAAGATGCCCTGATGCTGCGTGCCTGTGAACATCATGGTCAGCTCCGATCCCTATTTGTTGGGATGAAGAGGCGATGAGGATGGCTAAGGCAATTTGTATATCTGTGCGTTCTTTCATTGCTCTTGAACCAAGGGAAGCATGCTTACCCCTGACWCTGCTCATCTGGAAAATGATGTTCTGCAGATTCGTAGCCTGTGCGGTAGGCCAGTGAATGCCGGTAATGGGAGTGGAAGCTGGAACAAGGGTCATATCGATGATTAAATTCTTGATCTCTCTCCAGAACACGTTCGTAGCCCTGGTTCAACCTGTCAGCAGTTTTAAAGCCCGCATCTCCAAGAGCCATGCGTACCCATAGGCAAGATTTCCGCGGTTCGAGTACGGATTGGCATCGATCATGCCGAGAAAGCTACCCGAGTAGTATGGAAAGGCACGGATGGTAGGCATGCAATTGGGATTTCCGATAATTTGGGTATAGTAGAGATCGACAATGCTCGAGCTGATCATGTAAGTACCAGCTGGGAAGTAGACCACCGCGGGAGTTGTCGTCGAAGAGCCACAGGTTTCCCCAATTCCACATCGATTTCCTGAGGAGATAGCTGCGTTAATGGCAGCCGTGTCATCATTCACACCGTCACCCTTCGCTCCGAAGTCTTTCACATTGCGGTAGACTTGGTAGCCCGATGGGTTGGAGTTGAAGGCCGCCTTTCCCTGGTCTAGCTATCATGAGTATTGTGATCGATTCGATTGAAGGAGCCTTACGTACGGGCAATGTTTTCCAACCAGTATGAGCTGGTACAAGTTGCGGCTACGTTGACTTCTACGCTTACTTGTATACCCAGAGTGCTGTTTCGCCCAATCCGCACTGGATGGTCGACATATCTATAGGATGTCAGTTCCATTCGATATCAGCCCACCGATATTGCTCACTCATCAAATATTTTCAGCGCATATTGGGCAAGCTCGGAAACCACCCTGGGTACGAAGATCTGCCCAAGCGTGCTGCCTGCAGCGAAGAAGAGAAGAGTGGATTGGAGACGCATGTTGAACGTTGAACTTTGAAGGAGGGTATGTGAAGGAACGTTTGAAGGCGCGAACGCAGCTCTTGACTTACAAAGTCTGTCTCGCAGCTTGCGGAGTGGAATGCGATGCTGTTGAGATCCCCTATTGTATTATAGGAAATTTTGGATCCTGGCAACAACGGCCGGACCAGTTGGTCGGATGTTCCCTCCCAAGAAGTCATCCAGACTGCAGATCAATACTAGCGTTGTCCTCTACCGCAGAAAGCGACAAGCCGAAGAAGATCAGAAGGTGTGTCTTTTGCAGACGGCACCTCGAGGATTGGTGGAGGCGTATGAGGTGGATGCATTTGGCGGAGATTGTACACGCGCCACTAGGGGTGGTTCAGAAAGTCTAGCAAGGCTCCCGTGTCCCTTGGCTCAGAGCGGGGATGAGCTGAGTTCGACTAGCAAAAGTCAGCTTGGCCATCCCTGTCGCATCTTGTATATCATCTGCTCTATTTACTTCAGCCTCGTGGTGATCTCGTGCCACGTCGTGCAGTCCACGCGCGAAAGCATGTGGTGTAGTGAATTCAAAAGTTTGTAGGTGGCAGACTGTGGGTTGTCTTTCACTTCACTGATCGGCAAGTCTCCCCGGCCATTTGACCTCCAAATGCTTAGTCTGATCCATTCCTGGCGAATCAGAATGCATACACACAAAGGTCATTCGAGCACGTACAGTAGCGCTTTCAACTTGCGCGAACATGAGAGCGAACCTCCTGATCTCTTGTGGGTCGCGACAAGCCCAGAGCGCGTAGCAAGATTCATCTTGAGATGTGTCACGCTATGCTCAGAGCTCGGGGAACTTGGAGCCGCGTAGCAGGCAGGACACATGTCTCGCAAAAGCTCAGTGTCGGTGAGATGAGTCTCGCTCAAACTTAGCGGTCAAGCGAGCAAGTTCTGCATGTCAAGTCGAGTACTTGCAATGTTCGTTGGATATGGTAGACCGCAAAGTGTCGCAGAAGCATCTCTCTGCGAGTGCAACATTGCCACGCTTTGAGATTTACGCCCGTACCTCCGCAGACTGCATTACTCCACTCCATGTTGACAGTAAGGATATAGTCTGCGAGTCTGCTGTACACTTGGAATGGGCTACGGCAATGTACTTCGATTGGAGTAGGGCCAGCACAACAAGGGCATGTTTGCTGGTGTGACAAAAGAGGCATCTCTTCTATTGTCGGTTGAGGGGAAGACGCCCACCCATGATTTGGCGAAGACCATCGCCCATGGCCACAATTAACAGATCGATGACCATATATAGGCATCTCTTGGGTGCCAGTCTTGGAACAGCTCAACGTACGAATCGCCAAGTCGGCCGTTCTATTATCGTTGTCGGGTGAACCAGGAGCGTAATTACCGGTACGGCAACCATGCCTCTTGGTCTTGCCAACCAGGAAGAACAAACGGGAGGTTACTTGGCATCTGCTCAGGCCAGATATTTTCAATCACTGACATCAGCTCCTCGTAAAGCACCTCATAGCCCAAGGAAGACAAATGCAGTCCATCTCGGAAAAAGCTCTGGAATGTCGGGTTGGGCGCAAGCTCGGAAGATCCAATTGGCAGTCCAACTCCGCCGGTCATGCCGCCCGCTCGAAGAATCAGAGTACTCCAAATGTCGACCACGGGAAGGTTGTACTCTTGACCAAGCTGTCTCACAACGCTGGCGTATTGAGCTGTGGTGGCTGCTGGACGAGTGAATACATCAGGAAAGTCGGGATCTTCAGCCTTGGAGCTTTCGAGGCACATCCTCTCATCGACTGGTGGTGGTGTGATGAGAATTAATCTTGCACCGTCATGTTCGAGAATGCGAGGATGAGTGATGATGGCCTTGAGGTTTTCCCTGTATTCGGATAAAGGAACGTGCTGCTGTGGGCCGCCTGGAGTGTGTGGAAGTCTAGCATCGTTCGCGCCAAAGAATACGGTCATGAAGCGAATCTTTGCAACTTGCGGTGGAGGTACTGCGTGTGGGAGTATGCGCAAGGCCTGGCGTGTGTTGTAGCCGGACAGGCCACGGTTTATGACATCCAAACGGCGTATGTAGGCATCGCTCAAGGCAGCGCTGAACGTGAGACTAGACTGCTGCGTGATGCTGTCTCCAAAGAGAAGAAATTGATCCATGGTATGAGCCGTTCTTGTTGTTGCATTGTTGTTATCGTCGAGATCGAAGCGGAGATTGGATGGCTTTTCACAGCCGCAGATTTGCCGGTATTCGAACCAGACCTCACGCTTCTCTCTGCCATTCGCATACCGAACAATAATAATGAACATTTCACTCAAGTCTGACACTTTTACATCTCATGGAAATAGGCTACAAGTGATATGGTGGACTTGCTGGATTTGTTTAGTTGCTCGAGCTTAGTTCAAGGAGGAAGATGCGAGCCGAATGCCGCCTTGAACGCAATCGAAACGGATTCGTGAAGCATCTGAATGGCTTTTTACTTGCATTCGGGTAGTCGAAATTGACCGGATGACCTCTAAGCATACGGCAGGCGATATGGCGATTCCATGTAAACGGCGGACCAGGACTAACTGGCTTCATCGCCCAGCTCAGAAAGCGATATCCCTCGCAGTTCCAACCATGTGAGTATTGGGAAATCCGAACGCACAGATCGAGTTTGTTTTTCACTTTATGGATGACAGAGATGGGATCAGGGCGCCGGTCGATCGCATGCATGGGCCTGAGTCGGCATCCCAGAACAACACAAAAGAAGAGTTGTCGCGCGAGGATCTGGGAGATGCTTGAGGCAGGAAGCTTCGATGGCTTAAAGATGAGTTATCTGTACGAATATGGGGACTGTTGAAGCCACGCATTTGAGGTTGTAGGCAGGGAGCCTGCGGGAGAGACGATCCAATGTGTCGATGGTACGTCTGCGCTCGGGGAATATCAGCGCTCAACCCGAGAGAGCTAGTTTCCAAAATTTCAGGTCGTGGACATTACATCGCTGGAAGATGCTCGATGCGACCCGGGTTGGAACAAGCTACTGGTAGCGTATCGGGCCCGGAGAACAAGTCGGGAGCAGGGAGACCTCCAGAAGTGGTTCGAGGCCGTGGCCACTAATCGGGATCCCGCGGGTCAAGCAGGCAATCGTGCTGAACGGTGGGACATTGACGACATCAATACGAACTTGAGCAGGATTGTCATGGGCTGAGTTGGAGAACGAAGCTACGCGCTCTTGCCGAGATGCTGTACTTGATCAGGAATGACAAGGAAAGCGAAGGTTAGTTTCGAGCGTGTTCCAATCAGTACGCCTTGGATTAGCAGCTCCTTTCTCGCATTGGCCATGAAATAGAATCACAAGCCTTTCCCGTACACTGTTTTGCACCAGGTTTGATGTACGATCCGGTCTTGCAATGCTAGGTAAATCTCGTCGTAGAGAGGTTCCGAAAACCATCTTGTAAAGGAAGTAGTTCATTGAAAAGACTTGTGAAGCAAAATGTTCGACGTAGCACAGGCTTTTGATGAACACGCCCTTGCATACCATGCAGTAGCATGCATGAACAGTGTAGCTATGCGGTCCGTTTGATGCCTTCATGTTCATCCTTTGAACGACGTGTTCGTGATTTGTCAATCTCAACGTCGTTCTCCAGTACCATTCGAAAAAAGAGGTTTCATTCCGCAGCTCTCCGCCATTCGAAAAGCAACAGCGCCCGTGAGCAGACAATCCAAGGTGTCATCGGCGGTCACCCCGCGGAGAGAGCGTACGGCCAAGATCGCTCGTCCAGAATTGGTCCGACATTCGCAAAGCCGTAAAATCACGGCAATGATGAGGCAGGAGTGGACGCGTTGTAGTTGTCGAGACAAAAGCTCACACAAACGAGTGCATGGGATCCATCGATAAAATGGTTGCAAGTGTGGTGTTTCGGGATGGACCCTGTTCACGTGTTCCAGGTTGCTGGGTAGCAACGGCGCGTCATCGTAAACAACAAATTCTGGAGGCTGGAGTGTGGAGGCGGGAGCTTTGCGAGTGACCAGCCATCCCAAAAAGCCGCAGGATAATCACGAATTCCACTCTGCCGGCTCTTGAAGGAAAGTCATCTACTTCCCCATCAATCGCTATCTCAACCACATCCAAGTACTGAAGATATACGCTGTAGCTGCACGATCCGACCGACCGCCAGCAACGATTCCCCCACCGACTGAACACACGACATCAACCATTTGCTGAGGCTCCGGCCTGCAGCTTCACCACGACAGGATGGCACCACCACTGCCCATCGCTGACATCTACACATCATCCCTCGAGCTCGACGCCCGCTCAGCACATCCTCTTCATCAGCTGATCGCCCGCGCCGACGACGTCAAGGCTACCTCGCGACATGGCATCGGATCAACACCACCGGAGAAGATCAACAATGCCGGCTTCTTTGCCCTGTTTGCCATCCTGGGTGTAGCACYCGTGGGCGTCAGTCTCTGGTTCTTCTTCTGGGCCAAGAACGGTGGCTTCCACTTTGAAGAAGGCGACTGGGACGACTACAAATCAACCGTCCTACGCCGCAAAGGACCTGACGGCAAGACTCWCAGTAATGCCACCAAGAGCACGAAGCTAGGCGGCGGTACCATCGTTGGTAGCCAGCACTATGCATGGCAGAAGAACGCTGCGAAGAGTGTCGTGGGACGCGACGAGAAGGGCAGAAAGGGTATTCTGGCAAAGCGTGGATGGGCAGGAACACACAGTGTGATGTACAGCGACGATTACATGACCGAGTCCTTCGCCACAGAGACTGTCAGCGACGAGATGACGGAACTACAGCCGGACAATACCGACTTGGAGCAGGGCCACGGGCACTCAAAGCGCTATCGTGACCGCGATGTGCGCCAGTACAAGAAGGAGAAGCCTGCAAGAGTGGGAGGTCTCAACCGTGTCGCCGACTCTTCGCACTACGACTACACCAACTCTGAGCGCTCGGACTTGATGACCGAAACTGTCCTCTCCACCACTTCCGACCAACCCATTCTACCCAAGAAGACCGATCGACAGAGAGAGCAAGAACGCGCCGAACGTAAAGCCCGTGAGGAAGCCGCCCGCATGGAACGTCGCTGGCGCCGGGAGGCCGRGGCGGCCGCTGCTGCTMTCGCCCACGAGTCCACCGCGACTAGAGGACCACCAGTCAAGAAGAGCGCCGTTCCAACCAAGCCATCCCCATCAAAGCAGCGCGAGCGCCGGGAAGCTTCCCGCAGCGCCTCACCCAAGAAGCGCGACTTCTCTTACCAGAACGGCCCAGAAAGCGAGATCCTCAGCACCGCATACACCGAATCCACTGCTCCTTCTCAGCGCACTGCGAGCTACTACGATTCTTACAGGCCCAAAGGCGAAAACAGACCGAGGCAGAGTTCGCCACGCAAGAAGCAGAGTGCTCCCACCACGCGATCGGGCGGTTATCGAAGAGGCAACGCCGACAGTGATCTGGAGTGAGTGAGCGAAGGATGTGGTGATCATACAGGTGGACGCTGTGCCACGTCACTCCTCCCGGTTTGAATCATGTAGATGTGTCCATGCACGCGCGCAACCCGCGCGGCTAGGGAAATTGAGATTGAAATCTGTTCTAGCGAGCGAGCGAAATGGTTCTTGGGACGATGGTATTGTGGGGCAGAGCAATGATATCGGGGGAGAAATCGGAGTTGGGCGTCAAAGGTCAGATGGACGAACGAACCAGCGGGATGTTTGGGCTGGAATGGATGKGTCGCGCGTTGCCGTTCTTTTAGCCCGAAAAAAGTGCCGAAGGACGATGATGTGATGCAGCTGGCAGGCTAGCAAGACGACTGAAGGAATAATGAACAAGACAAGGCATTAGAAGCACAGCACAGTCTGCAAATGCAAATGGAAAACAATCCAATCCATTCAGTCATATTCGTACCTCGCGGCCTCATGAGTAAAATATGCTGTTCGTACATATCTCAATCGTGAATTCCATTCCATCTCTGATCGTAAAACTCTGCCATTTCATTATCGCGAGATTTCTCCCCCCTCGGTCGCCGAGAAAAGACTCCCCTTTGGTTTCATAGAACAGGGCCAAAGTAATTAATCATCCGGGTATCAAGCAAATTGAAAAAGATCTTGAGTGGGTAGAGTAAAAAACCATCATCRGAAAAACAAAACAGTCTTGGGTATCTCGCTCGTCTTTCTTCGTTCTTCATCATCATCGTTCGTAATGTGTTCTCAAAAGACTTTTTCTTCCTCAAGAATTTTGAGCGCCACCCATTCTGTGTGCTGATAATGTTCGCGTCGTGTGTCGTTGTGGTGGAGGTTCCAGGCTGGAAAGCGTCGCACCAAGGATTGCAACGAAAGAGATCGTTTGTTTGCTTGCTCGCTCGCTCGCTCGCTGCAACGCTAAGGAATCCCCAAGTAAAAGATATCGTCGTCGTTGTCGTGGTAGTCGTCGTCGTAAAGAGTAGCAGAATTCATTACCTCGCAACCTCATATCCATCATCATAGCTATTCTCCTCCTGGATCGCGCTTCTCCGTACATCGCTCCTCCCTCTTYYWYTYYTMRWRMTWCGRCKWCCACCKMSATCTMCACCACCGCCAATGACAAAGCTCGTCGGCTCTCCATTCTCTCCCGTGTGTATTGCGACTTGGGTGTCGCCGGAAAGGTGGACGACAGTACCACCAGCCCGGATCTGGATTCCGCCTGCAGCTTGCGAAGCCGAGGATCTGTGACTTCTCGAATTTGAAATGTAGGACGCACTGCGTCGTCGGTTGTCATCTTTCTTGCGCATATTCTCGGCCGTAAGTTCGTAGGGATCGATGTTTCCCTGCATGCCTCTCTGGTAGGCGTCAACGCTCTCACGCAAGCGGTGTCGTTCCTCTTCTTCATCTCGCAATTTTTGCTGAGCACGGAGCTCAGCTCTAGTCTCTTTTGGGAGGTATGTTGACCGTCGACCATGTTTTCCTTCGACAATCATTCGTGGTTGGGAGGAGTAGTCGGTGTTGCTGGAAGACATGGTCGTAGCTCTTGTCCTTCCGGATGAAGAGGTTGTGGCGATTGAGGGTCTGCGGCTGCTGGTCGACGTATATGATGGACGAGCAACAACAGCGCGAGCCGTGCGGTCGGAGTCGCCGACGTCCGAATAGTACACATCACCATCCGAGCGACCGGATCGCTGTAGGGGCTGTTGAGGTCGAAGTTCACGACGACTGCGAGTGGGAAGGGTTTGTTGTTCTGTGTAATACTTCTTCACGCTTGGTCGAGAGGGATGCGGCACGACGACGACAGCTTTCTCCGATTCGTGGCGACGATGGGAGTGTCGGCGCTGWAGACGTCGATCATCTTCGGAGGATGTGTATTCTGACTCCGAGGTGTACTCTGATTCCGAGGAGTACTGTTCGCGCTGGTCATGATAACGACGGTCCTCGCTCCTCCGGGCGGAAGCAGGTTGACGAGCACTTGAGAGTGACCCATGTTGGGGAGGTCCTAGAGTCGGTACTGCTATGTTGAGCTGCCGCGCCGAGTATGGCCCTGGGATGGGAGACTGTGGTGGATAGCCAGAGTATGCCGGAGATGTTGGGGATGGTAGAGCAGGGGATGCGGGTCGGTAAGGAGCACCCATGTTAGCAGTTGGAGTATGGTGTGCATACATTGGAGGATGTGAGTATCCCTCGTAATGTGATGTAGGTTGCTGTTGCGGGATGGGCATCGGGGCCGAAGGCATACCGTACCCGTACAAGCTCACCGGACGTTGGCGAGACACGGAGCCTGCATGCGGTTGCATCGGAGGAGGCATGTTTGTGGAACCYTGTGGATTTGCGTAACTGTAATGAGGATACTGATGGAGCACTGGGTACTGCTGAGCCTGAGAAGTCTGTTGCGGTGGCGCATGCTGGTCAACAGTGGTCTTCCTTCTCTCCCGCTTGCGAGCCTTGTCGCAATCAGGATCACGACAATACGGATCGGTGCAAGAAGTGTGCTTTGTGACCGGCTGATCTGAAGTCCTCCCGTTGTCGCCCCGGTGAATAACCGGCTTCGAGGACTTGGACTTGGCAGATGGCTGACTTRAGCTCGTTGGCGCGGTGGTTGCGACAATCTTCCGGCTGGATTTTGTACTCGAGACTACTGCAGGACTTTGGACCGCCTTCGAACTGGTCTTTGTATCCGAGTGAGTATCGCGGTGCGATGTTCTCGGATGCGCGCGCCTGGAGGAAGGCTGGCTGACACCGACATTCGACGCGAGTCGCGCGGTGCCGGCAACGACATGGCTTTCGTCGCTATCGTAATCCTCGACTGTTGCGACTTCTGCCTTGGCTTGCTTCATGGATTCAGGCATACTTTTTTGCCTGGCGTGCTGCGCTAGGTTGACGACAGCGKTGAGGTCGGCAGTGAATTGCGACGATCCACGGCTGGAAAGGTCAAGTGTACTACCGGCAAGTTTGTCTCACTTGTTGTGGGTTTGCTTCTCGTGGTCCTTGTTTCATTTTGTGAGAGGTGTCTCGGGTAGCATAGAGTCATTGTAGAAAGAAGCCGTAGATCGTGAAAGGATGACTCTGTTTGCGCGGCAGACTAAGGCGAGATGCCTCACCGGTCCGCTTGTGCAGGCAGGGTGCAGTAGAAAGCGAGCAAGAGAACCAGCTCCGTTGCATCCAAGGGCTTTGCAGGTGCAGCTGTTCGCTTCTTGAATTGTGTCGTCTGCGGGTTGGCGCCGGCAGACTGGTTTGCAAGTGGTGGGCAATGGTGCCCAACGATCCGGCTAAGACGACAACTTAGTTCCACAGGGCAGCCCAAACGACTGGGGGTCGCAGGAAAGAAAATGTTCGGCCGGCTTGCTCGCTCGGTCATCGACGCTTGAAGAGGGCAAGCGGAGGGAGGCTGCAGGAGGGAAGCGTCCGCAACCTGTCGGCTAGATAGCTACCTTCCTTAGACCTCCGCAACATGCATGACCGGAGGGTTGCGTGCGTCTGTCCTATTAGCAGTCTGCTGCCTTCAACACGACCGTCGCCATTCCTCTTCTTCTTACATGAAACATCAGATGCAAGAGCTGGGTTGATCCTGAATGCTGTCCTGTGTTTGCTGGCATACCATCTGCGATGAGCGCGGTACCAAGTGCGACGATGTTGTCGACAGGAAGCAGTGTGCTCCCCCTCCTCGGATGCGCGTCAAAAGTCTCGAGGTACCTCCTTTGCACCTCATTCATCTTCCTCAACCCAGCTCTCAGTGCAYCACAAACAATCGGGTGGTTGATTGTCGGACTATTCAACCGCAGAGTCGCCAATGCGAACAAYGAACGATTGTGTCGTCGAAGCAATCATTACGCCCCGAGACAATTGCGAGCGTGACCAGAACGGATCCTTGGAAGTCGAAGTTGCTTGCGCGCGCAGTACAGCGAATTACTTGACTTATTCTCAGAAATACTTCCCTGTCGGCATCCCTATAACACGCACGCTCACCGCCTTCTGTCCTGCTGGATGCATCCACCTTCCACGTGCGTATTCATTGGCCCGACCCGTCTTTTGCATTTCTCAACCACTAGGTTGATAGCGTAACACGTTCACATGTATCACTTGATTCCGCGGTGGCAATCTAGTTTGGGGCATTACAGCTCGAAGGTGCAGCGCTGGCGAGCTTGGAATGTTCATGGTTAGGTAGCATGCAATACTTGTTTGCTGGTCAACGCCTTCGCTTCGACGGAAGATAAAGCCGATCTCTCATCATTGAATGAATGCTAGTAATAGCAACGAAGCCTCCTCATGACATATCACGGAAAGTGGTAAGTGTCGAAAACGGAGCACGTATACACCCGACGTCGTACACGGTATGCACATACCGACTCTTGTGGCGAGTTGTCAAGCTCACATGTGGTGCAACGACTTGGAAGCATATGGCAAGCGTAAAATCTCGATGGTTAGGAAGCAAACATTTCCGTAGTTGCTCGCGAGGAGAAAACATCTCGGACGCAAGATATCGCTTGTTTAGTCTGCAGACATCAGCGGCCGTAGCCTTGCGCATCCGGTTTCGACACCTGTAAGCGTCAACCTTTCCCCACTGGAGCTATGTTACTGAAGCGCGCCAGCACTCCTCCCATTGCAAGATCTCTTCGTGAGATCGTGGAAAACTTCCTCCCACCAACGAACGCCATCCCGATTACTTTCCCTCTAACCATTACATCCTCTGCACGGGCGAGAGACCCAACAACTGCATTCCATTGTTGAGCACAATCCTCGCGGCTTCGTACATGGCCATCAGCGCTACCTTCTTCTCCGGCGTCTCAGCATACATGACGCTAAACAGCTTGGCGTTCTTGTTGTTGCGGTCCGTGGCATCGTAGCACGAGCTCAGCAGGTGGGTCATCTTGAAGAGGTAGGTGAGGACGGTGACCGGCTCTTGGGTCTTGTACGTGTTGATGAAGACATCAGGCCACTGTGCTAGCGAACGAATGAGCTGGACGCCCTCCTTCCCAACAATCAGACTGAGATCCGCGTTGAGCATGTCCTCTTCCGAGACCTCGGCCTTGCGCTTGATCGAGCACAGACGGGCGTGGGAGTATTGTAGGTATGGACCGGTGTCGCCCTCGAAGCTCGTCATCTTCTCCATGTCGAAGTTGTATCCGTTGACCATCTTGCCACTGTAGTCTTGAACCATGATGGCCGAGATTGCGAGCGTGTCTGCGGTGCCTTCGGGGTCCGCGACTTGCGCATACTTGTCCGCGTTCTTCCTCATCACATCGTGCATGAAGTCCTTCGACGCATCTAGACTGTCGGCGAGTGAGACGACGGTCCCCTTTCGTGTGCTCATCGTCTGACCCTTGGGATCCTTGACCATGCCAAAGCTAATGTGCTTGCACTTTGCCACGATGTCGCTGTATGGTGGACCCATGAGCGATAAGATCTTGAAGAACTGTTCGACGTGTACGTCCTGCTGTGATGCAATAACGTAAATCATGTGGTCGAACTTGTACTCCTCGTAACGCTCAAAGTTGGCCGCAATGTCGCGGGTGAGGTAGAGTGAAGTACCATCACGCTTCTTGACCAGTGTCTTGCCGAGTTTTGGCGCTCCGTGCTTCGTCAAATCGACGATGACTGCTCCCTTGCTATCCTCACYGATGCCCTTGTCGGCAAGAACGTTGGCAGCCTTCTCCATATCCTCCACCTTTACTGTGGATTCGCCGCTGTATACGTCGAACTCGATGTTCAGTCGAGCGTACATGTCGATGTATGCCTTGATGGAGAGGTCCCGGAAACGCTGCCAGTTCTCCAGCGCCTTTTCGTCACCGTCGACCATGCGCTTGAAGAATTGACGTGCACGCTCATCTATACTTGGCTTATCGACCAACTCCTGCTGCACCTTCTCGAGTTCKGCCGTGACGGTTTGGAGCTCCTGCTCCTGCTCGTCGGTCCACTTGGCAGCTGGAGAGGCCTCTGCTTCCTTGCCCTTCGCAGGCTTCTTCGGCTTGGGTGGATTCTTCAATTTTTCCAACTCATCCTTCTTTTCGGCCAGTACCTTCGCCGGCTTCTGCTCGACAGAGTTGTCTTGGTTGATCTTGACGTAGACGTAGTTCAAGTGCTTGACGGGGTCTTTCAGCAGCTCCTCTTCATTGCCGTACTTTTCAAACCCCTCGGAGAGAACACCATACTGCTTTCCCCAGTCGCCAAGATAGTTCATCGACACCGTTTCCCAACCCGCTGCCTTGAACAGTTTGATGATGAACCCGCCGATGATCGTACTCCGCAAATGACCAGTGTGGAACTCCTTTGCGATGTTTGGACTTGAGTACTCCACGACAAGTTTCTTTGCGCGGCTGTTGGGGTTTGATGGATCCTCCAGCCCAAGCGATTTGTTGAAACCATACTGGGTCTGTTGCTTGTGGATTGCCGGCAGCACCAGTTTGGCGAGTGAGACTGGCTCGAAGAAGAAGCGGACAAACGTCTTGTCTGCGATTGGTTTTTGTAACAAAGGCGAGTCGAACTTCTCCGCGATCTCCTGGGCGAGCTCATCCGGCTTTTTGCCCTTTAGTCTCAGAGCAGGGACTGGAAGGCACAAATCTCCATGCTTTAAATCCGCGGTCCATTGCACGGCATTGTTGATGACAGCGAGATCAGCGCCTGTGATCTTTTGAAGCTGCTCGATGATGACAGCACGGTAAACATCGACGGGATTGTGGTGAGGAAATAGTGGCACTCCTGGAATTGGTGGTAACTCGGAGATACCGACAGCTTTGAGCTGTGAGGTGATGTGAGAGATGTCCGCCATGGTGTGAGTTTTTGAAGGAAACAATGGTGATGTTCGAATGCCTCTGTAGTTTGGCGGCGTGGCCGGAGCTTTGATTGCTTGCTGGTGACTCAAGATGCCAATGAATTTTGCAGGCGCAAATTTTGATGTTCGGATGGGTCCCGCAGGGCTAGGCCGGAATGCTCGAGAWAGACCAAACATACACTCCGCTTGAGCGAGCGTTGATGTTTGATGCAAAAATTTGTTGGCGAGATGGTGGTGATGATCGCTGCGTTGTTTGTCCAACAAAAGAGGTGCTGAATTGAGGTCGCGCTTTTCGTCCGTGCTCAAAACGTGTGGTAGAGGCGGAAAATGTAGCCTAAAAACAGTATACACAGCCAAAGTATGGTTCTACACATTCTATAATACATGCGTTATGTGACTGCACCATCAGCCCAGCCCATCTTTTCCCGATCATCATCGCACAGCCTGGCGTACTCCAATAACAGTCTGAACACATATACTGACATGTCCTCCCTCCGCAGCACTCTCTCAGTCCAAGCTTTGCCATCAAGTGCAATGCTTTTCGCTTCATTGTCATGACCAACAACACCCRTCGCCGCATTACCAACAAAGTACTCCATGATCCCATATATATCAATGAACGTGTTATCCATGGGAACAAAGTGCTTCCAGGGCACCAGTCTGCTGTCATGCCACTCCTCGTAAATCGTCGCTTTGATGGGCAGCGAAGTGCTTCCCAGGAAGCCTCGATAGCGGCCACTGAAAGAGTTGCCGTCAATGTCCGGTAGATACTTGTTCGAGTATTGCTCCTTCATTGGAACCTCTTTCTTCACGGTGTAGTATGGGTCGGTGTACGGACAACGTGCTGTCCCGGTTCCAGGGAAGCACAAAAGATGCACAACCGCCGCGTCGGCCCAACTTGCGACCCATTCGCTAAACGCGTTCTTCTTCGTCTCTGGTTCTTGAACGGCGAGCTCATATGTTCCGTTCGCAGGGAGAACAAAGTTGCGAGGTTGAGTCGATGGATCAGCCTCTGCAGCACTGATCTCAGTTGCATTCATCATCGAGACGAAACGATGCCGTTGAAATCGAGTCCATGTCTCGGCTTTGTTGCGCCCGCCACTAGCGGAGCCACGCCAAATTAGGCTGTCCTTCTTCTGCTCCCACGGCCCTCCATGCTCGGCTCCGCCAGAGTAGAACGGATCATCCGTCCAGTACATTGCTGCAGGGAGAAGGATCTCGTTGTTCATTGGCAGTTTCGAACCACCAAAGAGCGGGAAGAATGTCTTGGTGTTGGAGATCGAGATCGGTTCTACAAACGTGCCATGCAGTCCCTGCCACTCTGGGTGGTCACAAGGCGATTGTGCATATGTCCAGTTTTGAACATAACCCTTGTATGAGCCTAGTGGGAGTTCGGTACTCAAAGGTGGAGGCTGCGTAAACTCCGTCTCGAAGTAGGACTTCCTTGCAGGTGTCTCCGGTGGGCAGCCGACCACTGCCAAAGGCCAATATGGCCCGGCTCCATCAAAACGAGGATCAAACTTCTCGGGGGGGTGTGAGTCCAGAGCCCGGAGGTTCCCAAAACTCGTCTTCAGCTGTTCCGCAGGCACAATCTTCCTTGAGCGACTCTCCTTTGTCATGTATTCGTCAATCTCTTCCCAAGGCACAACCAACCGACTCTCGTCCATGACGTTGATGGGTACGTCCACATCTGGGAGATGCGATGCCACGCTCCGTATCATGTCCTCCCATAGATTTATCCAAGGTCGAACGACGTTCGATGTTCCATTGGCCACGCCGTTCCTGACGAAAATCTTGTGCTCGAAATCGTTCGCCTGCTCACGCATCTGCTTCGCAGAGATGCCCCAGAAGGGGTTGAGATCATCGTAGATACGGTCGAAGAAATCCTCGATGATCAGCGCGGAGCTGTTCGCGGCGAATTTGTACCATGCATCAAATCCAGGAGGAGGCTGACGCCCTCGTCGCTGGCGATATGCTTCTGCTGCATCCTGGACAGTGTTTGTTTCCTTTGCCAACAAAGCCTGAAATTCCTCATCCGCCCTGCGTATGAGTGTATCGATCGGGTGATCCTTTTTCGGCCTTGGGGCTACAGTGATCTTCGGCGGCGGTGGCGTGACTTCTTTGGAGACGCGGAGGACGTTCTTGACAGTGTAGCTGGTGGGGAGGGTAAACCAGGCGAGGCCGACGAGGCATACCGCCACGAAGGCAAGCTGCACCAGGCGGCTGTGGAATGAGACGCCAGAGACGAGCATTGTACTCAGTGAGATCGGGAACGGGCAGTGCAAGTCCGTGAAACACTTTCAATTGCCGTCCGTTTGCGATCTGGCATGGCTCGATTGCTGTCCGTTAGCGAGTGGATGCCGACAAGGCGTTATCGTGATCGTGACATTGTTGAGCTCCTCTGCTCTCCTCAGATTGATGAAAGTTGAAGATGACAAGGGTCCTTGACTCCGAAGCTAAATTTGGCATGGTCTCCCATGGTTCGGAAGGGGAAACGACGGAGGCGGCAGGGGAAAGATTGGCCGGGATTGCTATTGTGCTTTCTGCAATACATGGCGACGACTGGACTCGGACAAGACTCAAGACAACGCAAAACGCTGAAATATGAGACTCTCCGCAAGCCTGCTTCGGTTTGTGCTGGTAAGTTAGCTACCTGTTCGTGAGCATTGTTGTCGAAACAATACAATCAGAGCCGGCAACCTTCAATTCCACTGGGCCCTGCGTAAATCTTCAGCAGATTGATGTTAATGATTTTCAAGCGTGACGGAGAATTGATGGAGCGACACTGGCGAGGACACTTAACTATGCGTTGCTCGTGCTGTCATCAAGGGAGGAGTTCCATACTTAAGTACTTTCGTTTCTTTCGCTTTCGCCATGTGCGTCGGTGACGAGCTGGGATTGATGGAAGCACACGACATCAAGCTCAACGTCCAAACGGCGATGCCGCTCTCTTGATCAATTGGCATCGGCAGTTTGATGTTCCTCTTCATCTCCATCTCATGCGTCTTGCTCTACGTCCCGCGTTGGTGTACGTAAGGTACAGTACGGACATCGTCTGATGGATGGGCATGGGCAAGCAGTTGAGGCATCAAATATTGATGGCAAGGTAGGTAGATCATGTGGGGCAGACTCCTGTGCACTAAATCCTGTTGCCTACAATGTTGAACCAAGTACTTCGTTGTACAAGACGATCTATCAACATCACCTCTCGAAATCACCATCACTTCCCCTCTTCATCATTCCGACATCCATCTGATTGGAATGTTTGCTGCCACCTGATCATTTGATTGACTGAGACGCTACATTTCCGCAACAGCGACAATGGCCACCCAAAAGGCGACGACGATATGCCATTTACTCAATCTGCCTGCAGAGCTTCGTCTCAGAATCTGCGAGGCCGTCCTATCTCCCGGTGTGCTGTGTCTAACAAGGACTGATAACAAGCGCTTCGCCGTCTCTCCTGCGATCTCTCCGCTCTTCCTCGCGACATGTCGCCAGATCTACAACGAAGCCAGCAAGCTACTCTATTTCGATAACGAGGTCACCCTCATTATGGACGTTCATGACGCTTTCGCGCCCGTAATCAACCAGTCGCGATTACCACAGCGTGCGCTTGAAAGGCTCCAGCATGTATGCTTGATCTGCGACGGAACGGCCAACTTCCAGGCCTCTTATGAAGATGTCGACTTCACCCCACTCTCTGCCCTGATCTCACTAAAGACTCTACGTCTTTGCATGATTCTGWCCTCGACGCCGCACGACTTTCCGGATGTGCTTGAGTACCGAGTGACAGAGCTCGCAGCTCAGATCTTGGAGAGGGTGCCAGCATCGACGAAAGTCGTGTGTAATCTTGAACCCGGCAGCGTGCAGGAGGGCCTTGCAAAGTACGTCCATACGAAAGGCGTTGAGCGCTATGGAAGCGGAAATGCTGGAAGATCAGTCCCGGCTATTACTGGCGGTGCTGGGGGCTCGTTTAAGCGGGACATCGTCGTAATACCGTCCGACTTGTTGGAGGAGGCTGTGTCCAGCGCCGAGGAAGAACATGGCTTCAAGGGTTCCAAATCTGGAGCCGGCCTAGACGTCTTTGCAGACCATCGCTCAGACCTCAAGGGCTTTGCGTGGCGGTCGTGAATGGTCGTTGGTAAGCAATGAGAAGGCAATGACAAGGCTCTTAGATGGGACTAGAGCCCGATGAAACTGAAGATTGCCGCCCTACTTGCAGCTCTCAAGGTTCTTATGCTCTCTGCCGCGAAAACGACAGTATTACTAAGGAGACATTGTTCCATCAGACATTTGACTATCCTCAAGGCTGCTTGCTTTTGTGCTTGTAGCTACCTGTTGGAGAGCACAGTCGTCAATTTACTTCAAGGAGAGCCGGCAACGTCAATCTCACCAGCTCTTAGGCTGTCCAGAGTACTCGGACATTGGCGCTACGTATTGCCCATCTGACCATATCGGGCATCCAGCTTATGCCTTGTCCCTTTCGGACGACGGGAACACATTCGAATAGAAGGTGCCGCGCGCTGCCGTCGAACAGTGGAAAATGGCACAATCGCATGTCTCACGTCGAGGCCTACAACAAGGACTTCACACCACTATCAACACATCGAACACTTCTGGACTTCCTTCCCTGCAAACGTTCGATCGGCGAGTGTGCGAGCGGGGTGCTCACAGTATCAGGTCCTCTCGGCCAGACTCTATGCTCACTGTCACACTGTAAGTCGCGGCAGCCTTCTACAATTCCGTCACACATATGAGACACAATACAACACACCGTCACGGAGGAAATTAAAACGTTATTCATTTGCTCATTTGATTCATCGTTTCGTAAGCTAAACACCTCACCTTTTGCCTATTCCCTTCAGGCCTTCTGATAATAGCGACCCTTCTGCTGAACCAAACTATCTCTCTGCGTCGGCCTCGTCAGCAAAAGTATCGGAAGTGGTTTTGCAGGCATGCCTTGAGGAGCCAATGGCAAGTCATCAAGACCAATTCCCTCCTCCTCCTGAATCACCGACAGATGACGCGGATTGTGATGACCACGAATGTTGGCTCCTGACCACATCCGCTTCCTGGCAGACGTGACATCTGCCTCGGTCCAATCATCTCCCTGTTGGCTCTTTGCTGCTCTGAGCTTTTGGAACCACAAGGCTGCGATGATGATTAGAACCACGACGCCAATGATGGTAGTCACACCAATGATTGTGTTTCGTTGCCCACCTGGAGTGGGTGGATTTGTTGCGCCCATCGTTTTCCGAGATCAACTCGTTTGTTTTAGYGTGGGCTAATGTGGAAAGGCAGCAAAAATTGGTCTGTTTATGTTCCGATGCTGTCAAAGTTTCGCCTGGAGACTTTGCGGTGACAGAAGGTTTCCGGAGAAGTGGGAGGGTGCACAGGACTTGTGGGGGGTTAAGTATAGCATTCGCCGGTGTAGTGATACAAAGAGACATTGTCTGTGGTCACAAACGAGATTGTGATGCACGAAGAAAGCATTGTGATCTCTATTGTCATTAGAGGGCGCGGAGATTGGATCACAAGGGGTGGCGGTATGATCAAAGGCTGCATCGTCACCGGATGCTCAGCTTACGCTTCTTCGGGGACTGGAAGGAAGGCAGCGAGGATTGTAATATTGCGATAGGCCATTTACTTCCCGTGGGTGTATCGATTGAGGCTCTGAAAAGATTTTGAGTTTTCATGCTCTTGTTGAGGTGAACATTACGCCTCAATAGTAGGACTCGGACAGCCAGGTGAGAAGAAAGCGATATAATGTTCATTTCATTCATGAGTAAATTTCCTCAAACACCTTCCCGTCCATCATATTATACAGTCGTTGTATCCTCCAACCCCTTCCCTATCCCTCGCATCCACCGCTACGACGATATTTCCCTCATACATTCCGACCAGACACCTGCTGAGCCATCTTGGCCCCGAACCATCTGCGTCTGCTTCCACTGCTACCACCACGCTGCTTACGCTTTCTGATGAAAAGCCAAAGCCAGAGAGCGAAAGCAAGCACAACAAAAGCCGCGAAAGCTCCCAGAGCAATCTTCATATTTCTATTGTCGAGGTGGAGTTTGTCGAGATGGGCTTTTGAGATTGTGGTGCTGGTAGCCATGGTGGAGGATGTATTTGTGGTTGATGTACCAGCTGCTTTGATAGGGTAGGGGTACTGGTTGCTGGAAGTGGGCTTGATGGAAGCTGGTTTGGTGGACATTGTGGAAATCGTGTTGATGGTTGTTGGGGTTTGAGTTGATGATGTTCTGGCCCGCAGAACTGTGAGGGTAGAAGTAGCTGTGCGTGTGGATGTAATTGTTGACTTGACTGACGATTCAGCGCGAGCCACGTGGTGCCGGACCGCGTGATGATGGTGGTGCATGATGAGAGAGTGGAAGTTTGCTAGCCAGAGCAAATGGTAGATCGTGATAAGGAAAGGTGCGTTGTGGAGAGGGTGACAGTGAGAGTGAAAGAGGGGCGATTGTGCGTCGATGCTGAGGGTTTTGATAGGGAAACTTCTGGGCATGTCTTATGAAAGAACTCGATCGAACAATGTTGCAGATTTTCAGACAATGCAGCGGTGAATGAAACTTTTACACAAGGAACAAAGGAATTTTGGCGATCTTCAACAAAGCGAAATGAGAAAATCAAGCTATTGTGGTTGACAATAAAATGGAGTGGAGAGAGCGATTGCGTCGCAGAGTCGCGAGAATGATTTTCACGTGTGTGGAAAGGGGCGTGAACCTCTTGGAAGCGGTGTTGGCGGTTGTACCGTCTGTTCGGCCGTCATGTGTTCCAGAACGATGTCGAATGATCATCTATCAGCTGTTTTGCAAGTTTGCTGCCTTCAAGAATGGTCGTGTTACGAGATAAAGCGCCTCTTTCCGTCGCTCAATCATTAGATTCAGGAAATTCTCTCAAGCCTCCTGGCACTGATGCGTTCGCGACGGATCGTTTCTGACCGAGTGTTAGTGAAGTGCACCTTTTGTCATCGAGCAAACCCGCCGCAAAGACGCGCTGTACTGCGTCGACCAGGGATGACGATCGGCCCGCGTTATCTCTCGAAATATGCAAGGACAACGAAACCTGAGTGATCACCATAGAATATCAGATTCGTGATGAAATGTTTTTGATATCTCGAATCTCGATGCAGACAAGGTTTTGTCACATGAAGATTGGGTGAATGTCCGGAACGTGGGGACAAGGGTCCCAGGGTCTCAGGGTCTCAACTAGTGGAACAAGGAACCGATATTGACATCATTTGCTGTCGGGCATTTACTCCGTACAGCAGCGCCTGACCAGTCCATGCACATCCGGGTCATTGTCGGTGGAGAGGTCCAACGCCAACATGAAATATCGCTGGAGACCTTGCATTCGTCTCTGTTGTGCAACTTCACGTCTTACCAACCGCCAAACGAAATTAACCACACCACATTCATCAAGTCAACAAAATGGCCCTAGTCGACTCCCGTCCCTACAGTGATCCACTCCATGGCAGCGTCGAGTTGGTAGAGAACAGCAGTCAAGCCTCACCAACTCAAACATCATCAGAACACGAGGACAACTTCGGATCATACAACCCAGGACTATGCGAAAGACAAACTGAGACTTCAAAGCAAGACGAAATCATACTCGTTACTGTCAAGCCTCTTGCGACATCAACAACCACAAGCCAAATCAGCGTTCCACAATCGACGCTCCAACCAGATCGGAGCCCCTTAACCGATCAAGAAGCAAGCCGACGGAGGTACTCGGTGATGATGGCAAGCCTGGCCGCAGCCCGTGTGGAGGAGAGCAAAGCATCATTACGGAGGAACAGTGCAATGGTCCCCGCCGGACTTACAGGGGTGTCATCGGGGCCGGCAAAAGGCGGCTGGGAGTGGCAAAAGCAAAGAGATCTCGAAGACGACTTTGCTCTGCGCGAGAAGTACTTTGCAGATGAATTGTGAGGACGAGAACGGCCAGGAAGGAGAATGTGATTTGAACAACGATCGTCATGTGCAGCATGGAGCCCTGTTGGGCATCATAGTTGGGATTTGCCGAGGCCGAGAACGACATCATAGTCGTGATAGCGTGACAGGGGGTAGGGAGTTGGGCAAGATATACCCGAAGATAAACTGTGGTACACTAGACAGGCCCATGGGGTATGAAACATATTAGCTGGATGTCGGAAGGACGTCAGATCTGGGTTGGACCTCACGTCCTGCAATGTTAGTGAATCAAAATTTTCATAAGATCTATCAACTATTCGACTACTTTGCTACATTTCTTGCTATAGKCTATAGAAGTACAGCTGTCCATCTCGGTCGTTTTTCGAAGCTCTCCATTCTTTCCCTTGTTCAACCGCAAACAATAATCATCGCCCATCGGCAAAGCTGTCGATATCAAGATTCTTCAGCGAGATAAGTCACCATTAGTCATCTTTTTATAATCTTAAAGCCGTGCTCTCTGCAGAATCGACAGTTCTAGAGCTGCTAGAACCTATAATACTAGCAGAGTGGCCTGTTATTAAACGGAGAGAGCAGTGGAGGGCTGTGCTCTTTTGAAAAATTTCTTATATCCACAGCTCTGCCTATCGGCTTCGAATCCAACGGCATCCCGAGCTTTGAAGTAGACTGCGACGTTTAGAGCTCCTCGGCGAAGGCTGCGGAGACAAGCATGGGAAGAAAAACATTTTGTTGCAAAGTGGGTGCGGCGTAAAAAAACGACAACTTCATTTTCCTTTCCAAATCGTTTCCTCGGTATCAAGACTTCACTCCGCTGGTGGCTTCGCGCTGTGACTGACAAGAGAGCGCATACTCCAGACCAGCGTTCTTCTGCTTCAGTGAGTCGACCATGGTCACAAGTTGGTCATTCTCCTCCTCCAGCCCCGAAATTTTGACCGCGAGGTCCCCGTGCGTTGAATCCGCGGCAAACAGATGCTTGGACAGCCAAGACCAAGAGGGTAGGACAGATCGATACTGAGGATCATACCAGAACCGCCGGGCAAAGGAGGACAAAGGAACAGTCGGATCTTCTTTCGCCAGTCTCAGCTGCGGGACGCGTGCGTCAACTTTGGTCTCACCTACAACCACGTCGCAATCGCCGTTTTTGCGATACAGGACTTCCTTTTCAGAGGAGTAGAAGATTCCCTGTGCTCGGAGTTGTACCGTTGAGAGCAACGTGAGGCCGGGTCCAGGCACGTACCAGACTCCGTATAAACGGAAACGTTCGAGTCGAGTTTTGTCGTTGCCATCTTTTACAATGGTGCTGATATCCATGTCACCTCTGCCAAGACACCATACCACAGCACCTGCGCCACACAGTGGTATAGGGATGTGGTATGGTCTGTAATTGAGGAGCTTGCGTCGATCGTGGCAAATGTGCATATCGGCCCCTGAATCGACAACCATTTGAAGCTCTGGCTGTAGTAGCATACGCTGCATAGGGATGCTGAATCTGACAAGGAGATGCCAAAAGAGCAGTCCGACGACGCATCTGGTGAAATACCTGATGGCGCGATATAAAAGGTGTTCCACGGGCCAGTCTCCAAGTCGCAAAGCCAATCCGACCGTGTGATATAGAGAGAGGGTCATGATCGGGGCAGACGATGATTTTCGAGGATGAACTTCAGGATATTCCAGTCTCTGCGGGCTTCAGAAGTGATGAGGATGCGTTGTCCTTGAGGTGCGAATTTGAGTGGAGTAGGTCGGGAGCAAATAAGGAAGGAAGTGAAAGAATGTATACAGACAGTGGACGGTTGTATACGGATGGAAACCTGTCCTCGAATATCAAACGTGGTGCTGTACCTGTCATGCGGAAAAGAAAGTCATTTGACGGGAGGTAAAAAGTGGTAGAGTACCTTGGTAGATAGACATTGTCAAGCTCTTGGTAGGTTTAGGGGCGTCCATATGAGAAATCTTCAACAAGATTGGAGCCCTGAACTGCTCTCTCCGTTAATTAATAAGTCACTCTGCCACTAGTAAGGATTCTAGTAGGCCTGAACTCGTCGAGCTTGTAAAGAGCGAGGCCTTAGGACATTATACAGATAACTAAAGATGTCGATTAGGGGATTATTTATCGGATACGAATGGCCTATAGCTGTTCTGGAGAATCTCAGGCCTTAGTTCTATACAAGAAATCTTTAACAAGAGTAGAGCCCTGGAATGCTCTCTCCGATAATTAATAAGCCACTCTGCTACTAGTAAGGATTCCAGCAGGCCTGAACTCGTCAAGCCTGTAGAAAGCGAGACCTTAGGACATTGTGTGGATGACTGAGGATGTCGATATAGGGATTATTTATCGGACTCTAATGGCCTAGGCCATAGCTGTTCTGGAGAATCTCACGCCTTGGCTCCTTCACGGCGGTATCATTATGTTTGGGACTTAACAGTAAGAGCTTAGTGTAGGCGTCGAAGTAATGCAAAGCCGTGAAAGCGTAACATGGGTTAGGGGACTTAGGCAGCTGTAGGATATTCGAAGATAGACTATAGTATACTAGACAGGACTATAGGGCATAGAACGGATGCGAGATCTGATCTTAACCTTACGTTCTACATAATTAGAGAATCGACATTTTGATAGGATCTGTTAACCATTCGACTGCTTGGCAGCTGTTCTTACGATAGTCTTCTATAGTCGATAGTCTTCTATAGTAACGCGGCTACACAACATTTCTTTGCCCAAAGTTCTTTATCAATCTCCAGGTTCCACCGCAATCTTTGGTCGCCGTCCGACGGTTCGAAGTATTGCCGCTTTCTCCCTCTTCGCTGCAGCCAAGTCATGACATCTTATAGTATCTACCCGACCACCCAAGATCCCTCTCAGTCCAGAGATGTGCTGGAGACCAGAGCTGTCGATATGAGCAATTGTTAACAAGAGCAGCACCCTAGACTGCTTCCTCGGTTAACTGACGGGCGACTCTGCTGGTAGTTAGGATTCTAGCAGGCTTAGAATCGTCGGTTCTGTGAGAGAGCGAAGCCTTATGACATTGTGGGGATGGATGAGGATGTCTTATCCCGATGAAGAATCCTCATGTCGACTGCTCTGCTGGAGACGATCATGCTCCCTCAATCGTCCAAGTCCACAATCTCGTGCCTATGCGCTTGAATCTCCTCCATGATTCCATCTTTGTGCGCAGCCAGTTCCTCGTCTGTGAATCGAAGAGCCTCCTTCAAGCTTGCGTAATGAGCCACTGCAGGTCGAGGTGCAACAGCATCTCCAATCATCTCCATTGCTTCAGTTCGGGAGGGGGCCCTTCCATCTTCTTTACCTATAAGTTGATAGTGGAAGGGAAAGCCTTGCAGACACATCGCCTCCCTGATGGTAAAGGGTCGTCCATCTGGATGCAGCGCCTGAGGTCCAGCTGTAGGTATGATGTGCTTCAGAGGCTTGTCCCATTCAGCAAGAGGCAGCGAGGGCTTGCCAGTTAWCCGGAATTTCTCTGCTTGAGCTTCTGGATCATGCAAAGTAGCTCCCGCTGGGATGTTCGCGAGTGCCTGTCGGACCGTGACGTACGGGATCAGGCCAGAGCCAATTGGGCCGTGAGTAGGTTGTATGTCCTCTGGCATATTCTGTCCTGGGCACGTTGCGTAAAGCCATAGACGGAGTCTCGCGTTGGGCCCGCCATGGTCTGCGGCCTTGATAGTTCTCCATTTGACACTGAACCCCATGCTGGTGAATTGTTGGATAAATGCATGCCACTGCGGTCTGTGCTTCTTGATTCTCACGAAGCCGGGTGTTTGCTCGAAGATCATGATTCTACAGCCGAGCTTTTTCGCAGCAGCATTTACCTAGAGGGGCGTTAGTAGACTGGTCGGAACATGAGGCTATGATCCCATATACTGACCATGAAAGCAGCGCTTTCGTTCGCTTCGTCATTCCTACCGGCAACTGTGTGAACTGGAGACCAGAACTGGCAGGGACAAGACGAGTGGCAGATGTCGCATATGAAATGACCCACTCCGGTCGGCGAGGTAATGAAATCGAACACATCATCGTGCATTGTTATGCAATTTGGATGGTTTTGTTGGTGCGAACGCACAGCGCACTCCTTCTTGTCAACGGCAACTGCAACGTGAACGCCTGCAAGTCGGGCGGCCTCGGACGCTCCACCGCTGCCGCAGAACAAATCGGCTAGATCTCCTTTGATGGCGGTGTTCTTATTAGCTGCTCCATCGAATGTTCCRCGCGTCCGGCGAAAGTATCGTCGGATGAGTTGGGCATTGGTAAGCCGATAGTCAGCATCAGCTTCGTCCGGCTCCAGCATTAAGCAGGCATGGGAGTTCGACTTCATGTCCGGGCAGTAGTACTCTACGAACTTCCACCTGCAAACAAGATGAGCTTCTGCCAATATGACTGGTCTGTTGTGGACGAGCTTGTTTTGTATTGGGTCCACCATGTACCACCTTGTCTGATCGTCATCTTCGCGGAAGGAAAAGTCGGCGTAATCAGCGTCAACGAACCGAGATGCGGCGTTCGTGAAACGAATCTCACGAATGCAAGTGACTTCACTCAAAGCACGGTCCTGGAGTCCTGCTTCGAGAGTGGGGCGATGGTCGTCCATTGGAATAGAAATGATTGCGACGAGCTCATTCATCGTCGCTGGAAACATACCGCCCGTAGCAGGGTTCCTACTGGAGGTCCTGCGAAGCAGCATGCCGCGCAATATGTATGCATCGACACTGTCCCGACTTTCGCCCATGTTTCGGAAGATGTAGACAATGCGGAGAAACTCTCCATCGCTCAGCTCGACATTGGTCCCAGCTTTGAGCGAGACTCCAAGCATATGCGCAGAGTTGACGATTTTGTAGCCCGCGGGCGGTTTTTTTGCGACTCCGCGGTGGGCATCTTGTTCGAATTTGATCCGGGTGATCTCTTCGAATTCGAAAGCCTCGTCGGGCTCGTCCTCGCTATCTTTGAATGTGGCTGGTGACGAGAGTGAGCTGTTTCCGCGGTGCTTTTCGATGGGCGAGGAAAAACTCGATGTGGAATGGCCAGCGTGACGGCTGCGGGCGTTATTTGAGCTTTTGGAGGGTGTGTGATATTCATCTTTATGTGCTGGGAAGTGAGCCTCGCGGCTGTATTTTGAAGAAGATGGCCGTGAAGAGCTCATGGATGGAGGCTGTCCGCGCTTGGTCGGTGTCTCGTCACAGCCGCTCAAATCGATTATTTTGCGTTTGCCTTTCGCGCGCGGTTGAGATGACAGTATCTCATCGTCGCTCGTCGTGAGATCGATTGGCGACGACATCCTTGCRATGAAGTGATGGGCGGTGTTGCAGTTGAGCTGATGTAAGTGAAGTAATGGAAGTGGTGCGATGAAGATGAGTTTGGTGTGATGCGAGGGGTGCAGCGTTTGTACGAACCCCCAACCGCCGCGTTTTGTTTACTCGCAGTAACGAGGCGGCGAGATCTGCAGGCCGCATTGCTAGGCAACCGGATGTGCGGTCGATAGTTCTGAAATGGACAAGAAGCCACGAGAGGAATGCTCGGATAAGCAAAGTCGGTGAAGGTGACGTTCAAGGAGGGCTAACGCGGATAGAAACGACAAAGGACAGAGAAAGAGACGCGTGAAGTGAAGCGAAGTGAGGAGGGTTAGGTAGATGAAGTGATGCGTCTGAACCACCCATCTCTCGGGCGTACCTAGCTTAAGAATGCAGATACGAAAGCGATGGAGAGCGCATGAGAAGAAAGCCGCCACAAATCAGGACGGCCGTGAAGACAGCAGCAATAGTGCAAGACCAGGAATCTCTAATGGTCTTTCCTGGGCGCTGGCCAGGAGAAGGCCGATGGCCCATCTTTGTTCATCGTAGACAGAATGCAACACGAGCCCTACATCCTTTACTCTTTGGCTCGTAAGTCCAAAAGAGGCAGCGTCATCCTGTCCGGGCTGTCCAGAATACGGATGCTATGGGAGGTGAAAGATGGTCTCTCGGTCCGCTACGCATGCATGTACTCTAGCAAGTACGCGATCGAGCCCACTTAAGGCAGGGTGTGCGAATTGCCCATCTCGCAGCGGCAGAGTACCGCTGCATCGCCGTGCGTCCCTTCCAGAGATCCCAGACCCAGCCGGACTCGAAGTGAAGCTGGAAGTTTTAGCTGTTCCAGCTCATATATTCATGATCATGATCGTGACTGTCAAGCTTCCTCAGCCTCCGCCTCGGCCGCCTTCTCCTCTTCTCTTTTCCGCTTCTTTTCAAGCAATGCCTTGAGCTTCCTTGCAACCCCAAAGCTTCCACCTGTGTCTGCACCACATGCCGCACAGGTCTTCTTCTTTCCCTTCATATACCTCCCCATTGCACACTTCTCACAGAAGTAATGCCCACACTTCGTGACAACAGGAGTCTTGTAATCCTCCTTGCAAATGACACACTTGAATGGAATGTCCCTTAACATCTTCTCCTCTTCATTCAACCCCTCATCCTCTTTCCCTCCGTCCTTCTTGTCCTTCTTGCTCCCCACCTTCTCCCATTCCTTGTCCAGTTGCCAACCTTGCTTGTAATCCTCTCTCGCATGCAAGAACTTACAGCTATCACCGAACCCACAGAAACCCGTCTGCTTGTAGTCCTTGCAAACATCCGGCGCAAAGTCCGTCACAGTGATTGTCCGAACATTCGTGGGAGCTTTCTGTGGTCCCAGCTTCTTTGCGTCTGGATTCTTCTGGATGAATGAGCCATACTGTGCCGTGCCACCATACACGCCATCCTCCTTTGCTTGCGCCTCCTTCACAGGCGCATCACCAGCCGCGAGCGCAGCATCAGTAAACCATGTGCTTGCCTTGGTAGCATCGTCGTTGGCGGTGATGTTCGTGGAGCGATCCGCAGCATATGCTGTAGATTTGCGAAGATCCGCTGCACGAGCAGTTGATTGTGTTGTCGTAACTCCTTCGGTGCGACGACGTTTTATGCGTACGCCATTCTCTTCGGACGATGTGTATTCGGACTCGGAGTCTGCAGGAGGAGGTGTTGCTGGACGTTTGCGAAGATTGGTCTTGTTGTTGCGCTTCTTGAACACTGGAGGTGCTGCAGTATCGGCCATGACTGGGGGATGTAAGGTAGAAATGTCGTCGTTGAAGTGAGGGAAGAAGATGTTCAGTGGCGGCAGGATGATTAATCTGCCTCGAGTTTGATGGGAAGCCGGTAAAATATTGAGCAGGCTTCGGTAATTCAGCTGAAAGCCTTCCAGGCCCGGTGGAATTGAAGATTGCCGCCCTACCAAAAATCTTGCATTTCTGTCTGTAACAACGACAGCACGAAAAAGAAGACATTTTTGATAAGACAGTCAATCCTACGAATTTGACTCTCCGCAAGGCTGCTGCTTTTTGTGCTTATAGCTACCTGTTCGTGAGCGTTGTCGTCGATTCACTTTAAGGAGAGGCAGCAATCTTCAACTTCACCGGCTCTTGCTTCAAACTTGAGCCAAGATGCCAGCCGTCCTGCAACCAGATCAAGAAGACATCATTCGAGAAAATATCTATCTGGGTCTCCACGAGACTGCTTAAGTGGTACTTGTAGCTGGTTGTCCGCGAGTGTGGTCGTCCATCCACCAGAATGGGAGCCGGTAAGCGTCAATTGGAACCTCACACTGTACTTCCTTTGCCTTCCTTCCACCATTACTAGCAAAAATTGCAAACAGCCCGTATTTTCTACTATCTCTCTTGACTGGACATTTGCCTGGCCATGGTGTTGGAGGGGAGCTGACGGAGCAAGAAGACATGAGCCGGAGTTCGAACGTGATCGTTACACTATCAGACATAAGTGGCCGTCCAGGATAACAACACTGCTCCACGCTGCAGACACCATCACCAGTCTACTCCTCGGACCGCGACAGTCTGTCCCATTGTTCTAGCTGGCATCACGCTCTCCGCTGGGCAGATCTCTGGCCTCCGCGGGTTCATGAATGAGTGCCTCCGATCCAGTATCTTGCGAGGCTGCAATAAGTTCGGGATCTCGACTTCTACAGGAAATCTTGGGACTGTGTTTGTGGCGTGCTGGGATGTATTTGGATGGGCGCTACAGTTACCGGGAGTGTTGTGCCTGGTAGTGGTATGATGGGACTGGGTTGATGATCGGGAGTGTTATGACTGAGAGCATTACTCCAACGAGCTTCCCCCACTTGAATGAAGACGAGAAGCGTTGTGGCTGAGAGCAATGTTCCAACGGCGGCGATGAGTATTGTTTTTCCTTTTTCAAGGGGTCGAGCAACTTGCCGCAGGTTGCTAGTGCGGCTATCAACGAACGATCTTTGCCTGGGTTGAGGCATCACAACATGACTGGCGATGAGGACAGTGATACATGTGCCATCTGAAAGACAGTCCTTTACTCGCCGTTCCCTCTCCATCGTAGCAACCATTCTTTCTTATGCCCATCGCTTCCAACACGGAGGGTTCAAGGGTTAGGGTTGGGGTAGTGTCATGTAGGGAGAAAGAGGGAGTATACGACGAATACACTCAGTCTCATGACGTTGTGCTCTGCTCCTCGCGACTCCTCAATCTACCGTCAGCTCTAAGCATCATTTCGTATTGCTGGCAGCTCCCCAAACCATTTCGGCTTGATGAGCACATGACAGAGTCTATGATACCTCACCACGACCTGGGCGAGGTTTGAACGAATGTGATGTCATCTCGTGAGGCCAGACCAGAGTGAAGGAGGAAATGAATCCGATGTAGTGAAGTTGTCCGTCTCGATTCGTCGCGGGAAGCAATTGGCGATTCCGCCGAACGAGGGGGAAACAACCACCTCACGTTTGGTAGGGCTGAGACATGCGACATATGTCACCGATGCAGGGGAAATTGCTTGCGTGAACACCTCGCGGCAATTGAAAGCCGAACGTATGAAGATGTTGATGTGCATTTACTGAGAGTGATTATTGTCGCAGTAGTTCTACAGTGGTGATAAGCCGTAGCTGCGCGAAGAGGTGACTCGAGCTTGGCGCATCGGACGATCAACAAACAACATCATCAACAGCAACAAACCTGCATCCGAAATCTTCTCACGCGCCCGTTGCACCGCCGCTGCATCCCCTCATCACCTTTCTTGTACGCACCTTGTCCCCATCTCCACGTTCCCACCTGTGCCTTTCCCTTCCGATTCTCTTCCCTCAAGTTCCCACGCGGAACAGAGGGCATGTTGTTGATTGGCCAGGATTGGCAGCGGTAAACACTCGAGTCAGCGTCAGCGTCAGCGTCGGCGTCGTCAGAGTTGTCGTCCGTCCCGCATTGACACTGCATTGCATTGCCATTTCCTTGCCTTGGTTCGCCCGTCCAAACAACACAACCTCACCCAAACTCCGAGGCCCTGCCGGCATATTCTCCTCCTTCCTTACCTTACCTATTCTACTTGTCCTTGGGCGGGACAAATTGTCTGAGACAACGCCCGGTCCGGCTTGCCAGCCGCTCATCAGGATCTGCAAGCGGTGCGAGACACGCTTTGCGACCGCGCGCGTCTGCTTACAATACCTGCACTGCCGGGACGACATTCTCTTTTCGTTTCTTCTGTTCACCACGTCGGAGCTTGACTGCAACGACCCACGCCCGCAATCATGGCGACGGCAAACTTACCGCCTGGCGCGGTGCCCACGAATGCCGAGGACCCCTTCACCTCCGGACCATCGCAGTCCTCGGCGCCGCTACGATACGGAGCATTTGACAATGAGCAGTTCTCGCTGTACTCCACAAACTCGCCCTCTGCCGCGAGACGAGCGCTTGAAGCACATCTCAAAGACACGGATCGGCGGATTCAGGATGCTTCTAAGCTGGGTAGTACCCTGGTCCAGCAGAGGAGGGATCTGGCGGCCAAACTGAAAGAGGTTGAGCAGATGCAGCAGGATGGTGAGGTACCCGATGATCTGCGCAACAGGCTCGCAGAGCTGGAGCGGGAGTACAACGAGATTGGGCAGGACACGGCTCGAGCATTCCTCCCACGAGGCAGGATAGCCAGCGACACGGCCGGACCGGACGGTAGTCCCGTGATTTCAGGTTCCGGTCGAGAGTCGCCAACGAAGCTGTCGATGCCTTCGAGAAGGCAGCGGAATCAGCCCACCCATCGTGTCCACGATATTGAATTCGCAACGGAGATTAGTACCTCCCTCCTTGCTCAAGTTCGACAATTGCAGGCCGCGCTGGCGGAAAAGGACGAGGCGCTGAGAGACACCAATGCCGCCAAATCTCACCTCGAGTCCGAAGCTGCAAGCCTAGTGCAACGAATACGGCATATGGATGAGAGCGAGCAAAAGTACAAAGATGAGAATTGGACCCTTGAAACACGATTGCAGGAAATGGAGGCGACTCTGAAGCACACCACAGACAAGGAAAATCGGCTGGCCCAGACATTGATGGCGTTGCAAGCGGAGAAGGCGGCGAAAGAGCGGGAGCTGGATGACCTCAGAGTGTCGCATGATAAGCTCAGCGAGGAACAGGCCATGACCAAGAGGATACAAGAAACTGATCTTCATGGTCTACGGCGTGACGCTGCGTCTCATGAGACAGAAAAGCAGCGTCTGACAAGGAGGATCGACGAACTCACGATTCAAAACACCGAGCTTGCAAAAGCTGTCTCCTATCGCTTAGCCATGAGGGCCCAACCCTCCGACACCGATTTCGTTTCCGCAGAGGAAGGTGTCCGCTCTGATGATGATTTTCCAGATCATAGCGAGCCTACATCCCCCATCAAGGGAACACCGGCACGACATGGTATGCTGGAGTCGGAGACCCTCAAGTCCAGTCTCAACCACGCTCACCGCATGATTCAAAATCTGAAGAACAACATCCACCGTGAAAAGACGGAGAAGCTGGAGCTGAAGCGCATGCTACAGGATGCTCGTGACGAACTTGAGACTCGCCGTGACAGCGCTGCAGGTGCGAATGCTACAAAGAAGCCTCGAGCATCTGACGGGATCAAATTCAAGAGACCGTCGAAGCCTTTGGGCGCTGCAAGGCCGAGCACGACAGAGATTCTCGCAGATGAGCCGGAGTGGGAAGACTCTATCGAAGAGCAGACWCCTAGCAAGCCAAGACCCAGGGCTCATCAATATGGAGGCAGCTCGTATGATGCAGAGACCACCGACGCAGATTTCGAAACGGCCAACGAGCGTGATACCACAACTGAGAGCGAGGCTTTTGCGACTGGAAATGAGGACTTTGGCGATGATACCGAAGGCGACTTGACAGAGACCGAAGCTGATCGCAGCATGCATTCTTCCGCAATTTCTACCAAGCCTGGTGATAGACGGAGCTACATGTCCACCGCTTCTACCGATGACGAGGAAGGGAGTGTGAGTACACCCGTGCAGAATGGCGGTCTGCCCAAGTATAAGTTGCGACTCGGCAGAGGTGGCGTGAGGAGGTCTGCTGGTTATCGCGTTGGTAGCGAACGATCTGGTAGTGAAAGCATCGGTACTCCGCAACGGCCCGCTCAAACGCTGGGAGATGAGCTGGAAGGAATGGACGACGACAGCAACGAAGGCACACCGGCAAGTTTGCTTTCTAACAGGGACGAGGCGCTCGACTACGGGCTTGAGAGCCCGGAAACCACCAGGGCGGTCAGTGTGGGACCAGAGACACCTTCCCGGTCAACAATCCTGCCCACTCTAGCGCCTCCATTCGTCGAAGCGAGGGCTGCGATGGTGGACGCTGGCGTCATGACTGAGCCATGGGAGCCAGAGCAGCGTGGAGTGACGGTCGCTGATACTGCGAACGCACACACAGAAGCCACCGAAGCGGAGCCACAGACATTGAGAGAGCGGGCGGGAGACCTGGTTGGCGGTGCTCTGGCCGGCTTTGGACTCAGTCGAGTCATTGGTCACAGTTCTGGACAGGAGGCTGAGCGTCCGGTGACGCCTAAGGCGGAGCTACCAGAAGTCAACCTTCAACGGAGAGATTGGGGCTCCGATGCCTTTTCTCACAGCACACAACAGAGACATTGGGGCTCCGATGCCTTTGCTCACAGCACACAACAGAGACATTGGGGCTCCGATGCCTTTGCTCACAGCACACAACAGAGACATTGGGGCTCTGATGCATTTGGTCACAGTCTTGGACAGGAGGCTGAGCGTCCGGTGACCCCCAAGGCGGACTTGCCAGAAGTCATCCTACAACAGAGAGACTGGGGCTCCGACGCCTTTAGTCACAGTCCACCCAAGGAGAAGAAAGTCACCGCGGCTCCTTTCCAACAGTCCGAGATCTTCGCACAGGAGACCGAACCTATTTCTCCGCCTCGGCCGGCCGCAGTGGAAACGCTTTCAGCAGCACCATCGCAGTCACAAACCTCGGAAGCCGGCTTTCAGTCTGTGCAATCGCCCCGGCAAGTCGACATTCCTGCCGTGGCACCTGTTCTCCTCTCGTTCTCTCACATTCAATCGCAAGACATCGAGCCTGTCGAGGCTCCGGAGGAATTCGACGGTTTGGTTGGCGCAACCTCAAGTCTTGCGTTTGCCGACGAGCTACACGAGATCGACACACGGCAAGATGTTCACGACAACGGAGATGTGGTACCTGGCGCTGACGTTGACGCTCGTGGCGATATTCACGGCATTCCCGGCACTGCTAATGCAGCCCCCGGCGCTGCTCTCATGTCGTCTAGCAGGCAGAGCTCAGATGCCATACCGGCGCCGGAGCGCAGTGCCCAAGTCATCCAGCTTCCTCCAATGGCCGACGAGGGATCTCAGACTCTGGTCTCCGGTGAAGACATTGACAGGATGATAAAAGATAAGAAGGCTGCTGTTTTCACCCCGATCGTCCAGGCAAGAGATGTTACAGATGCCGGGTCTTCTCCTTTGCGAGTCTCTACCAGCTCTGCCGCGGCCACGCCTGGTTCGCCGACGAGAAGACTCTTCCCAGACAGTAGCGCTCGGCCGTCTGTGTTCGATAGTCCAACTTTAAGAGCACCGCTTCGACCATCAAGCGCCGGGAGTGGCACCGCAAGAGTGTTTCTGGGCGCGCCTCCTCTCCCACCAGATCATACCGAGAAGATCGCCGCTGCAGCTCAATCCACACCTACGCCAGCCGGAGGWGTGTTGGGCGCGAACATGGGTCCACCAAACATGCCTGCGTCTGCGTACAAGCCAAGGCCAAAGACTCCCGCCTCTCGCGACGGTCCTACCCCACGTCAAACACGCCCGATCAAGGAAATCCGACCTGTGGCCTCGCAGTCCGACCGCATCTCGCACCGAACATCTGTGTCTTCATTTGCGTCTGAGCTTGACGAGCGATTCAACATCACTCGGGGTCATATCATGTACCCGACCGACGTCGAACCTGCCACAGATCCTCGCATGATTCAAGCCATCACCCAGACTATGATTGGTGAGTACCTATGGAAGTACACTCGCAAAGCTGGTCGCTCCGAGACTTCGACCACTCGCCACAGACGCTTCTTCTGGATCCACCCGTACACTCGCACGCTGTACTGGAGCGAGCAGGATCCCAGCACCGCGGGCAAGAACATGCTCAAAGCAAAGAGTGTCGCCATCGATGCCGTACGTGTCATCAGTGATGATAATGCCTACCCGCCAGGTCTACATCGTAAGACGATCGTGGTAGTCACACCGGGTAGGGAGATCGTCTTCACTGCACCTACGGGACAACGACACGAGACATGGTTCAACGCTCTCTCGTACTTGCTCCTCCGCACGGAAGGCATCAGAAGAGAGGCGGAAGACCAGCTCACACAGGATGAGCTGAACGAGTTCAACCCTGCTGTGGGTTTCGCGGGGACTGTGAAAGCCAGTATTGCCAAAGCCACGGGTAGAAGCCAGAGCAAACAAAGCCGGACAAGCCTGAGCAGTTACAACTCCCGCACCACGAGAACCAGCAGTCCACAGCGGTATCAGTATTCTACTACAGGAGCTCGTGATGGTGCAATCAGTCAAGCCAGTTATCGCACCGCGACAACGAACCGCAGCACAGGCCCCGAACAACCCGTAGGTAGCAAAAGCAACCGCGCTTTCAGCTCCATGGCTAGTCGGTTTCACCGCCCAGGTAGCAGCCACGCTTCACGGACGAGAAGATCCAGCAGTCTTGCCCGGAGGAATCTCATCGCCGGAGATCCAGCGGCGATCTATGATGCCAGTGTCGTCGGTGGAGACAGCGCAGAAGACTTGAGAGCGGTCATTGAGAGACAGGAGCGTGAGGCTGGAGTGAGGCTCGAGAATGTTCGGGCTTGTTGTGATGGTGAGTACATCGGGCATGAGGTCTCGACTTGACGGTGCTAATCGGTGTGTAGGAAAACACGACGTGGGCAGTCTGTCCAAAGGAGGGAGATTCGGGAGTGGAGCGGGCAAATTCGGTGTGCATGCACACTCGCATTCGCATCGGTGAGGCGGTTCGGTGAAGCACCTCATGTCTTGACGGCACTTTTCATTTTTGTTGCTTGCACTGGGAGGTCATCCATCTTTTCTCTCTTTTTCGACTGCGAATGGCGTTCGAAAATGAATGGTATGGTTTACCAAAAGAGAAGGACTGCGTAATGTCTACGATTTCTGGCGGTCTTCTGCGTTCCCCATTGCCACAGCGTGTATGGGACTTTACGTTCCCGTGTCTCTCTTGTATAGTTTCAGGTATATACTTGAAATCGATGTCTTATGCAAAATGATTGTGTCAGTTGGATTGTAAGGACTRTGAAGTCAAACTTCTGATAATCTCCTTCGTATGTGCGAACAATCCTCCTGCAGCTCTCCCATATCCGGAGGATGCAGTCCAGCCCCAGGCTGTCCTTAGCAAGCAATGCTGACGAGGTCTACGTCCTGTGCAACACTGACTGTGGATTGAAAATGTTCGTTGCAACTCCCGAGTCGAGACCAATCGCGTGCGAGGTACGCAAGCCAGGTACAAAACATTCACCAGATGCAACCCCGCAAACTCTATTCCGTCCGTAGGTACATCCTCTACACATGTGATCTATTCCCCCTCGCTTTCTCCCAAAGTTCCTGTTCCGCCCATTCGCTCCAGCCCCTCCTCCAGTGTTGTGACTGCAATGGCACGGCCAGATGGAAGCACTTCTAATCACATATGAGGTGGCTCTTCCAACTCCTCATCTTGTCGTAACCACTTTCTGCTATCATCATCATGGCTCTATCTCTCCAAGGCAAAGCAGCGCTCATCACAGGCGGCGGCTCAGGAATCTGTCTAGAACTCACTCGCAAATTGCTCGCTGCAGGATGTAGTGTTATTATCGCGGATCTAGCTTTAAGGCCTGAAGCCGAAGAAGTCGTGAACCATTCTCCGGAACCTAGGGCTGTGTTTATCAAAACTGATGTTGCGGATTGGAATCAATTGCAGGCTGCTTTTGATAAATGTTTGGAAGAATTTGGGAGGTTGGATATTGTTGTTCCTGGGGCTGGAGTTTTTGAACCTGTGAGTCTTTTTCCCTGTTTACTTTCCTTTGAGAGAGAGGAGGTTTGTTTGTTGGACTAATGGCGCGATGAATTTGTAGAGCTGGTCGAGTTTCTGGGAATTAAACCAGGGCGAAGATACGAATGCTTCTTCTTCATACAAGACTTTTGATATCAATATCAATCATCCGATCCGAGCGACGCAACTCGCGATTGATTATTTCATGAGGCAGGGTTTGGGACATGGATCTGTGTGTATGATTGCTTCGATCGCTGCGCAGCTTACCCTTTTACCCGTGCCTTTGTAAGTCTCCTTTCTCAACCAAAAGACCGAACTCGAGAAGAAAAAACTCCATTGACAAAGTCAAAATTTCTTCAGATACTGTGCTTCCAAACACGCCATCGCAGGTTTCTGTCGCTCGCTCGCCATGCTTGAACCAGCAAAAAACATCCGCGTTTCGGCCGTCGCTCCTGGGATTGTCAAGACTCCCTTATGGCCTGATGAAAGATTGGAGTGGGTGGATGATAAAGAGGATGCTTGGGTTACTACTGCACAAGTCGCGGATGTGATGATTGATCTTATTACTAACCCGGAACATGTGGGTGGGACGGTGCTGGAGGTTGGAGTGGAGAGGACGAGGGCTGTGCAGACGCTGAATGATCCTGGTCCGCAGGGTGCTGGGTTTACTTTGGCGAAGCTTGCGCAGGGGTTTAATGATGTTTTTCCGGCGTTGGAGAGGAATTTTGGGAAGTAGGGTGGGCGTGGAGGGTGAGGGGAGGATGAGGTCTGGGAGGTGAGGTCTGGGAGATTGAGACAGTATAGTTTAGTATCAGCCAACCATGCCAGTCTCGTATTTTATTTGCTGGGGTTACTTCATCGGCCATAAGATGTGCGGGTTCTCATAAGATTGTTCTTTGACGATCAATCATTTGTGCGTCGCCGAACGTCTCACCATTCCATGCTGTCATTGTAATACCCGACATCAACACCATCCTCTCCCAGTACGTTGACTATCGCAGCTCGACAGACATCCGCCATTTGTGGTGTTCCACACGTAACGATGGCCAAGTTGCGAGCACTGATTTGCCGATACTCCCTCATCACGCCCTCGATATGCGGTCTTCCGAACCGTATCTCATATGGTGGGTTGATTGGTAGCTTATTTGGATCCTGAGCTTCATCTTCTGCCGCGCCTGTGAGATACACCGCCATGTTGACTCTCTTGCTGTGAATCACAGTCGCCAGTTCTTTCGCGCAGATGTCGTCCGGAAGATGACGCTGAGGTACTGCCCAGACGATATGAACTCGTGTCATACAGCCGATCTTTGAAACGAGGAAGTTGGAGTGAGAGATTGCGGATGTGATCCCGGAGCCACCACAGATAACGAGGACGTCCGAGTAGTGGGATAGATCAAGTGCGTCGCCGTAGGGTCCCTCGAGGAAAATAGTTTCTTGAACCGAAATCTGGTCTGCGGAGTTTATGAGTTTCTTTTGGAGTCGGGATGTCATGCCGGAGTACGGTCGAATCAAAAATGAATGGGCCACCTCGTTGTCTGGAAGGTCGTCCGAGCTCATTGAGCGGGCATGGTGGTCGACTTCCTTCTTTGCAAAAGATCCGGTTGGGGATGAAGGCGGGGACATATCTGGTCGAAGCCACGAACACATGGTGAATGGATGGCTTTCGTAGCCGCGAAGTCCACCAGGCATGTACATGTAGTAGTATTGCCCAGGGACTATTGCCTTTTCGGGGAAGAAGTCGGTGATGTCCAGGCGTACCATCTCGGTGGTTGGGTGATAGCTTGCTGTAGCTTTGACGCCATGAGCGAACCGTGGCAAGACACTGGCATAGACTGTACGACCAATACGCAGCAGCCGATCGATACTCCAGATAGCAATACATGGCCAGTAAAAGTACGAAAATTCGCCGTTGAAGATGCGGATATGGCTGGTATCATTGTCAGCTTCCATGAATGTCACTTATAGCAAGTCAATGTAACTTACTACCACAAGCACACTATGAAGATAAGAGCCATCGAAAAATGAACGGCGAGGAACAAGTCGTAGCATCTAGCTCGGAAGTAATAAGCGGAAGCCCCCATCATGAGCGACATGACGATGGTAGCCTAGAAGTGGTCAGCATTGTCAAGATCGTGCATCAAAATGACTTACAATCCCTCCAGTGTACCAATATTCGAGCTTCCAACTACTCGCGTAGTCGTTGTAAGTGGGAGTGCTATTGTAGTGAGAAAAGACCGAGTACGCAATACTATGCACAATGGCATGCACCGTCGAGATTCTAGCAATCCATCGATGGAAGCGATTATATGTGGCATAAGACCATCCGGTGAGCCACAAAAAGGGGTCGTTGCGGGCAGCAAAAAGCCAGACCATGGGAAGTTGAGCCATCGAGAGGAAACCGGTGCGGTCTCCAATGTAGCGACTAAGCTGCAGTTCTTTACCAGCGTAGCTGTCTACAAGTCAGTGATGTCAATGTAAAGCGCGGATACAAATCGTACTATAGATTGCCAGTGAAGACATCGTAGCCCGGGAAGCAGAACACAAAGTTCATGAGTAAGTAGATCACCAGCAGGACAGWTTCCATTCGAGGTGGGATTGTGCCTGTTCCCGTGGCTTCTTGACAGTGCTTCCCAAAGGTTGCAGGGAGGATAAGCTTCCTTCGAAGCCACAGCCAGGTACTCGATTCTCGCTTGTGGGTATGCGATGAAACATCGCGAGCCATGAACATTTCAGAGATTCGGTGTACCATTCCAACAAGAACGACAAGGGCCCAGAAGCCGATTAGTGCGAAGCTGAAGGTGAATCCAAGGTCCCAAGCTCCGTAGAACGATCTCTATACATTGAGTCAGATGGGGCCATTCATCGGCATTATCAACCCAACGACCACGAGAGTCGTGACGACTTACGTCTGTACGCTCCCCAATTGCCGCCCATTCCTTCTCCGGAATTACAGTCGAATTCAACGGCGCCGCAGCAGTCGCAGCAGCAGCAGTGGAGTTGATCCTTGGTAGAGCGGCCAGTGCTGTGTCGGAGAGAAGGTATTGTGCAATGGTAGGAAAGGAGATTCCGACTCTCTCACAATCTGGCAACAAAGCGCTGCGACCAGCGATTGCCTCTTCATAGGTGCAGTAGGCCTGAGCACAGTGGAATATTGACATGATCTGCAGTGTATTGCTGCATTGTAAAGTACGCCAGTCTGCATCGGCAGATAGTGTATCAGGCAGGGTGAAAGTGATCGATTTGACGGTAGTCCGACAGCCATCAACTGCAAAGGACCGGTGTCAGCTTCAATATCAGGCGTGCATAAGATGGGAAGGTCAAGATATACAACAATACTGATCGGACTGCGGGTAGTAATCTTTGTACCAGCTGAATTGCTGCATTTCGTGCTCCTCAGCGAAGGCAGAGGATATCCAGAGAGACGCCAAAACCAGCGTCGATCTCAAAAAAGGCGCCATGGTGAACGGAGATTACTGAAGTCGGCGTAGGGGCAGCAGGGAAGAGCTTTAGTATCTTCCGGATCAATWCCAGACAGGGGGCCCCATGTAGTCACGAAACCTTCAAATGGCCAGATGCAAGCTTCATCCCGAGGCCATATAAGGTACTGTAGGAGCAGTCCATGCAAGCAATCGAGAGAACAGTGGGGGGCGATGAGAATTGTGGTGACCTTTGGAGGGTGACGTGTAAAAGAAGTCCATAACTGACTGACTCGCTGCATTTTTGGAGCTTGACCGCTAGGTGCAGATGCATAGGAAAGAGTTAAAGAGTGGTGCTCGAATCAGGTCATTGATCAATCTGATAAGATGGTGTCGGGAAATGGAAGAACATAGGAAGAATCAAACCTGGCGCAAAGTGGCCAATCGTAGCCATATTTGATGGGATTTGRGTTCGGCGTCGATCAGGCGTCCCAAGCCTTCTCTGACAGTGATGCTGTACTCCGAGTGTACCGTTGCGATCCTATCAAGACAAAGCTCGGAGGTTTCCAATGCTCTTACCATGAGGACGGCGTGCTCTGTGTGCCTCCTACAGCAATGGCATTCGGTTGTTTGGCGAGGGCTAGCAAGTCATCTCTCACTGGGCCGTAATTCTGTAGGAGAGATTGATGAAGAGCTCGCTGTGAAGTGGCGAAGGACCGATCCTACACGAGCTCCGTGTACGACACTGAGTCCTGTAGGCGGTAAGTTGCAGACGACACCGGTTGGAGAAAAGGTGGCCAGTATCCTCTAGTGTATGTCCATAGGAAAACCATGTTGATGCTCGACCAGCCCTTCGACTCTCACGATACCGTATGGAGGAGTCATGCAGGGACGGTATTGAAGCTTAAAGACCCCGGCGGCCCAGTACAGGGACTCTTGCTGCGGGAAAGGACGAAGTACGAGCCTGCGTCTGGTAGTGAGCTTGTGGTCGTCATTGCAGCGGACTTGCATTTCTCTCCACCATACTTTATTCCTTCAAAAGACCGTCTGTAACGTCGACTGCGAATGAGCGGATAGTCGCWCTAATCTGGCAATCCACACCCTGTGGATGAGGGAGTAGAAAAGGATTCGAAATAGTCGCTCCTCGGCTCCCATTTGACCTGTTCATCTGATCAAGGACAATGTAGCTCCGAGCCTACACTGGACAAAGGCAGGGTGTTAGGTACCCTATCCATTGTAATGCCATCATCTGGAACAGTGCCAAATCCAATGCGATGCTATCAACTGGAACATCGCCAAGTCCAGGTGAAGAGCACGCTGCGGAAAAACAATCAGCGCGCTCACTCAGCGATGGCGGCAGCGACAATTAGCGATATCGGCCAACTCACTCAAGCAAGCTGGTCAAACCTTACTCGACGGCATCACCCCTTTGTTGTCCCAAGGTGTTCTCTATTATCACCACTTGCTTGTTCAATGCCATATGCCAACTGCAGATTATTGTGACAGTCATTCCATCATGGCGAGCAGTGCAAGCCTTCTTACCTGTGCTTTATCTTCCCTGGACCCAGATGTGGAGCATTAAGGCACCATGTTAGCGCCCCGCACCTTGGAATCCTTGCTGGAGCTCCAGGATCCCTCTCTTTGTTGAGAGAAAAGGACGAAAGGACAGGATGGAATGCGGGGACACACGAGGATGCTCCCATTCGCAGTTTTGAGCRATTCTGAACGGAGAATGTCAATAGGCCACAAACGAGCTTGATGTTGATACAGAGCACATCGCCTCGGTACCGTACATGCTCATACACTCTCTTGAGAATCATGTCCACAGCCCGCAAGAATCCATCATCTTGAAGCAACCTCCTACAATTTACTCTTGCTCTTCGCAACATACGTCGCAATAGCATCCATCAACGGAGGACTCAAACAATCATAGCTCTCCAATCCCACCTGGAAGTCAAAAAAAAGTCAGCATTGCAAAGAAACCATCCCAACAAAACCCCCTCCAATATTCACAGGGCAACATACCGACTTGAATTTCCCGCGTACATCCTCAATTCGACTCGGATCAAACCCCTGCTCAATAACACTGCTCACAAAAGCAGCAAACTGCGGTTCCTGCCATCCCTTGTCCTTTGACAATTCCACATGCACAAAGTCCAAGCCCTTGAAAGGATGATCAACATGAATTCTCCCAAACATATGCACGCCGCATTCCCTGCACGCATTCCGCTGGATAGTCGCCGCTTTATTGACGACGGAAAGTTTGTAGGCGTTGGCCGTGACGGAGAGATTCTCGACCGGCACCACCGCGACGACGGAGAAGAGCGATCCCTTGGGTTTCCAGCATAGCGAGCATCCGCAAGCGTGGTTGTGAAGGACGTTTCCCTTGATGGTTACCACCACGGGGTTGGAAATGCAGTGGCATTTCAATGTGCCGCCGTTGAAGCTTGAGCTGCCTTTTTGCAGACCATTGTCGATTAAAGGGTGGATTTTGAGACTCATATTTTTCCGCTTTGTGTTTGTTTGTTGTTGTTCGAGAAAGTGTAGGAATTTTTGGGAATGCGTTGTGGGATGGGGTGATTATAAGTATGATGAAAAAAAGAGCTCAATGCTTGGGTTCTACCTTACCTACCTGGACATTCGCGCGCGCGCGCGCAATCAAGCGGGGTCATCGCGGAGCAATGCGGCTGGTTTTTGACTATGCAGGGGTACTGATGCTGAATGAAGATCATGCATGGGAGGGATTACAAGGAAGGTGTGTGGTTCCAAACGCCGTTCTGGTACTGATTTCCCCTCACACGAAAGCGAACCCGGCTTGGTATTCGATATCTTAGAAATCGACCGAAACCGATCGAAATCGCCAAAAACTAAAGGGCAGGTCAGATTTGGCGACTGAGGAAAATAGTGAGTGTATCGTGCAAAAATTGAGACTCCATGTCGCTGACTGGCTGTTGTGAAGCTTCTTGTCACTGAAATGGTCGGGCAAGATCCATCGAAGTGTCCGTTGCTGGAGCCGGCCAATGTACTACCAAACATTGTCTCTATCGTCATCATAGAGACCTTGTGGGCTATGCGGAATCGTGTCTTGGCTTCTCGCATGTGATTGTTCGAAAAGGGCCTCCAGGCGTCGAAGTTGGAGTTTTCGCCGCAGTGAAGCGGGCCAGACTCCGCCTCAGCCATGCCTCGGAAACATCATTCTTCAAGGCCAACACACTGTTAAAAGCTTGTGAAAGACTATCAGTTATCTCTACGTTACACAGGTGAGGTTACGATAGACTCGCGTCCGTTGTTTGATATCCCATGGATGCTGGCTGACCTTGATGGACTGTGGAGCCATACAGAGCCAGGGCTGGGCAGTCCATTTCGCATCCCGTCTCCTTCCTTGAGGTATCGATACGATGCAATGGGTTCAGCCCATCTCCTCCTCCGAAATCAACAGCAAATGCATTGATGCTCGTACGCGCATGAAAGCTAGAAGGAATCTCGACCTTCACATCACAGCACATTCCCTCGCCGTCCCGATCGGGCAGAACGACCTCAATCCGTCATCACTTTCAAACACAGCAGCGAATCGTGCTGATATCTGACCTGAATACTCGCCACGCCGAGAGCTAGTTCTCAATTGACAGGGATAGCATTGTAGTCACCTGGTATGTCTTGAGCCTCACTCTGCTTGGCCTTGGCCTGCCGCGGGGGGCTCAGAGGCAGAGGGCTAGTAGCCTTCCTCTTACGGCCGGTAGCCTGCTGAGTCTCCACCGAAGACATGTCGCGCGGCGGAAAGACCGATTCAAACTCGTCGGCCTCGAGATCGTACGGTGTGTCCATCCCGAAGCTGCTGTTCTGGACACCACTCGGATAAGTGTGTCCGGCTCTTGGTGGGAGACTTCTGATCAAGAGGTTGGCCGGATTGATCGTCGCGAGGCGATGGTCGATGGGATCGTCTCGCTCGAATGCGCCGCGCGTGCTGCGGGGCGACTGGTCTCGCTGGTACAAGGCTTCGACTGCGTCCAGATCCTCCTCGGGACTGTCGCTCCTGGTGGCCGCGGCAATCGGAGTGGACATACTCAGCCGCGCGGCATTCCTCATTCGGTGTCTGTCAACATACATGGTGCCAACATTGTTCCGAGTAGATCCGTTGTACGGCTCCAGAGAAGAAGAGATCGTCATATCAGCGAGGTTGCGGCGCGTTTGTTCTTCAATAATGGCCATGCGTCGCTCCTTTTCCCGGAGAGCCTCCGCAATCTTCACAAAATGAGAAACTGGAACTGGAATGACCTTTCTTGGTGTTTGAACTGGAGCCGAGTCTTCCGAAAGAGCCCTTGGTATTGCGGCCCGATTGTCTGCCAGGAATGGATCGCGGTGGGGTGGAGGCGCAGATGTGGATGGGTAGGTGCGATGTCTGTTCTCTCCAGCGAGACCCTCAACTATCGGTCTTGATTGGACGCGTGCTGTGGCAGCAATGGCGTCCTGAGCCCGAAAGGGAGTCGTGCTTTTGACAGGAGGACCACGCCCACCCGTCCGTGCAGCCTCAATTCCAGCCAAAATGGATTGAAGGGCAGGTGAGGGACCACTAATTTTCGCCCAGGCTGGGCCTGTGACTTGCGTCGCTTCGCTGCTGGAATCCTCGACGCCACCAGCAGCGGCGCCCTCGTGGGATGGGTACGGCGAAGGTCCTCTGGATGACGATCTGCTTGGGCCTGGCGGAGCCATTGGTGGGCGGCTCGAAGACTCGAATGACGGCTGAGTTGCCGATCGTGTCGGCGGCAGCACTGGCGGCCTCATCGACGGTCGAGCCCTTGTTCTAACCACGGTATGATGTACTCCCATGTCTGCCGGATCCACTGTCGGGCGGTCTTCCCTGCCGTTTGACTGCCTCATCAATGCTCTCGTCGCCGGAGGGTGCTCGTCTACGACTCTCGACTTCAACGCTACGCGTTCCTGGATGGTGTAGGAATTCCTCGACGCCGCGCGCATTTCAGCGCGACTTGGAGGAGGAGGTGGTGGCATCTGAGTTGGAGCCACTCTACGTGATTGCGGTGGGTCAAACTGACCACGATCGAGTCCCTGAAGCGTTGGGTCGGACTTCATGGCTTCATCGTGCTCGGGCATGAGGCCCCTCCGCCAGGCTGACAGGTCCCTCTGGTGATAGTATCGCTCTACAGGAATCTTGTCGAGTATGGCTTTCGCCTTCTGGTAGATCTCGTCGCTTTCGCTCAAGGGCGATGACTCCGCTGCTCTTGCAGCGTCTGAGTTGAGAGAGTTCTCTGCTTCACTCGCAGCGTCTGAGTTGAGAGAGTCCTCTGCCACGCTCGGAGTGTCTATGTTGAGAGAGTGCCCTGCGAAGCTTTGATCGCCTATGTTGAGAGATTGCCATGCGACGTTTTGAGCTTCTGTGTCGAAAGAGTGCTCTGCTACGTTTGGAGCGCCTTCGCTGAGAGAGAGCCCTGCGGTGCTGAGAATGGCTTCCTTGAGAGAATGCTCTGCGGCATCGGGAATGGATACACCTAGGGGCCCTGAGGGCGAGCCCTGCTTGCCGGGGCTCTTGTCGGAACTCTGCATCTCCATCGGCGCGACTTGAAAGGGGTGCTGGAGGTGATACTTATCGACAGGTATTTTGTTCCGATGGCGCGACCGTGAGAGCTCTGCTGCGTGATACTGCGAAGAATTTTACGGTGAGATTGCGAGGAGGCGGAAGATATCCTGCGTACGGCGCTGAGTTTGTGACAGTTGAGTAGCTGTCGTAAGTAGACGTGCTGTTCTCCGGCGGAGGTCAAATGCAGCGCGACGGCGATGGCGGCAGCACCAGCGGCGGTGGCTGGCACAAATTGATCAAAGATCTATTCGGCGTACGTGATGGCGACGGTGTTGAAGGYAGGGTATGGTCGTGAGAGCAGTGACAACCGTCGACGCTTTGTCGGCCAGCTCGTTGCCTGATGAATGCGATGATGTCCGGGGCTAGGTGTTGGTGATGAGGGTGAAGCAAGATGCTTCAGCAATTAGTGAGTCCGAGTCTGCATCGTCAATCTCGAATGCTGACAATAAGGTAGCGAGCGATCTATCTCTCCGACGCAGGTGCAACACATGGACAGCACGTACCCTTATCCACGCAGATACATAGTAACAGCAGCTACTACCGCCACCTCGAAAGGCCTCGACTTACTTCTTCAGGGCGAAGTCATGAGTTCAACCGCATCAACCGCAACTCTACACCAAAAGTACCGGCATCTCCGTCACACGATCATCCAAACCGCTGTCCGATCTTTCGAGCGCACCGCCCAACACCACTTCCTTGATTCGAACGAGCTCAATCTCCTCTGCCATTGGCTACAGCAAGAACACCCGCATACTTCTCGAACCACAACCGTCCTAACCCTCAAGGCGCCGCATCAAGTCCCATGGTATTTCGAAGGAGGATATTCTACAAACACAAGGGCTACCAAACCTGCTGTCTCGCAAAGCTAGTGACTTCAGTGTCATTCTAGGAGGGCTACAGTCACAACGATTGAAGCCATCTTGATAGAACGTACGGCGCGGGTAAGAGCAAGAACTCTTTGGACCGGTGACGCAAGCAATCAAGCCCTGACTACCGAACCATACACGTAAGTCCCGACAGACGGATCCGAGTGTCCATGGTAGTCTCAGCTCGAGCTACCGGCGGATCAGGATCAGAAGTAGAACTCGTGCTAGGTTAACACATATGTGGCCGGATATGGATTGGAAATCTTCAAACCGAGCATGTTCTTCCTAGTGACTCCCGCGAGTCTCTCATCGGCCGAAATTTTGTCGTTTTGCTGACCACTTCCTGCTCCACCTCTCGCAGAGCCTCGGTGTAGCACAATAAAACTGCGTTCTTTGGGCGCAGTCGCGACATGTGCTTGTTCTGGAAACCATTGCCGGCGAGCGAAGGATCCATGATCAGTGCAGGTACGGACCCCACTAATGCAGAACAGAATCGACGTGTTGAGGTCTTCATTGACAGCGCGAGTCACTACACAGCCTCTAGCAGAGCCGCACCTTGGAGATTGCTGCCGTCAAAACTACTGCTACGTATTCTCCCTCACCACCCGAGTAGCATTCTTAGCGACCTAAACGACATTACGCGACGAGAAACAACAAGCGGCGAAAGGTGTGTTGAAGTTTACCGAATCGATGCTGATGTTTGGCCGTAGAGGCAAGGGTGGCATCGCTCCACCTTCCATACATGTTGGAACCGAATGAAGAGTTGGATCGAAGCCATGGCATTGTGGGGCATGGATGCTTTCGTCACAATCGATTGATACACAAGAATGACTACGGGTGATCACTCCACGAGAGTCTACAACAATTGCCGGTGGCTGTTGATATACGGTAAGAGAAGTTGGTCATGCAGACATGGTTCCTCCTCGAGTCTACCACCGGATGATCGAGCGGAGCGCGCAGAGGTTAAAGGATACATTGAACTTCACCTCGCATCGTCTTGGCGATGTTGGCGACTTTGCTTCACCGGATCGCTGCGACGAGCTCTGTCATCACGAAGCCGCGCCATCCGCTACGATGCGTTCCCCGAGTTCCATTTTGCCATGGGCGACCGTCGACGCAAAATCCGAGGCTCTGTGGTCTRGTCCATGGAGAGTCACGTTGAGATTTTGCCTTCGTTGTTCAATTCCTTGCTCAATATTTTACTCCACAATCCGCATGTGCGCTAGCGATGTATTTATCAAGCATTGGCCAAGAACACTGCTTGGCCTGACTCTGGACGCCGCTCATAAGAAGGATATGCCTTGGCGACGGAATCCCTTCTCGAGATCTGATATCACCTCTCGCTAGGTTGCCATGGTGGTGGCACTCGTTGCGGATATGTTCGTGGTAGTCTGGGTGGTCCTCTCGGCTCTACTATTCTCGTTCGAGCAGTCCCAGGCATTTCGACATTAGAGTGGCTATCACTACTGCTAGATTCCTCTTCGCTCGAACTCTCAAAGACCGGCTCCCGAGCACGACCCCCTCTCCTGCGACTAGGCTCTCGAAATTGATGAACCTGTCCTCCTCGATGCGTGATACCTCTGGGTTCCCGAGGAAGACGACGGGAAGCTGCATATCCTGCGAGACGGAGTGCAATAGGGTGGTACTCTTTCTGCTTCTTCTTCTTCTTCTGCTTCTTCTTCTCCTCGTCTGCGGTGACATAGCCAGTCCCTGGTGGAAGTATTTCGGGGTGAAAAGCAAACACTGAGGGTGCAGGCGCAGGTGTCTGCTTCTTCTTTTTCTTCTTCTTCTCCTCGTCTGCAGTGACATAGCCAACACCTGGTGGAAGGAGTTCGGGGTGATAAGCAAACACTGGAGGCGCAGGAGGAGGCTTTGGTGGGTAAGGATATGTTTTGTTCAAAGGTGGAGCCTTGCTGCCAAACGGATTCGAAAGCTTCAGTGTCGGCGCCTTACTGGCCGCAGATTGATGAGGTTGCGCATTTGATGAGGGATGCGACGGCACTCCTGCTGGTTTTGGTCCGGCCGCTGCAGTTGTAGCCGTAGCTTTCCACGTTGGAGCTTTGTTGCTTGTAATCGGTTGTGACACAAAATTTACATGATGAGGCGGAGGAGGTGGCCCCGATGAGTGCTTCACGGCCGCTAATGTCGATCCGGTCTCTGGAGCTGTAGCTTTCGTCGCTGGAGCTTTGTTGCCTGTTATCGGTTTTGGTAGAAGATTTACATTACTAGATGGAGGAGGTAGTCGTGGGAGGTACTTCGCGGATGGTGCTGGCTTGCCCGTAGCCTTCGAATCCGTCAACTGAATTGCCTGGTTGTCCGTCGGTGGCTGTGGCGGTCGCGGCGCTACTGGGGTAGGCAAAGGCGAAAGAGGTGGTGATGGAGACTTCTTCGTGGAAAGTGCTGTCTTCCTAGATGGATTGGACGCTTTTGTCTGTGGTGCCTTGGCTTCTGCCGCTGGTCGTGGTGGTCCATGATTGGGATGAAGAGGATGAGCAGGAGGAGGAGGAACTGGGATTAGATCTTTGTTCAATGATGTTGGCTTCTTCGATGGCTTCACCGTGGTGGGAGAGATAGGTCGAGGGTCCTTTGTCGGCGAAGGGACGTTCACAGGCGGTGGTATCGGGTCTTTTGGGGTTGGTGGAGGTGAAGTGTTGATTGACGATGGCGGCGTGGGATATCCCCGTCGACGCCGTGCAACACAGCACAACAGAAGTCCCAACAAGACTATTGTCCCAAGTGTTCCCACAAATATCCCTCCAATTTGTGCTGGTGTAAAGGGGGTCGATCCCAGCTTCGATGTGGTGGATGTGGAGCCTCGTGCCGCCAAGCCTTTCGTCCTCGCCGTTCCACCTCTTTCAAGAATCCATCTCGTCGTAAAGGACACCGCCGTCCTCGAACAGCATCGACTTGGGAAATCATCCTCACCCGCCAGCATATGTTTATAGCTCGCCGCATGAAGCTGCAGCTATGCATGTACGGAGATGTCTGCGTGCGGCGCTGCTACTTGAGTGGATAACAGAGCATAGCTGAATGTCCGTATATTGTTGCATCCCATCACGATCTCACCACATCAAGAATTGAAAAATGAGGAGGGGAACGAGGCTGGCATTTTCTAGAGCTCGTGCTCCCCTCGCATCTTATCGGCGCGAGTGGAGTGTGCATCCACCATGCAGCTACGGGCGAGGCTGAGTAGGCGAGTCTCTAGCGAGCAGCACCATCTCGCTAAATCCACCAGCGGAGTGGACCTCACCAATATCGAATAACTGAACGAGGACAACACCGAAAGTGTACCACTCGCAGGACTCTGGCACGGCGTTGTGTATCCTTCGGGCTGAAGTCTAGCCCATGGCACAATGGAGGACTCCCCCATGACGTTCGAGRATCTGGACAATCTCTGTGAAGAAGCCCTGGCGGCCTACGAGGAAGGAAGCTATGAAAAGGCCCGCTCTAGATATATGAAGGCACTAAGCACCTGCGATAGCCTCATGGATGATGACTACCGGGTCAGCATCCGTCAGTACTTGGGTATGTGTTACTACCGGCTTGGGGTATTTAAAGAAGCGGCACGGTATGATCGGAAAACGCTGGAGATTTTGACCAGTCGCAAAGATGGAGGCGGTACAAAAGTGGTTGTCCTACGCCACAATTTGGCTCGCGATCTGTCGGCCATACACGACGTCACTCCGCTCGACAATTTGGACAAGCTTGAAGAAGCCATCATCCTTCACGATCGGAATCTCGAGGACCTTCAGGCAATACACGAGAGAAAGGCGGAGCTATTGGAGACCAAGTATAGTCTAGCTTTTGATCTGGCGAAACTTAGTAGATTCTTGACCGACACCGCAGCCATGTCTTCGATACTGGAAAGGGCGGCCGACCTCAACCAACAGGTAGTCAGGGCTAGAGAGCGATCGAACCCAGGGGACCCCCTCACCCTGCAATCAAGGCACAATCTTGCGAGTGTCCTGTACCATCAGAAGGAGTACCCCGAAGCCAAGGAACTACTGCTGAGGAATCAGAAGGAGTTCAGCGCACTCTCCTCGACGGAGAAAAAGGAGCACGCAGTGCTGCGTCAGAGTACTGAGAGGTTTCTCGCGGCATGTTGTGAGGCAACAAAAGATATAAGCTTGAGTATTAAACAGATCACCAAGAAGTCCAAGAAGCCCCGCAAGCCCAGTACAGCCTCGAAGGACGTCAAAGTCGTGTCGAAGATTGCGATTCATGATGATGCATCAGGCGGAAGGCTGTTGAATGCAGATGATGCGACTGCTGTCGTCAAACCGAAAGCTGCTCCGACCGGGCTCGCATCATCCTCATCATATCCCCAAGGCGGACCTCTGACCAGTAATGGTGGAATTGTGCCATCGTCATCATACTCTGGTATCGCTACAGGCGGCAGTTCCAAGGTTCACATGGGCAATGCTACTACCAATGTACATGCAACGAACATTCRTAATCACTACTACTACAACTCTCCGCACCCGGTGCCGGATGGAGTATCTCACAGCTCACATCCACAGCCACATCCGTCCTTCTCTCTGGAAGCTCCCACATCCCAAAATGATGGCGTTCAAAGATCAATCTCGCATGGACATGTTCTCCAAAGCAATTTATTGCTACATACTGCTACTGCTGCAAAGCCGAGGAGCTCCTCAGGCGTGCGGACTCAAAGATCTCCCTCGAGAAACCCGGTGAGGAGGTCAAGAAGCGTTTCCAATCCAGAATTAAGCGGTACAGACTCGAGAGTGGGAGACAAACGTATGTCTGTGCCAGAGATCAGGACTGCTTCCTCTGACGATAGTGATGAACGATCCAGAGGCCGGCGAAAAGATAGGATCCGAGAGAAACCATCGCATCAGACTACATCACTGCATCCTGTGCACTCAAGCGAATCCCGCAGCTCAACGAGCAGACACACACCTCAAATTGGATCAGAAAGGGTAGCCAATGGGAGTTGGGGAGAAGGTATGTATAATAGAAGATGACCATCGTGATAGAATGCCCTGACAGTTATCCTAAGCGTCACCAACGGGAAACAAGGCCGATAAGTKGTTCTCAGATCTACGTGAGCATACGCATGCACTCTTACACTACAACAACAAGCCGCAGATCCCGCATCGACGCCGTGTCCGTGTGGCCATTATAGACTCTGGCCTCGACCGCCCGCCAAGAAATTCTGTTCGGCGACCAGACATCCTCAGACACCGGCATCGCTTCTGCAGATACAGAGATTTCACCCTCGAGGGAACTCGGTGGACCGACAGCGATCATGATTTGCATGGCACAAACTGTGCATCAATCTTGCTCCAAGTAGCTCCCCACGTGGACCTTTACATTGCGAATGTCGTCAAAAGAAGCACAGGCAAACCATCCCCTTCCAGTGTCGCCTTGGCTTTGGAATGGGCATTGGAGAAAGAAGTCGACATCATTTCAATGTCCCTTGGGTTTGACACGATGTACGAAGACATCAGCAAGCAAATTGACCTCGCGAGACTGGGAGGGGTATTGATCTTCGCCGCGGCATCCAACGATGGCCCGAATGCTCCAGACTGGGGTGTCTTTCCCGCCTGGCTTTCAAACGTCTTCTGCATCAACTCCGCAGATGTCGACGGAGCCATGTCCTGGTTCAATCCGAAATACACCGACGAGAAACTCAACTTCGCATTCTTAGGCGAACAAATCGCCATCCTCGATGAACACAACCACACCCCCTTATCCGATCCTCCCAGACTAACAGGCACATCTTTCGCAACCCCCATAGCAGCCGGTACAGCAGCTCTCGTACTCGATTTAGTTCGCATGCAGAATATCGAAGATCAATACCCCAAAATTGAAATCTGCTTGAAAACTTACGAGGGAATGTCGGCCGTGTTCAAGAGGATGAGTAGTCCTCCCACGGCTTTTGGGGCGGAATTCTATAATGTACGACCTTGGCGATTATTGGGTAAGAAGGGACCGCCGCTTTCCAGAGCGGATGAACCGAACGAGTCRAAGCAGTGGTATGCTTTATTGAAGGTTGTGGAGTGTTTGGCTAAATTTGGGGAGTTTGATACGGGGATTGCGACGATGTCGTGAGGATGTAGTATTGGTCTGTCTGTCTTTGTGGGGAGATGTCATTCGATGTTGCTCTCTGGATTTTTTTATACTGTACTGTTGGAAATCTCGAGAATCGACGATGTCTTCTATGCGTACTTAAGATGGCCTACATGGCAGCTAGAATCGAAAACGATCAACAACGAAAGGTATCGAAGCAATCTAGGAGCACCACAGCAGTCCATGCTTCTGTCACCCAGTATATGACAATCGCCAACGTATCATTATGTCCCCGGGATTCTCACTGACTACAACTTCCAAGAGGAGCCTCTTATAAGACAAACATCTAAAAGCTCGGCGATATCTTTCCCAATCCAGAGCGAAGAAGAGTGCAGATATCAGCTTCGCAACTTGACGAGCTATGAATACTCTGGTAAGGCGGGAACAAGCATAAAATCCCCTCATAACTTCAATCGTTCGTGATCAAAGGAAATGTTTAGGCTTAGATTCCACTATAGATGAGCTCCGTATAGACTTAACAAGTATCGTGGAAATATACATCGCGTATAGTAGGGCACTTAAATGATCAGACGACTTGCAATTATAGGTCCTAGAAAAGCCCATTGTTAGAAAAGGAAATATACTACATTTCCCTTAGTAGTAGTACTAAGAAATAAAACAAACCGTAATATCTATAATAACGAGAACGTAATATAAAAGAAATCGCCTAATCGAGACATTCGACTCTCCGTGAGGTCTCTGTATTACACACTTAGCGCTACCCTTTACTAAGCATTATTACCCTCCTTTGACTTTGAGGAGAGCGAGAGCTACCTTAGTAACGTTTGATTTTAGTAGCCCTTTTTTCGAGCGTCTATAGGAGCATGTTTCTATCTCCATCTCTCTCTCTATTTCCATCCCTCTCTCTCTCTCTCTCTCTCTCTCTCTCCCTCTCTCTCTCTCTCTCTCTCTCTCTCTCTCTCTCTCTCTCTCTCTCTCTCTCTCTCCATCTCTTCTTCACATATATACACATCCATACAGTTTCCAAAATCGTATGCCATGCTACGCAACACCCCGCTTAAAACCCCATCCATGCAGACATCCATGCATCCATCCATCTATACAAATAAATGGACTTCAACTCCCATGCTCATTTGATCATGCTCATTTGATCATGCTCATCCGATCAAAAAAAGGTAGTAAATGTACATTTCTTATTCACATCAGAAGTGGAAAATAGTTGATCCAAGCTGGCGGAACTCCTCAAGCGCTGGGAGGAGGAGGAGGAGGAGAAGTCGGCGAAGATTCCGTCTGATTCACCTCGCCGCTCTTCTCCTCGACAACATCCCCAACATCATCATCAACAGCATCCTGAATCCTCTCATCCTCCTCAAAAATGACATCCTCCGCTTCTCCTCCAAAGCTCCCTGCAGGACTTCCATCCCGTGCATCTTCCTCCACCACCACAACATCATCATTCCCCTCCTCAACAGGAGCAGCAGCAGCAGCGTCTCCCACCTCTTCATTCACCTCTTCATTTCCATTTCGAACCCCCTCATTCACCCCCTCAACTCCATTTCCACCTCCAACCCCCACCGTCGCCCCAAACGCCTCCAACCCCCTCAAAAACCCCCTCTCCCTCTCCCGAACCAGCCTCCTCCTCGCACTCTCCTCAAAACTAAAACGCTTCAACACATCCTCAATCCGCTCCTCCACCAAACCCTTGACATACCCCGCGACCCCTCTGCCGCGAAAGATACCATGAAAGCGATAACTCAACCACAACCAACTCACGATACCCTTATGCAACCTCTCCAAAGATCGTAAATAATCCCTCTTGACGCTGATTTCTTGGTCCAGAGTTTCCAACGGTAAACTTTTGATGTCGAGAAATGAGCCCCCAGACTGCGTCGCGATRGYGGTGGCGAGTTCCGGGAGAAGATCTTCCCACAGATCGGCGTCGCTTTTGGCGGCCGGGCAGGAACAGATGATGTTGCGGTCGGAGATGGTGAGGCCTTGGACGGGTTCGATGAGATCGGCAATCCAGACTTGATCTCTCAGATTGCAGAGGTGGAAGCGCGCGTGCATTTGGCTCAATTCGTGTAATCTCGTGAGAATGTAGGAGAAGGGGGTTCCGGGTGGGAAATAGTTGGAAAATCGTTCCAGCACGGGATTGGGGGGGAAGAGACCTGCAGTGAGAATGGGTTCGGGTTCCGAGGACATGGCGGCTTTGACGATGGGGTAGTCGAATTTTTCCAAGGTGGTGATGATGCCGATTCCATCGGGAACGTCGCCAGAGGGAGGCATGGTGTATATTTGTGTGGGTTTCTTGGGTTTGGGGGTGGAGGTTGGTGGGGTAAAGACTCGTTGCACCGTTTCTACGGGATCAATCTCTTCTCTAACCACTTCCTCGGGAGGTTCCTCGCCCTTGACGGCGGCGAGTTCTTGTTCACTGACGTCCTTTCCGTCGCCCTGATTGGCCACGCGGARACGACCGGCGCGACCGCCGATTTGCTTGATATCAGCAACCGAGAGAGTTCTCTGGGCGACACCGTCGAATTTGTTGGCGGCTTCGAAGATTACTCGCTTGATGGCGAGGTTGAGACCCATTCCCACGGCATCACTGGCGACGAGGTAGTCGTACTCGTTGTCGGGATCGTTGAAGAGACGGGCTTGTTGCGCGCGGGTTTCCGGTGGGAGGGATCCATAAACGGTGGCGACCTTTCTTCCGGTCTGGCGTTCAATCTGCTTGCGAAGAGCGTGTATGCCCATGACGGAGAAGGAGACGATGCAGTCACCCTTGCGCAACTTCTTCAGGTTGCCGTTGAGAGGGGCGTCTGCCATCATGAGGGGGGAGAGGCGTTCGTAATGATGCACCGTCAACTTCTCTCCAATCGACGCACACAGTTCCTTGATCAACGGCACCGTCCTCTCCTCCCCACAGAGATGGACTTCGTCGGCCATGACGCCGAGCAAGGCCTGGGTCCAGGCCCATCCTCGTTCGGGACTGCCAATCATCTGAATCTCATCGATGACGGCGACTTCGATGTGTTTGTTAAGGGGCATCATCTCGACGGTGCAGGCCATCATGTCGTACGAGTAAGAGTTGGGGGCACCGCCGCCCGATGATGATGATGATGATGATGATGATGATGATGATGCTTCGGGGGAGGGGTCGGCGGGCGTGTCAATGGCCCGTCGCTCCTCACCGGTGATGAGGGCGCAGGCCTTGCCCTTGGCATTCAGGCGCGTGTAGACTTCATGGGCGAGCAGACGGAGGGGACCGGCGTAGGCGCCACTCTTGGCCTGCTCCAATCGCTTCAGGGCGTGATAGGTCTTGCCGGAATTGGTGGGACCGACGTGGAGGTGGATTTCGCGTTGGAGGGTGCGGGTGCCGGGGAACCATTCGCTGGGATAACGCAAGTCGGCCAGGATCTTCTGATGTCGCACATCGCTGGCGGTGAATCTGCTGCCGATGACGAGGCCGTAAAAGGCGTATTTGATGCCATCTTCCAGCCCATTGTTGCCTCGCAAGCGGTAGGCCTCGCGGAGATCCCTCCACCATTTGCCGGGCTCTCTCTCCCCGTCCCCGTCCCCGTCCCTGTCCCTGTTCTGCACATTCCTCGCGCTTCTTTTGCCTCGGCCACCCTGCTGTACATCCTCCCAAATGCCGTTTGTGAAGTGACGCCACATCTTTCTAAAATCCACGTCTTTGCCCTTGTTCGTCCGGAACGCGCCCGTCCCCACATCCTCATCCATCTCCTCCTCCTCCTCCTCCATGTCTTGCGTATCGCGGGCCCATTGCTTCAACAGCGGCGCATCCTTGACTTCCCGCTCCACCTTGGCCAAACTGTTCGCCAGCGCCTCCTGGAAGCGCGTGTCGAGCCGATCTCTCTGCGATTGCGCGCCCAATCCCCACTTCCGAAGACTTTGCCCGGGAGGCGGCGGGTCATCCAAGCCGGTTTTACGGATGACACTCGAGCCCGCTATCCTCGACCATCCCCGAGGAGGAGGAGAAGGTAGAGGAGGCGCATTTCCCTCAGATGTATAGTAGCGGAGGAGACTCCCATCGCGAGAGGAGGAGGAGGAGGTGGAGGTGCTGGTGGAAGTGGAAGTGGTGGTCGGTTGCAGGAGGTCGTCGAGGTTGATGTGCTCTTCCGGCTTGATGGCGTCGCGGCGGGTGGAAGAACGGTGACGACGTTGTTGAAGKGAGAGAATGTGTTGCCGAAGACAACATCCATGACAGATGTTGTTGCTGCTGCGAGACAGCAGCATTGTGGGTGGGTGAGCCTGTCAATTCAATGCGAGAATTTATTCAATGATGATGATGAAGATCCAGATGGACGTTGCACGGAAACGCGCTCGCGAGAAATTGTTCAGAGGTGACGACGTGTAGCAAGCAAGCCGGGGTTCGGGGATATTGATTCAACCCATCTTCGCTTTCATGGACGACCCATCAATTCCAATCAATCAATCCCGTCTTCTTCGCCGCCAAAAAGAAAAGAAGAGAAGTTTCATCAACAACACAATGGCATGTTCAGGCCAGGCAGCTCAATAATACCACATCCCTCCAGCACCACAATCTTTCCCAACACATTCCATTCCATTCCATCTTAGGCACACAGCCCATTCCGCCCGTCTCACAGGACCCAAAAAGAAAGAGAAAAAGGAACAAAATAACATTCAACACCAGGAATTCCCCAATCGTCACCGACTTGAGTACTAATCTGGCGATTACACGCTTAAATCGGCCAGAGCGGACGGGATGGCTTTTTTTCATGCATCTTTGATCGAATGTGCTCATATCAGGTACCCAAAAGCTCATATCTGCTATCTCTCAGTGAAATTCACAGGGGAACGAACTCGTCATCAATATCGCCAAGAATCAGTCGGATCTGACATGTGAAAGAACAGCCAGCCGACATCTCACGCTTTCGCGAGGAACGTAGTGTGTGCACGAAACTCACCAACCACGCCTGTTTCGCACGACGCTCCATTTCATGTTCGTTGTCAAGACAAGTAGATCTCCCCGAAAATACATCACCGTCATCATCACAGACGAACCGACCGCGCCAAGAAATTTCGGGAAAGATACCTAGCTTCTTTTCGGGTACCGGGTTAACGTCAYGTTCATGAGCAGGGTAGGGCAGGGCATTCATCAGATGGAACTCCCGACAATGAAGCTGTCTCGGTCACTGTGTGGCGTGTGAAGGTATGAGTTCCCGATAAAAAGATACGGGACGAAGCAGACAGAAAATCAATGTATGTAGCAGAAGTCCCTTATGTTGAACGCTGCCTCGTACCTAGAACTACTTTTATGCTATGAAAAGAAGAAATCTTGCACAACCATTGAGTGATCAAAGAACGATGACATCTTACGACTTCGTCATCGTTGGCAGTGAGTGATTCGCAAGCAACAAACAAGGTCAGCAAGCGGTCTGACTGTCAATGATATCTATCCACAGGTGGCCCCGCTGGCTGTGCATTGGCTTCGAAACTTGCCCGGAGTAACAGCCGCCCGAAAGTCCTATTGATTGAGGCTGGCAAAGATTATCCCGCGACGAAGAAGAATATTCCACATGGACAACGTTGGCAGCTTTTCCAGCAATCCGAGCTGAACTGGGGCTACAAGACCGTCCCGCAGGAGCAATGCCATGGCCGCCAGATCGACTATTCTCGGGGAAAGTGTCTGGGGGGGGCTCGAGCGTCATCAACTTCTGCGGCTACAGTATCGGCTGCCGGGACGACTTTGAAGAATGGGCGAGGATTGTCGGCGATGACCACTTCGGCTGGGAGAAGATGCAGAGGCGATTCAAAGACCTCGAAACTTTCCACGATGCCGTTCCAGCCGACATGAACGGCAGAAAGTATGCGGCACCCGACCTCGCCGACCACGGATCCTCCGGGCCTCTTCATGTTGGATTCGCCTCGGAGTGGGAGCGGGACGTCCCGTCCATGATGGAGGCGTTCGCTCAGGCAGGCTATGCGATTAATCCAGATCATAATTCCGGAAACCCACTGGGAATCTCAATATCCATCAAGAGCGTTCGCAAAGGAATCGCATCGTCAGCTCAGGACTTGATATGGAACRCCCCCGAAAACCTCACCCGTGGTGTGTGATGCTCCTGTTCAGAGGCTGTTGTGCAACAACCAAAATAGGGTAGTCGGAGTTGAGAGCAACGGGAAGCACTGTAAGGTCCTGCATATGATTTGCAATTCCGGGAAGCTATTCTAACAGTGGGGATTTGCAGACTTGGCCTCGAGGGAGGTGATTCTCAGCGCGGGTGCCCTCAACACCCCCCAGATCCTGATGCATTCCGGAATAGGCCCTTCCTCCCAGTTGGAGAAATTTGGCATACCAGTTGTACTCCATAATGATGCCGTGGGACAGGGTTTACGAGACCACTTCTTCTTCACGGTGGCGCTCAGCCGAACGGACGACACCAGCGATCGAAGGAGCTTTTATGGAGATCAGAAAGCCATGAGAATGGCCCAAAAGCAGTGGGAGTCCGATCGTACTGGGCCATGGACAGTCTTCGGGTGTGAGACGGCCATAGGCTGGTTTCAAATCGGACGAAATGCTTCAATCCGACGAATTCAAAGCTCTGCCACGGCATGAGCGAGAATTTCTGCAAAGGGAAACAGTGCCGCACTTTGAGACATTCGCCAACATTCCCCTCCACTGGTTCATGGAAGATTTTCCTTCCCATCATCCCGCTTACGTCACCCTCACGGGATTCCCATTCAATGCTCAAAGTCGCGGCGAAGTCGTCTTGCAATCCCCAGACCCGGACGTCCCGCTGTTATTCGACCCTAAAATCTTCCACCACCCATTCGATTGTCGCATGGCCATCATAACGCTCCGCAGTCTCCTCCAAGTCGCAAATCACCCCGACTTTAAGAAGAATACTTTGGGCGTCATAGCGGGTCCGTCCACAGAGTCCGACGACGATATTCTGGAATTCTGTAAGCGCAACGTGGTCTCGACGTGGCACATGTGCGGGGGACCGCGAAGATGGGAAAAGAGCAGGATGGAATATCTGTGGTGGGACACGACTTCCGCGTCTTTGGAATGAGGGGGTTGAGGATTGCGGATTTGAGCATCTCCCCCATTTTACCGAGCTGTCATACGCAAAGTACGGGGTACGCGATTGGGGTTGCTTGCGCGGAGAAATTGGTCCACGAATATCGTTTGGACGATACGGTCAGCAGTGGCTCTCGACAGAAAAGTCGGCTCTGAGATGCGCTCGCAGAATGGTATGCGTAGGATCCACTCAGTACTACGTATTCTGAAAGATGTCCAAGTTGAGCTATGCTACATTTGTAAAGCTCCGTTAATGCTGGGATCGTGCTGTTATTCATCCGATGTCCATAAACGATGCATCCAGTGTACTGAGCGGCGCGAGACTGCTATCGTGCAGTCCCATGAAAGTGGTGTGGTCGAGAGGAAGGTTGAAGTCATAGAGGTCTGGTGCAATTGTTGAGGAGGTGATCTCAAGACCACCAGTAAATGGCTGTGGAATATCCAGGAGCGAATACGTGGTGCTGTCTAATGTTCGGAAATTGTAATCGCTAGCGCGTGAATTGCTGATATCAAAACTTCCGTCCTCGGGTAATGGGACGACGAAGGGTTGTGGAATATCCAGGAGCGAGTATGTACTGTTGTTTAGTGCGTAGACGTCGCCACCGAACAAATCGCCAATGCTACGACTTCCAACCTCAGGAAACGAGGTGAGGGTTGCGCCAATGTTGAGCGTCTCAGGCTCTTTCAGGCTTCCGAAGTGCTCAGCGACAAGCTGACTTTGGTGCTTGAACCTTTTCTGTTCTCTCTTGTCGATGTAGGAATTGCAACATCGTTGCAGACTTTCATTGATGGCCAGGTTGCGGCTGGCAATCGGGTCATGTGCGTGGAACAAGTCCAGGATAGATCGGGCCGCTTCCAGGTATTGATTTATCCGCAGCAGGAGATCGTAGTCCAGGAATACGGACAGTGCAAGGATCAGCGATGCCGTATGGACCGAGTTAACCATAAAAGGCAGCCTTTTTGGCAGTCTTTTTAAGCTTACTAAGCTCTAAAATAGTTCTATAAGATTAATAGCCGCGGTAACGC
>NW_019716255.1:3875603-3945703 GCF_900074925.1 Ramularia collo-cygni | reverse complement strand
GGCAGAATTAATAAAGAATAAGCGAGATAATAAAATTATCGACTAATAGTAACCCGACTTAATAGTTAATAGGCCTAGGTTTAGTCTTTAGTGTTCACCGGCGCCGACAAAGTCCGTCTGCTGAATTCCATCGTGCTCCAAGCCCTCTCGCAAGCGAATCGTCCATTCGCGCTGGTGGTTGCTGATTTTGCGCAACACGTCGCTCGAAACGTGTCTTTCGGAGTAAACGTCGTCCAAGATCTCCTGGAAGATCTGACACAAGGCATGGCAAGAGGAATACCTATGATTATTGGTTGCTGCACCACATAGCTGGCTGCTTGCTGGTTTCCTCCCCAGACTGGTGCTGATGTAACCATCCAGAACACGTACCACCTTCCACAGTCTCTGGCGGACGATGCGCTGTTCGATGGGGARAAAATGAATGTGCGATATCGTCGCGGTGAAGTCCTAATACATATGCGGCGCGGGTCGCGAGGCCGGTGTACATGAATGCGGCATCGCGTCGAGCTGCGGTGAGAAGGTACATTGCAATCAACATGTAGGCTTGAATGGCCGTAGTACTTGGCTGCTCGGAGTAGTGGCAGGCTACCAGATAGCGGCCGTACGCGAAGTACTTGTCGGCAAGAGAATCCTTGTCTGTAGGATCCGCCTGTGCAGCGATGGCGAAGATGAGGAAGTAAATGGTGTCCTGATCACGATGCTGCTCATGGCCTGTTGGTGCCGTGGCCCAATGCTCAAGAGATCGTTCCAGGTCCACTTCGTCGAAGAGATCGAGGAAGCTTGTGGTGACCCAGAGGAAGGTCTGGATGAGGTTTCTTGCCTCGTCTAGACTTGGCTTGGGGGGGGTCCCCTTTTGATCAAATATGTCGTCCATTGCGCGGGCCCTTGGGGAGCGGGTTCCGACATGTCATGTTGCAGGCGATCGTTGACGAAATCGCAATCGCCAACCACATTCTGAGCAAGGCTTCGGATATCCTCCAGTAGGGACGAATCGGCGCTATCGCCCAGATAGATCAGCTCGCCAACGGCACTCGTCCGCGTGCGCGACTCGTTGGCGACTTTCGTGTTCCAACTATCCGGAGACCCGGTGTGATGGGTTGGGGACCATGCGCAAGCGGCAGGGAAAGGTGGGGGTACCAGGTCGGGTGGTGGGCTCGCCACTGTTTCCTGGGGTTGGACCTCCTCAGGTGTTGTAGGCTCACTACTTTCGCCGCCCATGGTGGCGTCGATGCTGCTGCTCTGTTGGCTGCCACTTTTACGGCGCCTATGGGTAAGGATAGGACTGCTTGGAGTGGTATGGGTCGAGGACACGTGACATGACCCTGGTACACGGCGCTGTAGACAGCGAGCGCATGGCACCTGGCCGGAGCATCTCTCCTTGCGACGGGCGCAGTTGCCACACGCTCGAAGACATCGTCGACGATCGATCGCTCTCCTTAACGGGCTTGGTGGGCATCGCGCCTCGAATGAAGATAAGGTATTGTAAAACGCTGTCCACTCAATTATGGAACTTGGAAGTGCAGGCTTACCTACCTTACCTATACCTATATAGCTACCGTACCTTCGCCGCCGAATTGCGGGGTTTCTCCGAAGGGAACCGGGACAATCCATCCATACGCCAGCATCCACCAGCTATGCACATGCATAAGGGGAACAATAATGTGGACTGCTAGCTGTCTCCCTCTCGGCCGCTGAACGTCAGTCGAGCTTGACCCCTTCCAATTTTGTCTCCATTGTTCCCCATGCTAGCGCTTGGAACACACCCCTAAAAGGGCATAAATCTCGCTGAAATTAAACTAGAATTTTCTTTGTATCTATACAAGTAAGACCTAATCTTCTAAGTTCTATATTGCGACAAACGTGAAAAGAGGGTGCTACCCAAACCCTAACCCTAGACCACGGAGGAGGGCATAAAAAGGAGGCAGACTGCTAGCCTATGTATCCTCCCAGACCATTTCTCCACGTCGCGGAACGTCACACTTGGCAGTTTGCCGAGACTCTGTACGGTATGGGGTTGCTGCCGAATGGCGGCGGTTGGTTTGGTCAAAACTCCTGTAAATCTCTCGGATGTTGCACTAATGTACTTCGTACAGGATCTAGGCTCCCAGAATCTACGTACTTATATAATCTATGCATAGCCCACCGATTACGAGAAACTGAAAAGGCAAGCAAGCTGTAGGGCTTGTACGAAACCAAACAGATAGCAAGATGAAGGAACAGGGGGTAAACACATCTACAGAGGCACACAACTTGGAATCTCACTTCAACCAATTTGTTCTTTACATGGTGCCTAGTCTAGTAGAGAAGCAGTGCAATTATTTTGCAACCTTGGGTAGGTATCAGTCCAGCAGAGAAGCAGTGTAGCTATTAACCACCTCCTTGGGTATCAAAGACATGTCCATCTTGCTGCAGAGCTGGTACAGCTTTTCCACTTCTTCCTTCCGTGGCGCCGGCATTGGTTGCCGCATCAATGGCGATTCAATCAAGCCTCGAAGCCAACACGCAGTCTTGTATCGAACATGAAGCCGACCAAAGGTTTGGTAAATGTACTCGTGAAGCTCCGCAAGACCATCCTTCCACCAGATTCTACGAGCAAGCTCAATATCCCCCCCTTTCCCATGCGGCAATGTGCTTTACCATCGGCTCAAGAGCATAATTGAAGGACCCGGTGACGGTGCCGTCAAAATGACCCATGGCAAGGTTTTCGTGGAAGAGGACTGCCGTTGCTCCTAGGATGGCGACATGGCGGTCGAGCGATCGGATGCTCCGGCTGATCTTCCGGTTGCCTTCATAGTTGTACACCATCTTCCAACCAACGACTTGAGGATACTTCTCCAAGATCGCCATCGTTGCTTCGACTGGTAGACCAACGCCGTAGGCAGCCGTTGGAGCAGCAGTGGGGTGAATGAGAATTGGCAGGTGAGGAACGGCCTTTGTGACAGCACCAATGCTGCTATCGGCAAAAACTTCCGGGTACCGAACAGGATCCCAAGATGTGGTGATGTCCATGGCACCGATTGGGGGCATCAGGAAGAGACCATCGACTTTGAGATCGGAAGCTTTCCGGGCCATCTCGACAAGTCCCTTTGTCGTGTTGGCAAAGATGCCGGTATACACTGGCAAAGCTCCTTTAACTTCTTCCAAAGTTATCTTCATAACCAAAAGTTGCTCTTCTGGAGTCATGTAGAATACTTCCCCAGCTTCTGGGTTGACGATGAGAGCCAGCCGAGGTGTGCTCTTTTGCTTCTCCAGAAAGTATCTGATGAGATTCCGAAGGCCTTGTTCATCAATCGACTCATCTGCGTGGAGTGGTAAAACCATGGCGATGTAGAGCCGGTCATATTGCTTGGAATCGGATGACGCCATGTTTGCGACTTGGAAACGAACCAGGCGGTTCGGAGGGAACTGGGTACGATATCGCGGGTTGTGACAGGGTGTTGTTTCCTGGGTTTGGAGACTGCGACGCCTGGGTGTTGCAGACGCTTTGAATAGCTCGAAGTCGCCCTTGTGATCCGGATGGAATTCCCGATGGCTCGGAAACAGGGGCATCACGACATCCTTTACCCGAAATCTCGGCCTGCGAGCTTTTCGCATTACCGGATGAGCCATGATGTGATGGATCCTCAAAAGGGTTCCTTGCAGGGTAGCCTGTAATTGGATCACGTTATCCGGGGTTGACAGTCGGCTCCGGATCGGATGTGAGGGATGTTCAACGATATTCCAAGGGTAATAGGGGTCGGGTTTGGACGGACATCACCTTATTACTCTCATGTAATCATGCGTGGGAAATGGCACAATTGTCTTCTCCCACAAGCACACAAATAGGTGGACGTCGCAATGTGATGGAGGCTGGTGATTGGGAATGTTGTCAGTCAATTTGAATTTTCACAAACTCGAAAACTCGATGTACTTCTACAGCATCTTGCCACAACCAAAGGTCTTTCCAAATTCTCGCAGCTATAACAGTCCCTATTAGTCGGGATGGTTTCCTGAGCTAGCTCAAAGCTTGAGCTAGACGGAACGCCGACACAATTCATGTGAACAGAGCGACCTTTCGGCGTGGTACAATGCTAAACATTATCAAAGTTTCTGGGCCCTAGATTTCTTGAGGTACAAGGTTTGGACATTGCAGAATGATTGCAAGCCACTGACTCCGCTCTCTGAGCCCATTCCACTCTGCTTATGGCCAGTAAGGGACGCGAATGGGTTCATTGCAAAGTGTGCATTGACCCATACATACGCTTCCAGCTTGCAGCTGTTGTGCAATTCGATTGGCTTGCCCGAGATCACTACCCCAGACAGAAGCCCCGAGACCATAAAGCGAATCGTTGGCGCGGTCTACAACCTCTTCTTCTGTTTTCCACGAAAAGAGAGGAACTATTGGTCCTGTAGATATCGCAGACAAATCAGCGTTGGGATCATGCGAACAGGTGACCGTTTCTGCTTACCGAATGGCTCCTCGGTTCCAATCTTGGCCCCCTTTTGGTGGCATCTCCACAACTGTTGGACTGATGAAATATCCCTTGTAACTCTCCAAGTCATCGCCGAAAAAGCACTTGAAACCTTTGCTCTTCGACTCGGCCAAGAATTCTCTGACCTTCTCAAGCTGCATCTTGTTCTGGACAGGTCCGATGAAGGCGGTCTCGTCCGCGCGCCGCTACCCACCTTCAAAGATTGAACAAATTTGACGAAGGCGTCTCTGAACTTGGCGTAAATGTCCTCATGAACATAAATAAATTCGCTTAATTGCAAGACAAAGCTGTCCAGAATTCAGAAAAGCAATAGTCGCAATCTGTGGCTTTGTCAGACGTATCTCACGGCCATGGCTGAGACTCAACACAAACTTGTGGAATTATTGCTTCCATGTCAGCACTCGGGCAAACGATGGCTGGGTCCATCCCGCCTCTGTCTTGCGGGTCAGCATTTTCAACGAAATCTTCACCATGGAAGAACTTACAGTTCCAACGTTACTCTTTTCAGTGATTTACTTGCACTGGCCATGACTCTTTTACCTGTTTGCGTTGATCCAGTAAAACTAATCTTGGAGATGCCAGAGTGCGCTGTTAGCCAGGGTCCCAGATCATCGTCGCCACTCAAACATTCATTGCACTACWCCCGGCGGAAAGATCTTTGCCGCGAGCTCGACAAGCTTGAGCCCGCAGTAGGGTGTGAAGGGCGATGGCTTCAGAATCACCACATTGCCGCTCAAGATGGAGAGAGCAATCTTTCCACAGGCAAGATGTATGGGAAAATTCCAAGGGACAATGGCTGCGACAACGCCAAGGGGAACGTATCGAATGATGACCTGTTTCTCATCATCTTCATCCAGGATCTGGTCCTTCAGCTCTAACTTGGCGAGGCCCCGCATCCAATCTACAGCGCTGGCTATCTCGACCTTACTGAACGGAATCTGCAAATGAATAGGTCAGCCTGATACGCACAAAGGAAAATCAAACGACACMGGGGTTATTACAGATTTTCCTTGTTCTTTTGTCAGGAGTTCTGCAAAACTGATCGGACAGGTGCTCCAATGCGTCGGAGAACTCCCCTAGCCGCTGTCGGCGCTCGGCACGTGAAGTGTGGGCCCACTGCTTGAAAGCCACTTGACCAGCCGAAACGGCAGCGTCTACATCTTCCGGTCTTGAAATTGGTACAGGAGGGTTTTGTTCCTCGGTCGCGGGATTTATTCCGCTCCGAGAAAAAGGGGTTGCTTGAAGCTCTCCGTTGACGACGTTGAGGTACGATCCAAACACATCGATTATCGGTGCTGCAGTCATGTTGCAAGTGTGATAAAAGGGGGTGTTCTGTCGGGCAACAGAAGAGACGCACGAGTTGAAAAGTCCTAATCGGGAAGTTTTATAAGGCTAAACAGCTTCGGCCCAGCCGAGCTGTCGGGAGCCGGATCCTATGGCTGATCGGATAGCGGGTGTCCAGGTAATATTGCATGAGCGAATGCAATGCAATACATCAGAAGTTCCAATTCTACTTTACAAGTTGTGCATTCTTCCTATTCGCGACCTTAAATTGGAAACCATCACAGCAATATTCCCTCCTTCATGGGCATTATGGAGACACCAAGCTTCTTGCACGACCAAGTGGACGATGCTGCGAGTCAAGGGATAGGAACAGCGTTTGTGCCCAAGAAATTACGGATTGTGATGGTTGGATGCGGGTGAGTATAGACAATGTGTATGTTGATGCAGAGCTGACGTGGTCAGGGTGGCCGGCATCCAGTTCGCACACGATGTCCAAACAAAGCTGACCAACGTCGAGCTTGACCTATATGACAAGAATTCAGGCCTCGGCGGGACTTGGTACGAGAATAGATACCCAGGGTGAGCAAGTTTAATTGTCCTACTGTTGCCATGCACCGCAGTGAATAACAAACAGTACGATCAGATGTGCATGTGACATTCCCGCTCACACATATCAATACTCGTGGGAGCCTAACCCTCGCTGGTCCAAGTTCTTTGCACCATCTTCCGAGATTCGAACTTATCTTGAGGATGTCACGGACAAACATGAATTGCGTCAGTACATGCACTTCAACCACAAGATTGTTGAAGCAAAGTGGCAGGAAAGCTCAGCCACTTTGGATCTTAGTTATCGAAGATACTACGAGCCCCGGGCCTCCTGAACTCATCAGCAGGGAGTGTGATGTTTTTGTATATGGTGGGGGAGTCCTTAACAATTGGAAATGGCCAGATATCGAGGGACTCGACACTTTCAAGGGCAAGCTCATGCACACAGCTGCTTGGGACGAATCGGTTGACCTTTCCGCAAAGAAAGTTGCTGTGATTGGCAATAGTGCCAGCGCTGTTCAATGTGTTGCAACCATACAACCATGTCAGTAATCATTCCCAGGCTCGACAGATTGAGAGGATTTACTAATGTCGCTCGCATGTGGGTTACAGCTGTCGAGAAATTGTACAACTACATGCGAACGCCTACGTGGATGATCCCACACCTCTTCTCTGATGGAAAGGTTCAGTCCGAATGTTTGTTTTTTTGCATCATTCCCTTAACAGTCGAACATGATGAATGACTGACTTTTTACCACCCAAAGATCCCCCCGAAATGATTGAGCGCTTCGTCAACGACCCGCAATACTATTACGAGTATCGCAAAGATCTTGAGGTGAAACTAGCCACTGGGTTCCGGGCAATGTTCAACGGGTCTCGTTTTCGCCCGATGCTTCGGCAAGCAACGCTCGAACACATGGCGAAGCAGATGCCCGATAAGAAGCTCTTGGCCTTGATGACTCCAGAGTTCGAGCTTGGATGCAGGCGCTACACTCCCGGTGACCACTACCTGAAAGCTCTACAGCAGCCGAACGTTGAGGTGAAGACTTCTTCCATTGTCCGATTCGTGGAGCACGGAATTATTACCCAAGACGCTTGCTCGGACGAAGTTGACGTGATCGTCTGTGCTACGGGTTTTGATACTACGTACAGATCTCGATTCCCAATCATCGGACGAGAGGGTTACGCTCTCAACGAAAATTTTGGCAACCCAGRTCTAACAGAGAGCTACCTGGGCGTATCCGTTGCACGATTCCCCAATTTTTTCCGGTGGGCATTGAAATCGGAATCTCTCCCACCTCTCTGACTTTTCAACCACTGATGGGCGGCACAGGATTCTCGATGCCGAACTTTCCCGTCGTCGGGTCTGCAGTTCCTGGATACGAGATTGCAAGCGATTATATTATTCGTGTCATTGACCGTCTTCAGTGCGACGGCCTCAAATCGGTCTGTATCAAAGAGTCCGCGCAAGTCGAGCTCAACAAATGGGTACAGTCTCGTATGCCCAAGATGGTTTTCAGCGCCGAGTGCAAATCCTGGTGTAAGCAAAATAAAACATGGCCAAAATGAATTGACGTTTGTTCTGTGTGTTAATCAAGAACCGTCTTCACAGGGAAGTTTCCCAACGGCAAAATCGTGGTGCCGTGGCCAGGAACATATCTGCACTATGCTCAAGCTGCGAGGATCGTTAGGTGGGAAGATTATGACCTGGCGTTCAAAGWCCCAGAGCAAAAGTATGCCAGCTTCGGGAATGGTATCTCGAGCGATGGAATCGGTTCTGACAACATTCCGTGGTTGCCTGTACCCTCGTTTATGAATGAGAGTATGAGGTAGCTCGAACTCCATTGTTTAGATCAATTCTTCAACGATACTATCTTTTTGACTCTTGTTCGCATTGACACTAGCGTAGATGACTTTGAAAATACGAGTTATTGGGAGACGAGGGTAGTAAGGCTCTTTGAACCAGAGTGGTGGACAGGAATGCGCACATTATTCACGTACTACGACTCGCAGATACCGGGTGTGATTGCAGATTACATTCTGTGGAGTTGATTCCACCCCTTCAAAAGATCAAGCGACACATACCTATCCAGATTCAGGACTTTGCGCTGAACTTCCGCTCCTCCAAGTCTACCAAAAGWCCCGATTGGACTACAACACCTTTACATACACTGTACAAGGGCTTGTCCGGGTTGTGCAGCTTCATCTCGTACTCTCGAAGGAGATGAGCCACGGACTTGTGCATGGCTAGAAGCGCCAAGTTCTTCCCAATACATGTCCTTGACCCCCCGCCAAAAGTAGAAGAGGGCTCGCTCCATGTTTTTCAGCTGGGATTCGGAGCTCTCGAGCCAGCGCTCGGGGATGAAGGCATCTGGGTCTTGGAAAAAGTCGGGGTGCCGCTGCGATGCCCAGGCGTTGACACCGACCACGGTTCCTTCGGGATAGAATCTTCCGCAGATGGTAGCGCCACCTGGGGGGAACGTGTCTTTCGAGGCACTGCCCAACAGATGGATGAAGGCGCATTCCTTCCTTGATGCAAGCACAAAGGTATGGCAAGTGAGTGGTCACTTCTCGGTATGTTATGTGGTCGCTGAGACTTCCCCGCGGCGTCTGCATCGTCAATTTCTTGACGAGCCTTTCCAAGCTTGACGGGATTGCGCATCAGGTTATCGAATACAGATCTTAGAGAGATGGACTGGGTGTCGGAGCCGGCGAACACATTCGTGGAAAGATGCACCAAAAGATCACTTTTGGACATTTTATTTGGATCTTCCCGGTGGATTGTCAACCAGCGCGCCAGCATATCTTGCCCCTTTGCTTTTGGCTGTCCGACACCGGAAGAACATTTTTCCGTCGCGGTAGTGGTGCTAGATGATGCTGCCAGTCGGGTTTCGATAGCGCGCATCGTGAACTGTAGGACGTGGTTCCGCTGTTCGATCTGAGGGAAGAGCATGCGGAAGTATCGATTCCCGAAAAGTAGATGGTTGAGCTCCGGGATTTGTCCAATAATGTTTCCGTACGACAACTGCCCAATGATGGATGCCAAAACTCCGTCCAAGTCTCTTCCTTCACGGAGGAACCCAAGCTTCTTTGAAAAGGATATCTCGCCCGTCGCATCAAAGGCAAAAAAACTGCATCCACTGTCCTAGATCCACGGTTTCTTTCTTCTCAGTTCTATCTCGCAGCTGGCTCAGTAGTAGCGTGATACATGAATCAATGCGATCCTCCATCTCGAGCACAGAAGTCATGCTGTATGCGTTGGCTACAGTTTTCTTCATATTACGATGGTACACGGGGTCTCGTGCCGAGAACAGGCTGTCCACAGCCTCATTGTCTACCAAGGACTTTTGAACGCTGTAAAACTCAGTCTGTTTCAATGGCGGATTAGATCAGCGACGGGGAACATGATATTCGGCAACCGACCTTCAGGAATGTCGATGTTAAACCATAGATATCTGCTATGGCCGCAGGATGAGCGAATATTACGTGTTTAGGTCCAGTACGGACAACGTCTCCATACTTTCGGTGCAAGTGGATGGCGACAAGATGAGTCTCGCCAGCCCACGCATCATACAATTTCCAGAGCCGAGTATATTTCGCGAAAGCTGGTCCAGGGATCGAGGAAAGGCCGTTCTTGAAACGATTCGATAGTATTCGAAGAAGCAGCAGGCCGAGGAGAATGGAGGCTACAAGTTGCGTAGGAGAAAGAGTGTGCCAAGAGGATAGAGGGATTGATGATAGGATAGTCATGTTGCAAATGCGTGAGAGAAGAATCGCAGACAAAACAGAAATGGCAACAGTGCTGATGGGCGACGAGACATATTAAACCCAACTGTCAAGTTTTCCACATAGTCGATGTGGAAATTGTGCTATTGTCATCGGAAATAGTTCATAGCCGACCGGCAGCTGGGCGCTTGCTACCTACCACCCGCTACCCGAAGCTAGGTTCGAACTGGAACCCTGTCCCCGAAGTGAATACCAAGACATTAGTGGAAGTTCAAGAGTATTCGGATACCAGTGGCAGCTGAAGCCATAAATAGCTCTGTTGAATATCCTACTCACTTCTGGCTAACAGCGACGAGATGGCGACCGACATCAAACTTGGCAAGGTCCACGGCCTCTACGACACTATTAACCCATCTACGAAGCTGCAAAATGCCGCCAAGGGTAAAGTGGTTCTTATAACCGGAGCCGGCCGTGGTAAGTATCCAATGAACATCCCATCTTGGGATTCCGATGATTGAGCGATATAACAGGTATTGGACAGGCGACCGCGATAGCTTTTGCGGCAGCTTCCGTTTCCAGCCTCATCTTATGCGCGCTGGAAGATGCGGAGCTTAAAGAGACCGAAATCTTGGTCGAATCCATATCACAAGACATCAAAATATTCAGCAGAGCGTTGAATGCGTCCGACGATACCGCTGTCTCTAGTTTCGTTGCGGATGCAGCAGCTTGGGCCGGAGGCAACATCGACGTGCTATGTTGCATTGCAGGTGTCAGTCCACCACAACAATCCATTGTTGAGAGTGACCCGGAACGTTGGTGGAAGGGACTGGAAGTCCACCTCAATGGCACTTACCTGTTCGCACATTATGTCTTACCGCTGATGCGAGAAAAGAAACAGGGCCATGTTATCTTTGCTTCTTCATCGATCATACTTGGAAAACACCAAGATGCGTCCAGCTATTCCGTGGGAAAGTTAGGGGTTGCCCACCTGGYCGAGTTGCTACACGAGGAAATGCACGCAGACGGCATCCGCGTGTTTGCCGTCCATCCCGGTGGAATTCTTACTCGACTGCTCACTGACATGGAAAATACCGAGAATGCTGCATGGGCAGTCAAGGCATCGAAGATCATCCGACCTATGTTGAACGACGACATCACACTTCCAGGCAATAGTTGCGTCTTTCTGAGCACTGGGAAACTAGACTTTATGAGCGGTAGATTTGTTGATTTCACTGTTGGCATGGACCAGCTGCTGCAGAACCAGGACGCTATTGAGCAGAATAATCTGTTCAAGATCAATATCAGTGCCAACTGGAACTTGACGGGCGGCGCTCGACCTTTTTATTGATTTGAAATGAAGAATGTATGTGAGCAGCGAATGACACAAGCAACAAATCCAATTACCTTGCCAATCAATCAATCTCAAGCTCTTTGACGGCTTTCGATTCCGTGCTGCTTCCTCCGACAGGAAGGATAGCAAGGCCAGCGGGGTTACAGAAACGTGGAACTTTCCGCTGGTGGATCCGATGACATCGAGGAGGAGACCTTCAGCGGACTCTCTTAACTGCCTTGGCCGGAAAGCGTGTATGGGTCAGCAGCCTTGTTATCCAAAGACGAAAACGGCATTGCTAGATCACTCAATCCAAGTGACCGCAGATAGCTTCGTTACCAGGAGCATCGCTGCTTAGAAGTTCGACGAATATCTACAAGACTCCGACACAGACACGGACAATGCTTCTCTTCCACGCTCCCGTAGATGGATATGGGTTTGCAAGCTTCAGCAGTGCCCAAAGCATGGTACCGGGTGGACAAGCAAGACAAACTTCCTGCTCCACTTGTTTGAAAGCGCGGTTCATCAAGACGACGATTTGATGAAGAGTCGGACTGGCAGGCGCCAGATCTGCGAACAATGGAGAGAAGAAAGGGCTTTTGACTTGAGCGATATGCCGCGAGGATTTCACTGGGCGTCAACGCAATCGATCGATCTTTCTGATTATTCAGAGACGGCCCATGATCAGAATAGCCAGCGCAGAGATGAAGCAAACGGTCGTTGATTGATGTGAAGGGCGGGGATGCTTGTACTGGCTGCATATGAATTTTCTATACGATTTTGTGATGGCGGCGAGTCCGACTTGTCTATGAGTGGTAGATACATTTCTTTTCAAATTCCTACTGTAGCATGCTAATAGTCCGACCTGTTTGGCATTTGTTTGTTAAACGACATCGACCTTGCTTTGTTGCACACAATCTCCGCGACAGAGGTTCGAATGCAAATAGATTGTTGATAGTTCTAGGCGTCAGCCTTCTCTAGCTCTTTATCTATCATATCAAGTCTCTTTCCATAACTATTACCTTCGCTAACGGAAACCACTCCATATTAGTAGCTTACGTACAAATCGTAAAGCAAGGCCCTGGAAGCTATCGTTGCCGAGCTAAGAGAAAAGGGCTTCGCCTCCGTGGTCTAGCTAACTATAGGATTGTATTATGTTCACGACCTGTCTACCTCCTAGCTTATGGTATTCAAGCAAAATGTAGGGACGCATAAGATACAAGGGTCCTCGTTAGCGTGTCGGCATGTGACGCCAAGGCCCGTGCTTTCCAGAGTTTTTGTCTCGACAACTTAAGCTTCAAGCTTCGATCCTCGTCATCGAAACAACAGACAACAATCACAAGTCTTCTCAACACCACTAATTGAGCGCTTCAAAACAACAGACAACAACCGCAAGGCTTCTCAATCGACCACCAATCGAACGCTTCTCTGCGTTGCACGTTTCTGCTTCCTAATCAACATCTACCCGGCTGCTATCTGACAACACGAGTCGACACGCATCCGCGCGCCACATTCAGTCAATCGAAAGCCTCAACTTGAGTCGAGTCACCGCCAAGATCGCTCATTTCATCTCATCATACAGTCAATCACCCACTTCCACCCAGCGATCATGGCTCTCAAAATTGACTTCAAGACTCTCGACTCTCGGATCCAATACCTCGCCCAGGAACTCCAAGACATGATCCTCGACTCTTTGCTATCGATGCCACTTCAAGCCAACACCGCCACCATCAACGGCTCCTACAAACCCCCCCTCGCACTCCACCTGTCCCAGAACCTGCGCGCCGAATTCGCCCCGAAATTCTACGGAGGCGTCGCCTTCGACGTGGAAGCACCACTTGAACCCACGTGGGAAGGCGGCATTGAGACGAATAATTTCAAGTTCTGGGTAGACGGCCTCGATCCCGCGCATCGTTCCCTTCTTAAGACTGTCAAATTTACACTTTCATACGCAGTTGGCCTGAGAGGTGAGGAACATGTCAGCGCCGGCTACCTGCGCCACGAATTGGATTTCGGACCTCGAATGTGTTGGTCTCCCGCCAAGATTCGAAGGTGGAAATTGCCCCATGTGATGATCCTACTCAACTTCATGGTACGCGCTGGGGATGGGGTTATGTGGGAAGAGAAGACTGTTGCTGTGAAGGGAGGGCAGGATTTCGATGAGGATGATCCGAATGCTGTGGTAAGTAAAGCTCTTCTTTTGGTCTTTTCCATGATGACCGGGAAGGTTGGTTCTCACTGACTTTGTTCTCTCATAGCTGATGATGGAAACGGTGTCAACTCGTACGATCGCGCAGGATGTCGCGCAGGAGATCGAGGAGGATCTCAAGGAGAGAACGAAGCCTTCGAGGGCGAGGTGGGACGTGATATTCAAAAACWCATAGACAGCACCATCCTTTGTGTTCCCTGTCTGAGTTACGTCGAGCGCTATGACCTCTGCCTCATCAAGCCTCGMATCGATATATCCCATTTCCGTAGAAATGAAAATTTTTCAGGCATCGCTTCGAGCTTATCATTCCTTCTCATTGAACAAGTAGTAGGTAGAATAAGTCCCCGTAGAACTACCGACATACTGCTATGACTTCCTAGTCGACAGACGACAGAGCTGTCAATGTGGCTTTCTCCAAAAAGGCGAGCTCCTTCACAAGGTCACCCCGTAGTCCAGCGGGCGATTCTAATGATAAGGACTCATGGAGAGGTCTCCATTACCTTCAACCGCGGAGACAATGCCGAGAGAGAAATCTCAATAACAGTGCGATGGGACTATTAAGCCTTTCGATCTGTTAGAAAACCCTCAAACTGAATAGCTATGATGACCAGAGTATTTCATAGAAGCTCCTAGCTTTCCTTATCTGTGCATGCCTTATCCTCTTTTCTCAGTCCGAGTGTTCGTTAAATGTAACCGCTCATTGAAACGTTCTTTGGATCGTTGCAGTTTATAATAGCTGGCTTCAACGCCAGAGATGAAACGTTCCCACTCCTTCAAAGTGCTCTGACTTCTGACGTCTCGATTCCGTAGCGACATGGTAACTCACGAGCTCGATTCCCAGGACCAGAGGTCTTCCTATCCTCCCTTAGGAGCTTTAAGTATGTTTAAGCTTGTCGTGAAGGAGTGCCGAGAACTAATTAATTCACCGTAGAACGCGATCTTGAGATTTAAAATTCCGGCCCTTGAAAATACCATCCYAATCTACCCAAACGTAGGGTTACGCACGAGGGACACGCCTATCGCCGCCGGAATGGAGTATCTGCGCTCCAAAGAAGCTAGTGTACGCTCAGACGAAAGTCCGCGTCCTAAGAGCGACGAGAACCGTTAAGAGTGTACTGGCCGAAGCTTCTAGAACATTGCAACTGGATGTCGGAGGTCATCATGACTCAACTCATGGTATCTGAAATGGACTCTGAAGTGCTACACACATCTATCCGTTTTTGGCGTCGGGATGGAGACGGCGTGCGGTTTGGTGTGCTGTACCGCGGAGATCGAAGTCTTTTTGTGGTTGATTAGATGTTACGGCAGAAGRGCGTGGAACTCCTCAAGGCAGAGCTTCATTTGTAGAGGTGGRGCTGGCTGGGACTTGAGCATGGTCTATCTCCTACTCAGATCGTTGAACGCGCTAGTTCCTTAGCTCCGCAGAGGCATCCTGCCTGCCCTACGAATGTAGATATAGGCAGGCGCAAGTCTCGGAAGGCGCGCATGAGAAGGAGGTAGAGCATGGTATGGCCTTTGCGAAGGGTCATTGATTGTATGATGTCACATCACGCCCATTAACATTCAGGCCATCTCATCCGTGTCTGCATATAATACCTACCGCTCGCTGTCCACTCACAGGCAACATCCAGTATTTGTTGGTGGAATTTTCGATCTGGATCACATGAAAGCTTGGCAAAGCGGGCACTAAGCCGGACTCTGACCTCTTGTTTGTTACCTACTCCACAAGCCCCACGTCTCCAAACTTTGTCCTTGCGCGCGCCACGACAACTTCCTCWCATCTTCGAAACTCCCGCGAGTGTCTAGCCATTGAGTCTGGCCAACATGACGAATCAGCTCCGCACCATGGGCGTCCCGCCATCCAAGAAGAGCTTCAGGGCTACCATGCGCGCGCAAATCAACAGCAAATCCGCCCGCAAAGTCATCAAAAAGTTGCTCGACGTCGGTCCACTACACAGGGTGTTTCTCGGCCACTCCAACTGGGTGCAAGCAAACGAGGACAAAAGGCTCGACAGAAACATCTCGGCCCTTCCACAAGAACTTCAAGACATGGTTCTGGACTTCACTCTTGCCGCTGCACTGCCCGAGAAGAAAACCATCTGCATCGTCGATGGTCACTATCATCTGGACGCAACCACACAAGATGATCCAGCCGGTGTTGTCCTGATCAGTCCTGCATATCCATTGTACAAGCCGCCGACTGCCCTTCACATCAACCGTAAGATCCGCGCGAGGTTTGCTGAGTCATACTACGCCGACACCACGTTTTTCATCCCTGAAACTCTTACCCTGCGACGGCCGTATTATGTAGAGGGACCCGCATACATCTCATTCAAGAAATTCGTGACTTCACTCACTCTGGAGCATCGACGGATGATTGGGACTGTCAAGCATACYCTCGAAGAGCCCGCCTACACCAAAGATGACAGTTTCTTCGTCAGGCCATTTTCGCTTGAATATTTCGCGAGTGCGATGGTTTTGAACGCAACAGGGATCTTACCGCAATACCCACGACTGCAAAATCGTCTCTGGGACGTGGCCCTGACTAAATTTGCATTGTTGGGGATCAAGAAACTGGATGGTCAAAAGYAGATGGTGTGGCACCGGTTGGATGGGACGATCGTGCCGTGACCTATGTGCGACATATGGGTGTTGTTCTATGATGAGGGAAGGCGTTTTGAACGGCAATGCGAAGACTGATGGAGTCATGTGGAGCGCGAACTTTGCAGCTAGATCTGAAGGGAGATCATAAGACTTCGCCTCTTTCCGGCTCAGTCAAGATGTCTTTCTTCCCTTTACGTGCATCCGTTCATACCGCTACAGGAGTCAGACCAGCGCATGTCAGTCAGCGTGGATCTCCGCGTAGCTGTTAGAAGCTCGGCGAGAGATACCCTTCGATCTAACTTGAAAAGACTTCACCGAAATGCTACTTCGGAGGATCCAAAAGCGGTTTGAACTGTCTTTCTCGACATGTGGACTTGACATGGACAGTTGCGAAGTGTCGGACGTAGCGAGATCCTGCGCGGGAGAGAACTGTAGTCACCCTGAAGGGTACTGGACAGGACCCGCAGCTTCCAATAGATGTAGAGGAAGGAGTGGTGGAGCAACTGCGTGTATTACAGTGGACCTTACTTCATYGAGAACTCTGTGCATTACATCAACAACACGCTTTATCCACCATCCACAACTTTTCTCATTCTGATATGCTCTACGATTACTAATAGATACTCCATCGCATTGACCAAAGTACAGCCCCAGTCGTGCATACAGGAATCTGAGCGGGAAGTCCGATCCAATCTGCGTGAATTGTCGACAGAATGGATTGCGTACATTGCATGAAGACCACCCTGTCACTTTAGCGTTTTTCCTGTATACGGGCCACACTCTGTAAAAGCATGATGAGAACCATGCGAGTGGTGTACCTTATTTTGCCTATTTGGGAAGGGCGGGGTTCGATACGAAGCGAGGCTAAAGTATTCGTCCCCCCGCACGTTAGCTTTATCTTATGTACCACCAACTTCCTCCAGCAAAAGTTGGAAGACATCACAGAGCGAAATGAGTCCAGTACGATTGGCATCTAGAAGACTGCGTGTGACCGTCCGTACCAATGGCTTCTCCGTACATCGTACCTTTGCTACCACAGCCATCAACCGCAGCAATATCCAGGAGTTAAGCATAGCAGACCGCATGAGCATGAAAGGCAAAACAGTACTCGTAACAGGCGGAGGCCGTGGAATTGGATTCGCAATCACAAAAGCCATCGCCCAAATGGGAGGCAATGTTGCCGTAATCGACAATCTTCCAGAACCAGTTGAAGAATTCCACACTCTAGCGAAAAGATTCGGAACCACCGCCACCTATCATCTCGGCGATGTCACAAACCAGACGTCTCTAGAATCTGCATTCAACGAAGCAGTGACCTCTGCCGGCGAAATCCACGGCTGTGTAGCTGCAGCCGGAATCGTAATAGACAAACCCTTCTTCAATCACCAATGGGAAGAAAGCCAGAAGATCCTAGCAGTCAACACAATGGGAACATTCTGGACCGTGAAACTTGCAGCCCAACACATGGCCCAACATAAAAAAGGTGGATCCCTAGTCATGATAGCAAGCATTGCAGCCCAAGGCACCAAAATCCCCCAGCAGAATGTTTCAATCTACAACATGAGCAAAGCTGCTGTAAAAGGACTTGCAGGTCCTTTGGCTGTTGAGATTGCCCCGCATAAGATTCGTGTCAATACTATAAGTCCGGGGGTGATTCTTTCGCCTATGACGAATGCTTTGAAGGTGGATTATCCGGAGTTACTGCATATATTTGAGAATGCTGCGCCGGCGCTGAGGATTGGTGTTCCTGAGGTATGCTGATTGATATAGATTTGAGAGGATGAACTGACATTCAAAAGGACTTGACGCCTGCGGTTGTATATCTTTTGAGTGACGCCGCTTCGTTCACAACGGGAACTGACATTGTCATATCTGGTGGGATTCATGCTGGGACTTCCATGGAATGGACGAAGCGATCGATGGTATAAGAAGTTTGTGGCGGAAAGTTGGGAGTGGTGCATGCGAACCGAATTTATACATTGGTGTTTCCTGTTTGACCTATTGGAAAGTCAGATTAGATCATACACCCTTGAACTCCCATCAAATAGAGCCATGAAATTTTTCCCTAAGTGCACATCATCAATCATGCTTTGTCACATCTCCCCAGTCCTCGAATCCGGCATCCTCTCCATCTCTGTCCAGAAGGTACTTAAACCGCATGTTGAGTCTATTCTGACTGAGAATGAATTCTGGAACATCTTCGTTGTTCTCGACCTTGTCGTAGATCTCATTAGGTCGACCAAAGAGATCCTTGCCATTTCGAACACGGTCAATCATAGTTTGGGCATCCCGATTTGCTTCAGTGTTCAAGCCTGCATGGGAGAAGCTCGCCATWTTGGTCCGCATCTCAGCCACAGTTGCGAAGCAGCTAGAGCAATGCCACCCAGCATTCCAAAGGGTAGCTCTACTACGCCATCTTCGAAAAGAGGCGATAGGAGCCCAGCCGCCATCCATCAATCCCTGTCGTAGATCATTTGGTAGGAGAGTATCGGGACCTTGGTATGTCGTAACATCTGGATGCGTCCATTGRGGTCCTCTATGCTTCCACTGGAAAGAGTAGTAGTAGAACTCGGTCCGAAGGGTAAGCCTTGCGGGGATGTCACAATATCTTAGAAGCTGCATGGCACCAGGTCTGATGACCTCATCCATATCGCTCACGATCAGAACATCTCCGTGTTGCGCTTCATATCGTGTTCCGACCAGTCCAGGGAAGACTTCGGTAAACATCGAATTCCGGAACCAATCTTCATGATCCCAGATTCGATCGCTGTGGACTGGATCATGGACAATTCGGTGGATGATCTTGTGGTGGAAGTCCCTGAAGTTGTCCCAATTTTCCTGCAGATACAACGGCTTCTGCTTACTGGTGAAGGTTGTAGGAGCCTCCACAACAATGAAGTAGTCCACAAAAGGGGACAAGGTTCGCAGTCTTATCTCGAGCCAGTCGAGTTCGGTGGAAAGGAGGATCAGATCATAGACCTTTCTGTTCTCATCCTTGTAGAAAGAGAACCCATGCTGTTTACAAATTGAACGAGCTTCATTTATTCCCAGACGAGCGTCATCATCTTGTGAGAGGTCCGCGGAGTAGTTGACCAAGTCGGCGGAGAGATAGTGGTCCTTACTTCCAGTCCAGAATCGCAGGAAAAGAGCTAAAAGAACGACGGCAGCCAGGCCTTGAAGGATAGTCTTTTGATTGCGAGAGAGACTCCGATTCATCAGCTGCATCGCTGCAGCTCAGAGCATGTGCTGTTCAAAACAGCATCAGGGATGAAAGTGTCAAGAGTCTCTCCGCGGGAAATCCTGGTTGCGCCACGTCGCGTTCTAAAAGCGGATACGCTAAGATCGGACCAATAGGCAGCTTCCGATCCAGACCCCCTTTCCAACTGCCGAGTTCCGCTGCAGGTACTCTATCGCAGACAATGACATCAAGTCTACATTATACCAACCCGTGCCAGCCTCTACGTGGACAGAACAGCATCAATATCTGTGGTCTCTTTATCACTCGATGCCGAGAAGACACTGAGGCAGCAGCTCACGTAGGGACGCCATGTACAACAGTCAGGTATCGAGCAGACTTGTCCGTCATATCCAGGAGAGCTCGCTTCATATGGGCTATCGTATTATTTGGAGCGCTATCTAAGTCTCAATGTCGACCTCACCTCTTGCTAATGAGCTCAGCAAAAGACCGCTGACCCTGCCACGACAGTTCCGACACATCCTCTTGCTAGTCGTATTATTAGAGACCACATAAGACATCATTTATCCGAATGATTCGAGTATGTCACTTCGCTTCTACCGCAGTGCTGGTATTTCGCTGTTCTGTCGGGAGCATTTCACTGGTTCCGAATCGGGCAATATGAAAGGCATAGCCGATACGAAGATTAAGCATCGTGTACATACGCCCGTAGTGTCAAACATCGTCAACAAACACCACTTGGGAAGTCGGTCTCACATACGCTTGTTGCACACCCTCGATTTCCTCACCACCAGAGGGCCTACCCAAGGTTGGGATTTCCCGAGATGTACAGGAGATAACATTGATATACTTACGGATTTGAACAAGGTCTAGAATTGAAAGACAAAAAGATTTCTAAGTTAGGATGTATCAGACTCGCAGCGTTGGCTGTAGCAGTACATCGCTTGTCTTTCTCCCGGATCTCTAATGTCCCTTTCATCTCGCAGCACACATCCCTTTCGCCGGGCTACCTTGAGCTCCACCTCTTTGCTTCCATATGAAGTCGCGGAGCTCTCCTAGAAGAAGGAGGAGACGAGAGCTAGGCGCGCGCTGCGCGTTTGTCGAGCGCGATATGACTGTGGGACGATCAATGGGGTGGTATGGTGTTGATGTTATGATTACGCATAATGCTGATGAATTTGAGGTGATGTATTGCCTGGTGTCAGATTGTTGATGATTTTGTTCCATGGCCGTGGGGTGAAGCCCAGGAGTCGGATGTACCACTAGTGCGACTGCCAAGCTCGTCTTCATTCACTCGATCTTACGCAAGTGTAGACTGTATTTGTGTCTTTATCAGCCGTCTAACTTTTGAATCAATCATTTAATCCGTAGGGACTTCCCTGTAGGTCCCAGCTAGACGGTACATCGTTGTTGCCGTGTTCTAAAATTAGGCCTGGAAGTCAGAGAAGGAGCGCCTGAGAAGGAGGTAGTGCCGGCTGAATGAGACCTGCACTTTCCGACTCCAGAGATACGCTACTGAGCATACCGACATGTTCAGCAAGCAATACACTGAGTTTATTACTACCATGTTCTCGATTTGACTGATCCAAAGTTGAGAGCCCGGTACCGCGACCTGTCTTGTCACGCCTCGAGAAACACTTGGCGACCCCAAGTCTGCGGAACAAAAAGGGCCGTAGTGCTCCCTTCAAGAACATCAGCTTGCATCTCTACATTCGTGATCACCGTCGGTCAAAGAACGGCACCAAGCCGCCATGTCTGCCACTATCAATCCGCAGAAACTCGACGGAGAGCCTATGACACTTCTCCGTCTACCGCAAGAGCTTTTAGACATGATCATTGAGGTCAATACCAAACACCAGGTCCCTTCCCAACAAACAGCACTAACCGTCTTCCCAGGCCACCTTCAAAGACACGACCGTTACTCTCAACAGGGACAATCTGCGCCCTCGCTCCCCAGACGACCTCGTCTCAGAGCGGAATGCTGGCCTTCTCCTTACATGCAAGACTCTTTACAAGCATGCCAAAGAACCATACTACAAGCTTTCCAAATTCGAAGCACTCGCAGCTACCGATCTCCGCCACTGGCTTGCGACTCTGAAGCGGAATGGTGTTGCAGAGCGTAGCCTCATCACAAGTCTTGACTGTTCCTTCTCTTCGGCCTTGGAAGCGCATTTCGATGGGTGGCCTTTCTGTATTAGGTTCCACCAGATCAAAGACCACAGCAAGCTTATGTGCCTCCTGATGGAGACGCAGGATTATTTGGACAAGCTTACCCAGCGTTTGATGGCGGAAGACTACGATGTTGGCTTGGATGCTTTGCGAGGCAGTGCTGAGTATCTGGGCTATGGGATACGGGATGTGATTCCGACGCAGATGTCGATAACGTGGTAGCTTTTCGTGATGGTAAATGTGCGATCAAGGCTTGGCTCGCGGGAGGGAGTTTGCGAATGACTATGTGGAACCGCTGGAACTGCGGCAAAGTATGATCAGTCGAAGTCAGGGAGAGATGGGATAGGACTTACGAGGTGGGTTTCAGAATCCGGTTCATCACATAGACGTGGATAGTACTTAATCTCTACCGTTTTCTTCAATCTTTCACCCGCCACGTGGTAACTCCAAATCCCACACCCTGTTTGATCCGGAGAAGGTAGAAGATGATCAGTCATCCCATTCCGCAAGCATCCGTCAATTGTCGAGGGCTACACTTAATCTTCGCTCCCGTATCCCAGCTTGACTCTCCACCGACAACAACAACAACACCACCACCATCAAAATCATGACATCTAATCCACCCGCTGCTCCAACGTTGCTCACGATTCCTACCGAGTTACGCCTGATGATTTTCGAGTTCACTTTCAGCAACACCATCGTCGACATCAGCCGCTGCTACAGAACCAACGCCAACTCCGGCCGAATCGAACATAGCGAACGGATCGAAAACACCGTCGTGGGATGTAACGCAGKCCTCCTCCTCACCTGCAAGGTCTTGAACAAAGAAGCCACCAAGCCATACTTCCGCCACTCAATTTTCCACGCGCGCGATAGTGAAGACATCACAGCGTGGCTGGATAATCTGCGAGCGCACAACAAGATCAGCAATGCGCATTTCGTCAGAGAGATCCAGTGTGGTGGACTGATGCTGTATCGGAGCTTTATTTGGGGCTTGTATTATATCCCGGGCGACTTTATCATACTTGATCATTGTTGGATCTCTCAGATGACCACCAAGAGACTATGTGTTGCTATCCACAAGGGAAAAATCCAGTTCGAGTGGGATAAGCCTGATTTCTCCTTTCAGGATTACGGGATTCATGACGGGGTGCTGAGAGGTGCTACTGTTGAGGAGACTGGCCGAGAGGAGAAGTGGGAACTCGCCGGCCAGAGGTCTCTGGTGGAGCTGAGAGTTGGGAGAGGAACCTGGATTCACGGACGATAAACGATCATCGCCACCTGTTACGAATTATCTCTTAGCGGACTTGGCACATGCTTGATCTGACCAAGTACCTGCTGGAGTGGTGTTGATGGGACCAGAGATCGAAGCGCCGCACTCAAAGAGAAAAAGAGAGAGGTTGTTGTGGATGGTGGATAATGTGTGCATGTTGATGTAATGTACAGAGTTCACAATGAAGTAAGATCCACCGTAACACACGCAGTTGCTCCACCACTCCTTCCTCTCAAAGATTTCGGCAAGAACCACATTTTGAACTGCGCACTACCTTATGCGCGACTTCCCGAGTTATGAGCGCCGATACGAAGCCAAGCTGAGATATGAACCGAGGGCATGAATTGAGCAAATAAATCCGAGGCGTACGTAATTAGCATCAACATTATCAAAATCAGCGAGGCTTGTCACTCACACACCCTCCTTCTCACTCTTTCCGCCCTCCATCCCATGTAGCGATACCCAACTACAAATTCGTTCCCAAAATCTAATTCCAGAAACCTGCAACACTCGTAGCCCATGGTAATATTGCTCAAGTTGCATTCCTTTTCACTCCAGAAATACAACATCACATCCGATGACTTTTGGCTTTTGCTTCAGCTCATATGCCAAAGATGATCCGCGCAAAGTATCTTGAAGTCCAGCACCCGCCATCGATGCATTCCTTGTCCACATATATCTCCATTCTAAACTTCCGGAGTCCAGTGATGAGACATCCTTGCACGACCAAGCCCGATAAAAGAGAGCACCAGAACCCCATTCAAGCCGGTCTCCCTCTGAGTCTCATCGTGAGCATGATCAACGGTCTCATCCTTCCCGATTCGCTCAACTTGCATAGGAATACCACTACGGTGCCCATGTATATATCTAGAGATCCGAGAAGGGATCCCGCAAGCTTCTTTATAGTCTGCTCGGTGTGCGTGTAAGAATCGCGGGTAGCTGGCGAGTATTGCAGTCTCGTACAAGAATATACGTTCCCCTCTCACGATCGCGAAGGGCGCTCGTGCAGAGGCGCTCATCCGCAACTAAGTTGACGAGGCCGACGGGCGAATCTTCTTGTGGTAGCGAGTCTCCACGGCCTGAACAGTCCGTCCACCTCCCACTAGAGTGGCGATTGATTTCCAGTCCATTTTGAGCACTTCTCTGGCATGTACCAGCACTCGAGTCTCTTYAGCAGTCCAAGGCTTACGTTCTGACAGCTCGCCCGGTGACCAAGTCGGATTTTCCACCAAATTGTAGGATCGCCTCACATTAAACGGTGTCCTTTGCAGCGACACTCCTATCTCTTTCCAGRACATTCCTTCGCTGAGCATGGATTTAATACTCAAAAACTCTGCATCGGTCAGACGCCGATCCGGTTGTATGTATTCTGCTCTCGGAACCCCCCTGCGGASCATCTCAGCCGCAAACTTTTGCTGCACAGCTTGCGGCTCTCGTCCGATTGCTGTTGCAATTGTGCGAAACGTTTTACCTGCTTGCCGTTCCCTGACCAGATATTGCGTTTCCGTGGTTGAGAATGGACGACTGTGAAAGCGCGTTAGCACATGGATAGCCGGTGGCGTCCTCGACAGAGAAGAGATTGTTTGCAGTTCAATCTTTTGTCCAATATGTAGAATCTTGACCACCAGAAACATACCTTTCTCTTCGAACGTAAATTTGCGAAGACTTGCGCGGTCGTTGTAGACTCCTGTAGCGCTGAGCTATGGAAGCGACAGTGCGCCCCATGACAGCAGCAATTTGATGATAATACCTTCCTTGCTTCCGTTGTTGGAAAATGAAGTCATCGTCTTCTTTCGAGTACGGCTTGCGCTGTCGCTTGCTTCCGCTGCAAACACACCTTGATGTCTCTTTCAGATCTACGGTCTTGGTATCTGTATGAGAAAGCCGGCGATAATGCTGCATGCAATTCATCGCCAGTCGAGGGCGGTGTGCCCAGCATGTCCAGCTTGTTCGCATGATGACGTTGCGTCTTCTGGGATGAAGACTCATCCGAGCCATCGACACAGATGCCGTCGAAAAGGTTCGGGCACCTTTGGGATGATCGGGGTGCTGCACATCCGAGCTGGTCTTCGTCGCGGCGTGTCGGTCGCGAAGAAGGTAGTGGTGCTGTCRTAATATCGTGCAGGATCTGTGAGGCATAGCTGCCGCCACATTTTTCCATGGAAGCTTGCGTATTGTACGCAGCTCCCATAGCTGCCGATCCTCCTCGAGCGTGAAGCTCCTCCTCGGAAGGAGCGATCTGCCCAGCTCCAGTTTCAGATCGCCATATCGTGATGCCAAGGCTGGTACAGACCGGCCCGGTATGTGATTTGCTATTTCGTCCCACGATAGTCTCTCCTGCTCGCGCAGCGAAAGCAATCTGTCAAGCTCCTCCTGCGAAAACTTGCGAGGATGATGGATTCTGTCAGGTTTGCCTTCAAGATGCACCTCCGAGTAGCGTTTTCCGACGGAACACTTGCTTCTGTTCAGATCCCGCGAAATCTCTTCCCAGGAGAGGTGGAGATGATTCCGTGCGTGGAGGAGGCGCTTGGTCTCCTCTTCATTCCACCTGCGAGGTTTTCGTGGAGCAGGACCCATATATCTACCATATTGCGCTCTTGCATTGGAAGCCGGCTTTCCGAGGAGCGTTCCGATTTCGCGCCACGGTTTGCCAGCGCGCCTCATTGTCGTGATCTCGTCAACCTGAGCGCTTGTGAGAGGCTTAAGAGATCGCACCTCGCCTGAGCCATTCTTTCTACTCCACCTTTGGAATGCCGATCCAACCTGAAAGCGTCAGTCAGCGATTGAACTAACCATGACGCGTTGCAGTAAAGCCCGCGCGTCAGTCGAGACTCGTCCATCCATCTTCGAGTGCTGACGTGCGGCCTTGCAGCCCTTGATTCTCTAGGTAAGGTAGGTATGCTATCTTATCTTACCGATCCCGTCGTTCTATTCCCTAGGGCCATGGCGATTTGTGGGTAGGTGTTGCCTGATTTCCTCAGGCGGATGATTGTGTCGAGTTCCTCTTGCGAGATTCTCTTCCTCTTCAATGGAACGAAAGAGCGTCGAGTCTGAGAAAAGCGGCGGAAGACTGACATGACTCGAATTCCGTCCATTCGCATGGCATCGGCACATGGACTTGCCATCCAGGGCATGACTGCACGCATGTTGTTGGTGTTTTCACGCAACATTAGGTATTGATTCCACTTTCACGTGAGATATGGTAACCTGTCGGGACTTTGGGGACTCCGTAAACTAAACCTGTGGGATTCACGACTTTTGGCCAGCTTTCATTTCAGGTGGAGAAGAGAGACTCCGGCATCGTTCCCTAAGGGCCCGGTCTTATCAATCTCCTCGACGACGCGGGCACCTCTTTACTGCCATCTTGCAATGACTGACTCAACAAACATCCTCCACGTCCCCGACCTCACCCTCCCTCTCTCCCAAACCACTCAAAAGAGTCCTTCCAAACAACTCCAACAACATCTGGAAGCAGAGCCCACTCAGAGCAGCATCATACCTTCCCTTGCTCAACTCGTCTCGAATGAAAGCATGCTGTGCCMACGCAGGCTCATAGAAGCTAAACACCGTTCCCGACTCATGGAGCGTTTTGCGAATGTGATCCCTTCCCTCGGGCGGAACGTGATTGTCTCTCTTGCCAAAGATCATCACAGTCTCCCCACGAATCTCTCCCTTCGCAGCCCGTTGCAGACTGTCGTCACCGCCCTTTCCTAGACTTCCAGCATGGATGTCAGTTGCAAAGTAGCACACAGAAGCTCTGACACGTTTGTCGAAGGCAGCGCGGAAAGCGAGGTGGCCGCCGAGACACATGCCTGTCGCTCCAATCCGCCCGTTGCAGGTGGAAAGTTGGGTCAGGAAGTCTATGGAAAGAGTGGCGTCTTCGTCGTATGCGGAAACTTGCTTCTCAACCTTCCACGCATTCCCGGCGTCGGTCCCGGGGCCATCATAGGCCAGAGCTTCGGGGCCCGTGAACTCGTGATACGAAGAAGGTGCAGCTACTATGTAGCCATGAGAGGCGATTTGACGGGCGAAGCGGGCTACAGGGCCGGTCACTGTCGCAGAGGTTAAATCTTCAGACCCGGTATAGAGCGAGAGCTTTTGTTCACGAGTGACCGAAAAGATCGGCATGAGATAGTTCATGTTTCGGGAAGGTGTGAGTATAAGATGATGTGAAATTGTTTGGGGGCTTGTCCTGAAATGCGTGAGGGATAGATAACACAGGGGCGTCTCACCTTGATAGATTTCGCTGAACAGCACGACTCCCGGGAACGTCGCTCTGGGATAGTTCGGAATGGAGGGATGAAAGATAAAGATTCCTACCTTTTGTGATCAGCCTCTACTGCAGAAGGCTGGAAAACAATGAGGTGGTGGAGAGAAGCATACGCATATCACCGCCATGCTGAGTGGGCACGTCCTTGTGGGACTCTTGAACGAGCATTGTGATGACAAGTGGCACTTGTTTTTGGTATACTCGCGGCGAATTGGTTGTATTGATGGTCCAACTTTCACGCTTCCATTCAGGTGTGTTTGGGTTGTGTTGAAGTGAGGTTGAGAAGTGGTGGAGAATGGAAGAAGGTTCATTGTTGCCGCTCCCGGTCGAAGCTCGGCAGATTTGGCCCCGCCACCCATGACTGTCATGTCTCTCGCTTCACGATGACAACATCACATCACCGCCCTCGGGTCGTTGTTGTCAGCGCGGAATAGCTTCAAACATTCACTCACCGGATCGAACCAGTGCTAGCTACCTCAGGCAGCAGCAGGAGCCCGACGACTGACCATCTCCGTCTCGTCCGAAGGATCCTCGCCGCCCGCATTCTCCTTTGCTTTCCACCCCCTCCCCTCCTTCCCCACCGCCGACGCCTTCACTGGCAGTCCCCCCATGTCGAATCCAGGTTCCCTGGCGCTGTCGAGTAAGATCAACAGCGCCAAGTCCTCCCAGCCCGCCATCAGTCCTGGACCGGCCTCAATCYCCCAATCGCAGCAGTTCTTCCAAGCCGACTCGTCCACGCGCCGAAATCTTCCCTCCTCTGCCACGCCCCGCAATCAGCAGACGTCGAAAAGCAAGCACAAGGCCAGCAAGAAATTCCGTGCCCTGGATGAGGATGAGAATTTGGAATCCTTCAGCATGCAGAATCCTCATGGAAGACGCGGCCAGCAGAGCATTACCCATTTGATGCAGTTTGCGCTACCACCCAGACCAAACGCTCAGCAGCAATACCACCGTCACAGCTATAATGGTCCACGAAGAACAGGTGGCGGAGGGCGAGGCAATACATGGGGACTGGGTAGTGGATACCACGCCATGGACAAAGCGAGGTACATTCATGCGAATTACCGATTCGTCGTGGACCCACGCGGAGAATACTACGCACAAGCCCAGGATGCCGATGTCCATCTTGATTGGAACAATGTCTTGCAGGTCATTGCCTCCTCCCAGACACAGTCCGCGTCATGTCCGATCTGTCTGGGAGAACCAACGGCTCCTCGCATGGCCAAATGTGGTCACATCTTCTGCTTGCCATGTCTCATCCGATATATGCATTCGGAAGATACAGGCGGTAGCCACATGCCGGAGAAGAAAGCTCGGAGTAAGAAGTGTCCCATCTGCTATGACAGTGTCTACGTCTCGGAGACGCGTCCTGTGAGGTGGTACACAGGTCAAGAGATTGACACACCTCGGGAGGGTGATGACGTGGTCCTACGACTGGTCAAGAGAAAGCCTGGAAGTACCCTCGCCATGCCGCGTGAGAGCGCGGATACGGTATCCAAAGGGGAGGACATTCCATGGTACTTTGCAGCTGAAGTCATGGACTATGCACGTGTCATGAAGGGTAGTGAGGAGTACATGTTGAAAGAGTACGATGAGGCAATGACGGCGATACAACTAATGRAGCGGGAAGATGAGCTCATGTTTGGTGAAGATGYCGAGTGGACGGGACGAGCCATCCGTGTGCTCAGAGAAGCAAAGGAAAAGGTCAAGGGCATTGGAAACCCACCTGCCCAGCCGAAGAAACCAGAGACCATATCTGAAGAAGTCGTCGTGGACCAGCGTCCTCGGATACAATTCAACGAGAACGAAGATGGCGTGCCTGAGATGTATCTTCAAAAGCACGCCGAGCGGTCGGCTTTCACCACTCAGCCCGCAGAATCGGAAGAAGAACGATCGGAAACTGCCAGCAATCCTCCCGTGGGCTCAATACCACGCACCCTCAACGAAATGCGTCAACGTCAACTTGAGCCAAGACCTCAGCCGAATGAGTACCTTTACTACCATGGTCTTTTGCATTACTATCTCTCACCCCTGGACATCCGAATCTTGAAGTCCGCCTTCGGCTCATACAACAACTTCCCTAGCAGCATCCTTCCACGAGTCGAGCGAGTCTCTTCTGGACATATTGTCGATGATGAGCTAAGGAAGAAGACGAAATACCTGTCGCATCTTCCATATGGATGTGAAGTCGGATTTCTCGAATGTGATTGGAGAGACGTTGTGCCCGAACGTACTCTTGCAGAATTCAAGACTCAACTTGACCGAAGACGAGAACGGAACCACGCGAAATTGAACCGAGAAGAAAAGGAGCGTGTTCGTATCGAGAAGGAAGCAGACAGAGAGATTGCAAGCCTCCGGAGAGGTAGAAGATCCAGCATTCAGGACTCCGATGGCTTCTTCAGTGGCAGTGGCATTGTTATGCCTGCACTCGGCGAGGAAGGAAGCTCTCCACCGATTGCAGGGTCAGGACATGAGCGACCCGGCTTCGGAAGTCTGGCAAGTCCTGGAACAAGTCCCGTACATTCAAGAACTGTATGGGGAACCGCTGCTGTATCGGCAAGTAGTCCCGAGACTCATGCGAGAATGATGGATGGCGATGTTTCGCAGGATGACGGATGGCTACAGGGTTGGGAAAGGGATCTGTTGGATTCGAGGCAAGATGCTGCGCTTGCTGCTAGTTTGCAGGAGGTCAGTGTTCAGGAACCGAGTAAGGCTGCTGGTGGTGGAGGTGGCAAGAAGGGTAAGAAAGGAAAGAAGATTACTTTGATGAGCACGGGCGGGGCGAGACGGGGTGCGTGAGTGTTGGAAGGAACATGAAGGATATCCAGGCTTTCAATGACGGAATGGAAATATGAATATGGAATCGTACCTCGTTGTTGGTACTAGGTATTGAAGTCGAATTATGAACATCATTCAGCTCGAGAGTATAACGATTTCGAGAAGTCGTGGTATGTTTGTCATGTTTTGTCAGTTGATGAGAGGTCGGTGCGAGACAAGAGGCATGTGTCGAGAAATACAAAGTAGCCGGGAATGAATGAATCTAAACTAGTTTCCCAGTAGTACAGGAGGATAGGTACTCGAAAGCGCTGGATATATATGCAGCTCCGAGCCAAAAAGTTTCTGGTTGTGATTCATGTACTATCGATAAAGTAATAATACCACCTACATCTCTCATCATTACCTTAACATTCCTTCCACAAGAAACCTCCCATTCATCCAACTCAATCCCACATCCAAATCTGCACCTCATCCATCACCTTCTGCTCCCCATCAATTTTCTGACCATCATCATCACCACCATCATCAACATCAACAACAACCTGTCTACCCCTAAACTTCCTCTCATCCAATTTCCTATCCGCCAATCTCTTCGCTACTTCATTAGCTTCATTCAACGTCACCAATCTTCTCTGCGCAAACCCCTCAGCTGCAAGTTTCGCTTTGGTTTGCTGTAGAAATTCCCAGATTTTCTCTTGAGGAGAACTATCACTACTACACTCAACATCCACAAAATCTTCCGCAGGTCGATCACAGATTGGTTGGTTTCTGACTTTCCAATTCCTTCTCCCCATACGGTTTCGTTTCTCAAGACTCGGAGGATTAGTAACCATCACAGCGACATGACTATCCTCCGCCATTTCAAAAGGTGTGCGACCCGTAGCATTTTCTCGGAGAAGTAATGTAGAGTCATGATCCAAGACAATTTTCGTAAGAGCTTCTTGGTTTTCTCGAATGTAGACGTGTAGCGGAGTATGCCCTTCGCCATTGATGGAATTGAGTTCGACGCCTTTGCTGTATTGTAGAATGGTGCGAATGACTTCTTCGCTGTAGTCTGTTCCATTGTAGTAGTGATATGCTTGTGAGGGATTGATGATTTGGGCCAGAGGGGTTAGGGAGCCTGGGAGGTCGGCACATCGCTCTAAGAAGAGAGTGGGTAGAAGGTTCTTGTTGATGAGATTTAGCATTGAGGAGATACTGTGGAGTTTCTCCTCGCTTGCGAAGCGTCGCTTGAGGAGATGATGTATAATGTTGTTGGAGGACTTGTCTCGAGCTGTTTGGTCGGCACCTGCTGCGATCAAGATCTCGGCTGCCTCGACTCGGTGTAGACGGAATGCAACGTGTAGAGGGGTCATCAGTTCTTGAGATTTGGCTTCTATGCAATCGGGCGAGATCCGTACGAGATATCGAAGGAGAGCCAGGGCGTCTGGGGTTGGCTTGCCCATGATGCAGCAGTGGATGATCAGATGAGAGCGAGCGCCGAGGAACTTTTGCACGCATGCTTCGAAGCCGCCTGGTATATCTGACAAGGACTGGATTCGCTTGTCTTCGGAATTTGCTTTGGCGAATTCGTTGTAGTATCGGATGGGAGCGTCGCTGAGAAGCCACTCGACAGTCTCCAAGGATCCCTTATAAGCGGCCTGCAACCTTTAACAAATTTAGTTTGCTTGTTCTGTGAGATTTTCGCGGGTTTGTACTTACAACGGGGGTCTGGAGCTATTAAGAGGCAAGGCGTCGTGGTAGTTGCGTTGATATTTTCGACCACGAGCGGCCCAGTCTCGACGCTTCGTACCATATACTGACAGTCCCTGATAGTATTTGGACTTCTCCTCGACTTCAACTCCAGACTGTTTGACAAGCTGATCCATGGGAATCCCGGCTCCAGTCCGCTTGATCAACTTCGCCAATATGTGAGGCCGGTCGACTGCAATGGCATGGTCGTACACACTCTGCGGGAGCGCGAAGAATTTATCTGCATCCTCAGCGGATGAGGAAAGATTGTTGTACTTCTCCGCAAGGGAGAGGAGGTATTCGAGCAACTTCTCGTCTCCAAAGTGGACAGCATATTGGAGCAGACTACAACGGGCTGGGAGCGAGGATTTGCTTGATTCTTTTGAACGACCGTCCCCAAACAGGTCAATAGGGCCAGTCCGTAGCAGCATTGCATGTGGAGATACTCGACTCTGGGTTTGTGTAGAGATCTGGCCAACCGTCTCGACAGTAAATGTATCATCCACAAGCTCAGATACAATACGCATGTTAGATTCCGAGTCGCTGTCGGAATCATCTGCGTCAACGAGTATGTGTCGCCGACGCTGGGGCGCATCTGGCGGTACAAACTGAGCCTGCGCAATTTCCATCATCATTGTAGCGAGTTCAAAGTGACCATGCAACACAGCAATGGCAAATGGAGAGAGTTTGTGCTGATCCAGAACGGCAATTTTGAGTGGTGGCTGGTCCTCGCCGTCGATCGATTTCCAGGTCAACATAGTCAACTCTTTGACCTTCTTCCAATCATTCACCCACGAGCTTTCGAAAAGCTGCATGTACCGCTCCGAGGCCTCGTCAGAGAGATCGGGTAGCTTAAAGCTAAAGTCCAGCTGGAATGGACTCGGCGCGGGTGTAGGGTTCCTTCGTCCGAAGTCAAGATGTGGCCACTCTTCCGCTCCGTTGATGTCTGGATGCAGGTCCTTGAAAGTCTTCGCTCCTCGCTTGATGAGCAATTCTGCCAAAGTCTCAAACTGCGCCAACATCGCGTTCACGGCATCCTGCTTCTCGGAGACGCCGATCTTGGTCTTGACTTCTTCGGATTTCTTTTGGAAAGCCTCCATTTCACGATCGTACTTCTCCTTTGCGTCTGTGAGCTGTCTCCGCGCAGACCACCAAGCATAAGATCCCTTGGTCAGCCCTGACATGTACGTGGATTCAGCATCGAGCGCAATTGGCGCGTGTCCAACTTCGTCTTCAATCGGCTTCCATTCTGCTAGTTCCTTGATCTTCGCATGGACCTCATCGAGCAGGCTACTACCATTGGTGTGCTTCCTCGAATATTGGTCGTTAAGGACTTTCCAGCCAGACGCGGTCAGGGTATTTGGATCCACGCCATGGTCTTCGATCAAGGTACCCGCGAGATCCGGCAGCTCGCACTGGACCGCACAAACAACGGGCTGTTGAAGCGTTCTCTGGAATTGCTGATTGTTCTCTTTGGAGTCTGTCGATACTTCATTCTTTGTCTGGTACGCCTTGATATATGCACTGAATTCAATGTTCGGTTTGGCGCCCAGGCCAAGCAAACGCAGGGCAGTCTGGCTGTCTCTCGCATTGATCGCTGTCATTAGCGGGCTGGCGATTGTTGGATTCCACTGATATCCAGAGACGGAGAGATGGTTTATAGCCCGAGATACCCCAGTAGGGTCGGCATCGTAAAGGCTCTGGATGAGTTCAGGCTTTGCAAGGATACCAGTATGTAGAGTCGTGTTCTGATCCATGTCAGCTTGAGCACACGAAGCTCCCAATTTGATCAAAGCCCGTGTCATTGCCTCAGCCCGGGGGAGAGGCAGTTGCAGAGCGAGGACTAGAGTCAGAACGGCCGCTCTAGCGGATTTATCGTGTTCGTGATACAATTTGACTGGGAGCATAAGATCTGCACCAAAGTCTTGTACGAGGCAGCGGACGGCATCAATATGGCCATTGACAATCGCTAGATGGAGCGGAGAGACTGCGGTATCCCAGGCCAGAACATTGACGTCATATATGTCAGGCTCGTCGGTGTTGCTGTCTCCCTCAAGGGCCTTGTCGTCCGCTTCATGGACGGGAGGCTTTACCTTGACCATGGAGTTTTCCGTCGTGGCATCGAGATCGCTCTCATCCGAGTCATCCATCATGTCAATATCAATGTCAGAATCGTTGTCTGAATTCTCATTCTCTTCTTTCGCAGCCTGATGCCCTGCGGGCATGTCAGTCATCAGCTCCCCCTTGAGTATGTTATCACTCGCGCCTGCTCTCGTCGCTCGACGAGCAACAATCTTCTTTTGCTCCTCCTCTTCGTTAGTTTCACTTCGACGGAGCAGAGCAGAGATTATGTCCACATTCCCACGCATGGCAGCCAAATGCAATGCGGTCTTGCCATCGACCAGGCGGGCAATGAGACGCGCATTGTGGTCAATCAGCTGCTGCACGACCTCGAGAGATGAGTCGGCGACGGCCAGGTGTAAAGGAGTACGACCTGTGAAGTCCCGAGTGTTGGGATCATTGCCTTCTTGCTCGAGCCAAGTACGAACGTAGTCGACATCACGCTCAACAATCGCTTGGCAGAGTCTGGCTGTGTTTCCAACATAAGCCATCTCCGTCCAACCAGCAGGCGTTATTGGATGAAAGGAGCCGATGGCCTGCCTACCGGGGTCGTCCTTGATGAAGCCGACATCACCAGAGACGTAGATCTTGCTTTCTTCTTCAAATACCTCCTCTTCTTCGACAGTTTTGGGCCGAGGGCAGGATCCGCAACAGTCGTGGAAAACATCTTCAGCACGACCGAAGAATGCAGGATGCCGATGTAAATGAACCTCTCGATCCTTGGGGAGGTTCCACTCTGCATTTAGTAGCATGTCTTTGGTGAAGAGAAGCTTCTYGATCTTTCGAGCGTGGAACTTTGGGCCGTACGGGATTGTGAAGGTGTGATAGTCGGATACATCCTCGGCATTGACCCAGTCCGCAACTTCATCCTCATGAGCATCCTTGATGTTGCCGTGTAGCCGTCGTGAGTTCATCCTCCAGCGATTAATGGCCGGACGCCCACGTTCGGCACGACGCTGGTCCAGATATGCATCTCGGTCCTCACTCCTCGGCAACTTCTCCAAGATGAGCAGTCGAGCAAGTCCTTCAGTGCGTCCAAAGGAGCGTTCGAAGATCGTGGGATCGATGCGAGAACGGTCGAGGTCTGGCCAAGAAATCTCAAAGCCTCTGTGGGCATACTTGGAAAGTCGGCTTTCGTAGGACGGCGAGCGGCGAGTCAGGTCGATGGTGTTAATCTGCGTCATGAAGGCCGCGATCGCACGTGGGCTGGCATATCTTGGTGGGGAGATCAGCAGTGTATGCCACCAAGGCCTACTTTACTCACACTTGTTTTCCATTATAGGCAGCACAGCTGCAGTCCACGTCAAACCCGGTCAGAATCTCWCTGATCGTCTTGTAAATTCGAAGAACAATCTGAACATGACGGGTAGGGTATCTATSTGTGTTAGTGAGGTGGGGAAAGAAGCACTGCTAAATGGGCTTACTGGCTAACAATGGTTATGGCATTCTTCGTGCGGACGGTGGTGGTCTCGGTGAGGATAGAGTCCCTGATACTGATCTCAATCTGCTTGATCTTGATTTTGGCTTGATCCTCGCTGAATCCGTACATGAACAAATCGACATCACTTGCTGGGGCAACCTTGTCGTGGTAATACTCCCTCAAAGCTCGTTTGGTTCCGGCATACTGTTCGGGGACAGCCAACAGCGAGGTCACAACAGCAGAACCAGCCACAACCACGTTGGACCAGTCCATGTCAACGAGAGAAGATTCCGAGAAGACATTGAAATTGGTGCGAAAGGCACTGAGTGAGGGTACCACCGCCAAAGAGCCGCCGGCGAGTCGCTGGTCATCGCCCAGGGGCATCATGAAGGAAGCCTTGGTTGCATCGCTTTCGGCGGCAAGGTCTCGTGCTCGGACTTTCAAATCTCCCTCGCTGCCATTGAAGATGGGCACAATGCTTGGGATCTCCGCCGCTGTGTGGTCTGACTGTTGTGCGAACACCTTCCGCATTTCGTTGTCGTATCGCTTGTACGGCGCCAGAAGCTGGGACATGGGCGTGTCCTCGTTCTGTTTGAGATAGGCGATAAAATTGCCATGGCTGACCGGCAGTGGTGGCAATTGAATTATTGCTGGGGTTGCTTCTGTAAAGTCCATTTTCGACGCTGTTTCCGAGGCTATGGTTTGCTGGAGGAGGTGAATGTGGCGCACTGAATGAGAAGCGTGAATGACATGAGGATGGARGGGCGTTTATAATGATGAGTAAGGAGCATGCAATAGTGAGTGAGCGGGAGCTAATAGGAGGGAATGTCGGTGGTTCAGACAGCAGCGCGATGAGATCCAATCAGCACTGCGGGCTGCCTGCAAACGAGGCAGCAGCCTCCACATGCCACTTGCGTCGCCGTACTAAGGCTTACACGCCGGTTGTCGTCATGTTGTAAACGACATGATGATTGACGACTCGGTGATGTTGATGGAGATGAAGTACTTCACCTAGAAGAACAAAAAATGCCATGAAAGTCGTCGTCGATTCACAATCCAAGGAACTGTAGGTAAGGTACAGTCTTGTCAAGCGAGTAACCCCTGCTGGCCCAATCAAATCCCATCAAATCCGATTCAATTGGCGTTCGCGCTACTCATACCCCATCGCCTAACGGAATCTCCACACCAAGGACCGGCCCCACCCGCCAAGGCGGAATGCAGTCCGCTCCGCCATCCCTCCCGTCCCGTTGGGTGAACTCAATTCCATCTGGACTTTCCAACTTTCGAGCAACATAAGACCACCAGAAACATCACGTTTTTGTGCATTCCATTTCCATCCCTCGGGCTTCGGAGTTTTGTCACGGATCCGCCCAACATACGCAAAGCCCACCAGGTTGTCACCAGGTAGCTGTGCAAGCTGCTTCCTGTCTTGGCCATTTTGCCCAAGTAGTGTACTGTAGATCTCGACGGCAGGACGATACCTACATTACAACGAGATCGGGCGAAGAAATTCCATATCTGATACCAAATCACACGTCATTGAGCGACATCATCTCGCGTAACTTATCCGCTCGTGCTGGAGGGCCATACATGCTTGCAATCCCGAAAATGCGATCCGGTACTCTTGCTCTACGCGCCAGCATCACGCTGGCATCACATCTCCACCCGGCGCACTTCAATGCCATCCGAATAGGACGGTGCGGGGTCCTCAAGTATAGCGTCTCTGCCTTTTCAAGCATTGGGAGTTTAGCAGGGCCTCCAAAGTCACCATCACCATCACCGGACCGGAAAAGCAACATATACTACACGCCAGTAGAAGCAGCTGATTCAAAACGCGGTCTGTCGAGAAAAGAACGCYAGGATCTCAGAGCCGAGGCTTATCGGCCACCAATGACCCTTGCAGACAAGCAGGCCGAACAAGATCTCCGCCGTTCTGCCCGACCCGTCGATGTTCTACGCCGATGCATCGACGACGGGAACGCTTCACCACATGTTGTGCGTCTCTGTCTGGAAGCGCAATGGTCGGCACAGGCATCTATCCCGCGACAGCGTCGCGAACGGATTCTCGCCGCACAGCGGAAGGATGGTCTCGCCCAGCTGATCTTGATGCAAATGTTGAACGACTTTCCCCAATGGATCTCTTTCCTTGGATGGGAAGTCAGCGCAGTTGGCCATCTCTGCTACTTCGCGGCCGTCGAAGGGTTGGAAGCATATATGCTGGACTTGCTGTTTGTCACCACCTCGGAGTCTACAATTCACTGGCGTACAGGTCTCTTCCAGGGAATGATCGCCGCAGAGCACATGCTCGACACTCGTGGTTCCGCTAACAGACTCCTGGAAATCTTCTTCAAGGTTACGGATACGATCGCTGATAAGCGAAAAGAGCGCGCGCTTCACCCGACCAATGGCGAGAATCACGCCTCCTGTGGGATCCTCACCATGGACACGGAACCTGCCCTTCTACGGACATTCAGTTGTTTAACGGATCGCGGATCGTTGTTCGGTACACATCGGACATCTCCCGCCCTATACGATCGATTCATGGACCACTATCAGCAAGCCATGTCAAAAAGGCTGAACCACCGAGAAGCCAAATGGGGTTTGTCTCGTGCTTTGCTATTTCATCCAGTCTCTTTAGATGCAGGTCCAGCACTTGATCTTCTCCGAGACTATGCCTACCTTGGGCCCGATGTTTTCACGAGCCAGCGCGCTTGGGTTCATGATAGTCTCGACTCGATAGTGGCAAGCTTCATAAGACGAACTGCAGAAGTGGCAGAAGCGAGCGGCAACTGGGAAGCTGCCGTCTGGGTCTTCAAGACCTTTGAAAAACAGTTTTTGACGGTTAAGCCAATGGACATGCGACATGCCAGAGGCCAGGTCAGATCGCTTGGTGTGCCTCCGACGCCAATACAGCAGCGGCTCTTCACTGCTGCCACCCGAGTGGGCGGTCTCCTCGAGAAACCCCGCCCAGAGACTGTGCAAGTGGACATTCAGCTCCGCTGAGCACGCTCGGCGATTGAATCTTCCACTTGATCGCATCGACACACATTCGCGAGATCTTCGCCTTGCAGAACGTGCTACGAATAGGAGTAGACTTGAGTGATAGCAGGAATCTCAGCATCTCTAGGGTGTCGAAGCGTGCATTACCGTCGACTTTCGGACCTCACAGATGAGAAATGGTGAGATTCGGAAAGCGACGTTTCTGCCTTCCGAGGTGACATCCGGCTTCGTATAGGTTCCGCTATCCCTCGAGAGAAGACTACTCGGGGTTCTTCTGACATGTGACAATGAACTTGTTGAACAAAGAGATCTATAAGCACCCTTGAAGAGGCGCCGGCCGATATCTTACACAGAGAGCGAAATGTTAACACCAATAAATTCTCACAATCCCTTTCTGGACAGTAAAAGCGTACGATGCGTGCACGAATTTCTGGAGGAAAGCAAAACATTACATGTTACCCATGGAAAGGGAATGTGCCATATTGCGGGATGGCGTCTGAATCCTTATCCTGAGGAACCGCATGGAGTAGTTACACGATTTACTGGCACCTCAATGACGTGTGTTTTTGGGTTGGACTCGGAGAATGACTTTGTCGATCTCAATGACGATACTGTACTCTTCTTGTCGATGGTTCGAGAGCATTCACTTGGAGGAATTGATTCACTTGGAGGAATTCATTGACTTGATTAGTAATGTGAAACCTTCTGGACATTGAGCTTGTGGATGTACATAAGGGCTATCATTCACTCCTAGATAGGCAAACAATCAAGTCATCAATTTTTTCACACCTCTGATTCCTGGAGAGGACGTCACGCTGAGGTGGGCGATTAGGTTCAATGCTGGGATTTATGGTATCGATGTTGCGCGGAATAGACGCGGCCCTCCAATGCAAGGAACTTTGCCTAGAACGCGGACTGCATAAGGAAATAAGATCCAGAACATAAGTTGTGAAATCTTCTAGCCGAAGGATGAGAATAGCGATTGTGTGATGGGCGCGTCGTAACGACTTTAAAGAATCTTTGAGCCTGAGGGTAATTTGCGAAGCTCTGCAGAGCAATGTATCGTTTGCCTCAACATAACTGATGGACGTCGGGAGACAACGCAGGCTCCAAGTATCTTCGAGAAAAGGAGTAGTGTAAAGTTTCATTTGCCAAGATCGATTGAGCATCAACACCTGGATAGTGCTCGTGATCCAGGGTGGCTACACAATTTCATTTCCTGCTCTGGTGAATCCTAATGGTAACTAGCAGTGCTGTACACAACAGCATGATGCATCCAGCAAAGATCCACGAAAACTGGTATTCCGCCTGAACCTCCTTGACCGTGTTACCAGATGATCCTCGAAGGGCGCCTGCGATGGGGTTTCCAATCAGACCACCAAATGCCGCAACAGTATATCCCACTCCCATCCGAACGCCATAATCTTCAGGGTCTTTAGTCAGATTTGCGATGATTGCAGCTGGCAATGATACCATTCCTCCAGATACAAAGCCATAAACAGCGGAAACAGCTATCAAACCCGAAGGATTGTGCGTAAGCCGCATAACGAATAGGATGACAGCAGAGAAGAAGCAGCCAGGTATCATTACAGTGATTCCTCCATACCTAACACACGTCAGCAGACTCTCTTGCAAAGGGTGGGGATGACGAACTTATCAGCCAGCCAGTTAGGGGCTAGACGACCGACAAGACTGGTCGCGTTCATGATACTCAGCAAGTAGAATGACATGTCACTAGTCATACCAAGCTGAATGGCAAACTCCTCGATGAAGAAGAATGGAACGTAGACAGACAACATCATTAGAGCGAAAGCTGTCACAATGTTAGTGAGATGACTTCTGAAACGAATCGCGCTGTTTACCTGTAATGAACATCGTGTACTCAAAATCACTGAACACTCGAAATGATAGCGCTTTCCGTTCAACCACTGCACGAGGTCGGAGTCGCATGACTGCGCAGCAGATGAGCAGGCATCCTAGCATTACAAATGCTAAGATGCGGACGGCCCAGGCGAATCCGACGCTGCGAAATAGATGTTGCAGCATGATTGGATATACGATACCCGCTGTGAATATACAGTAAGCATGAGAAATCGCATCTTTCGTAACTCGACATAATGCCTACCTAAGCTACTACCAGTAGCAGCAATCCCARTCGCAATCATCCGCCGAGAAGAAAAATACAATGGAATAACAGCAACGGACGTCAGACCCAAAAGTCCACTTCCAAGTCCCGTACAAATGGCCTGGGAGAGTAGGATTTGCCAATACTTCGTGCTGAGGGAAGTCATCATCATGCCAAAAACTTCTAGAAATGTTCCGCCGAGGAGAAGGAGTTTGAGATGGCCGGCATCGAGCAGCCAACCTGCGAAGACTCCGACGATCATGGTTAGGAATAGCTGGATGGAGCCTATCCATGCTATTGCTGAGGGTGATGAGTCGGGGAGTAAGGTTTCGACGTAGTATGTTTGGAAGACGCCGTAGGAATTCGCAAGACCCCTGTTCTTGTCATTAGTTACATCTTTCAAGGTTGGTTCTGGATTGATTGGACGGACCATGTGTTCATGAATAGTATCCAACTTCCTAGGACTTGGAGCCATGCAATGTAGCCTCCGTCCATCCGTTGGGAATTATCAGCCAAAGMAGTCTCTGATGCGGATGRCAGCTCGGCATCAGTTGCCATGTACTCTTTGGTGGCCGACGACACCATTGTTATAGAATATTCCCTGGATTGCGTAGCCTGACGGTAGTTCACGTTGCCAAACCAAGATAACACGAGCCGGGAGTCCAGAGTTCACGGGCAATGCGGAAGAATGCGGACAGTGATAGTTAGTTATATGTAAGTCTTGTGGGTTTCGTAGATCATCTGCAGTGTCTCGTACGATGAAAACCGTAACTTGTGAACGATCTTCTCGGTAAGCCGGTGGTATGTTAAGCTAGCTATTCATTAGCGTCTGGCATCATTGCCTTACTTGATCGGGCAAAGCTACATAACGAACAGCTGGCTTATACCACCGGCTTACCGAGAAGATCGTTGCACCCGTTACCGGTATTGAAGGGCAGCTGCTTCTAGACCTTCCCAATGGAACATAGTGTTAATCATTGACTACGGCACGAAGATCCTTCCTTGGTCCAACAGATCAACTGCCCGCGTCGAATAAATCCTGTTCTCGGACCAATATCCGTGGCAGGAGTTCTAGAGCTCTTGTCAGGCGGCAGGTTGTTTGGTCATACGCAACACGAAATCAGTCGAAAGCTCGCTTTACAATTTTCGCATTTGGCCTCGCCGATTGGGTGCCAAGAATATCCTCAAATCAGACCATTACCATTCTGCAGWACCCGAAGATCGACCGAGGAAGCTATGGATGAACCGCGGCCCGCTCCTCTAGGAGCAATAAGGTCAGTCATTCAGACTGTGAGGCATTCGGGTTATCAAAATTTGTCCTCTATAGCCTAGAACATCATCTGGACCACTGAATGCTTGTAATGTTCAGCTGAGAAGCTGTGATGTTCGAATACTCTCAATGCAGATTTTGACGTTTTCGGCGCCAGATCTTTCTTGGTGGGAAGAGGCAAACTTTCGTTGCTACTGGAAGAACTTTGTTCCGTAGTGCTGACGACGCAGTAGATGAGACGCCATCTGAGCAAAGAGAGTCCCATCAATACGGTATGTGAGACGAATGCAAAGAAGAGAGAAAGCGATGTGGACTTGCCAGAAAGCTAAGCTCCCTCATATTCTCACTTGATGACCACGTTACGGACATCTAGTCGTAGCAGTGTGGGAATGTGACCAAGACGATCCTGCTCACGGACGCAACCGGTAGCAAAGACTTCAAAGCAATTTCACAGAATCTGGGAGCTGTATTCATCGGAGGAGCAGGAGACGACGTCTCTTCGGGCTCTTGACTTGAGCAGAGTTGCCAGTTTGGGAGCTGCTAGAAGTCTTTCTAACCGCAAGATTGTCCGCTAGGAAGACGTGGAGAGAATTTAGAGATTCTGGTCGTGGCCTAGGTCTGTTTTATGGGAACTTCTGACAATGAGTTGCTTATATTATTGGATCCAGCTCTTTGGTCTCCTTCGTCCACCTGATGAAAGTCTCCTCATGGGCTCTGGTACAGCAGTCGCGGAATGTCGACCGGTTCCTGTCACCTCACCTAATGGTTCGTCATATGTTTGCGTTCTCGATCTGGGTTATACGTCGCTAGTGACACCAAGGAGAACCTCGCTTCATCACATCGATTCCTCGGATAGCCGCTGTTCGACTCAGGAGATTGTAGTCAACAGTACAGTAAGCTGATTGAAACCTCCCGGCAACTGAGCAGAGCAGGACTGAGGATCCTCGCGTCCGATCCTTGTCAGATACAGTCTTGGCAAGCGAGTTGAGTACATAGAACCCCTGCTGGCCAAATCAAGTCCCATCAAATCCCATTCAATTTGCGTCCGCGATGCTCATCTCGCGTGACAGTACGTACTGTACTGTACAAGCAGGACGGTCTAGACAGCCGCCGAGTGTCTTCCGGTTCCGGGTCACTAAGCTTCCGCAGCCGGCGGCCGCGTCGCTGCGTACACATATCCGTCCYCCCACGATCAATTCGCATCGATCGTGCACCCCACGATCGTCAATTCCAATATGGTAAACTGATGAGTGTGCCAGTCTGCTTCAGAATATGTCGAGTCTTACCCACATCTATACTTTCAGAGGAGCCATTGTCGTCTCGCCCTCCTTTCTCCTGCTGCAGTTCGTGCTCTATGCTGCGGTTGATACTTTACAGGCGCAAACTTTCTCTTTGGATTTTGACGTCTCAAATGGCATTGCAAAAGCTGTACCCTTCGAGAAAACCACAAATGGCGGGCTTCGGTCCTGTCAGATGACCCACAAGATCTGGGATTGAAGCTTCACCCGGTGAGCTCCCCTCATACTGTATGGCTACGCAACCTTATTGACCAATTCTGTCATCGCCATGTTGTTGTTGCTTCACCACATCACACGGTCCCATACACACTCCGCGAGAGTTCTGACATGTAAAACTATGACAACGTCTCTAATCTCAACCCAAGGCACAGCAATATCGTCGTAAGAGAATCATCGGCCTCCTCGCTACGCCTGTTCCGACTCCCCGGATGATCTTGGCAGTTGTATTGAGCTGGGAACATCTCGCAATGTACTCCGTTGTAGCTTGGTACTGTACCTTGCCATTTCTACCCCTGCTTCTGTCCCCGCAATCTCACACGCGTGAGGGGTACTTTGCAGCGCACAAACGATTGTCATTCGCTTCAACACTGAGTTGGCACTCATATAATCCCTGCGGAGTAATGGATGAGATCTTGGACGTCAACGATAAAGGTGGAGATGCCCGTCACAGCGTAGAAGGTTAAAACCTCCTTTTCCCAAAGGCATTTTCAGTTCATCTCAATTCCCCTAATCACTCAACTCAGCGTCTCTCAACTACACATTCAAATCGTTCCAATATGGGCAGCGTTGGTGACCCACAGCCGGAGCGCATCCTCAAGACCGACCTCTGGCAATATGGCAAAAGACGGCGTGAGGATGGTCCATATGCTGACAATCTTGACATCGACGTACTCGTAATTGGTGCAGGATTTGGCGGTGCATACTCCTTGTATGAGTGTAGGAAACAGGGCTTCAGCACTGTCGTGTACGATGTCGGCCAAGGCTTTGGTGGGACCTGGCGCTGGGTGAGTGAATACTATTATCTTTACTTATCCTCACTAACCCTGTTTAGAACGTTTATCCAGRGGCCCGAGTGGACAGCCCTGTTCCCATTTATGAACTCTCCATTCCCGAAGTATATAAAGATTGGTACTGGACGACCAACTATCCTGGCTGGGATGAGCTTCAGGCATATTTTGACCATGCCGACAAGGTGCTCGAGCTTAGTAAGGACTGTGCTTTCGAGACTGTGGTTGTCAGCGCCGAGTTCGATAAAAATGAGGGAAAGTGGGTCGTCAAAACTCAGGATGGCAGAACTGCGAAAGCTCGATTCTTGATTGTCGCCGCGGGCTTCGCGGCCAAGCGATGTAAGTATCGATGTGCACCTTCTGGTATTGGATGCGCTGATAATCCATTCGGGCAGATATTCCCGATGTACCTGGCCTCGAAAGCTTTAAAGGAACCATTCATCACAGCTCCTTCTGGCCTGCAGAGGGAGTCGACTATAAAGTAAGATCGATTGTGGTCGATCTACTCTGTGCTCGCTGACTCCATAACAGGGCAAGAAAGTGGCTATCATCGGTACTGGTACGTTGCAATACTATCAGAATTGCTTCTCGACGAATACTGAACTTTATAATCAGGCGCCTCTGGTGTGCAGATGATTCAGGAAATGGGACCACATGTCGAACACCTCACTGTGTACCAACGTACTCCAAATCTTGCCCTTCCAATGGGCAAAAAGCCACTGACGAAGGAGGAGCAAGATGCCATGAAACCACTCTATCCGACCATCCACGAGATGCGTGAGCATTCATTTGCTGGTTTCCACTATGACCTGTGCGAACGCAACACCTTTGACGATAACGAACAAGAGCGTGAAGCTCACTTCAACAAACTCTGGGAACAAGCCGGGTTTGCCTTATGGCTTGGCGGATACAAAGACTACCTGTTCGATGAGAAGAGCAATCGAGAGAGTTACAATTTCTGGCGAAAGCAGCAGTCCAAGCGGGTTAAGAATGAGGAGAAGAAAGAGTTGCTCTTCCCAGAACAGCCTCCACATCCATTTGGAGTCAAACGTCCTTGTCTCGAGCAAAACTATTACGAGGTTTTGGATCGGGATAATGTCACTATTGTAAACATCAACGAGCAGAATGGAACTCCTATCGAAAGGTTTACTGAGAAGGGCATCGTTGCTAATGGTGAGGAGCGCGAGTTCGACATCATTGCATTAGCTACTGGATTCGATGTGGTGAGTATCAAACGGCAGAATCGAGAGTTTCGAATCGATTGCTAAAGCTGAAAAGGTGACTGGCGGTATGACAAGCATGGGTCTAGTAAGTCTGGGTGGAGAAGGGCTGCGATTACTAGCACTGACCACAAATAGAAATCAATCAACGGCACCTACCTTCAAGACGAGTGGAAGGCGGCGGCAAATACATTCTTAGGTACCACCATTTCTGGATATCCTAATTTATTCCACATCTACGGTCCTCATGGTAAGCCAGCCAAGGTCGAAAATCCACCGAGACAACCAAAGAAATCTCTCCCAAGCTGATCTCTTGTCGGTTACATCGGTACTTTCGACACATCACTGACATATTACCATTCTCTTTCCCAGGTCCCACGCTTCTCTCAAATGGACCATCGACAGTCGAAATTCAAGTCCGCTGGATTCGCGACGCAACCAAGCAGATTGATCGTCAGGGGCTGAAATACATCAACCCGACCAAGGAAGCTAGCGACGAATGGAAGAAGCGCATCAACGATCTGGCGGCTCCATCGTTATTCCCAACCACTCGATCAACTTACATGGGAGGTACTGTGCCCGGGAAAGCGTTTGAGATGACTTGCTATGCTGGTGGCGTGGATAAGTATGGTCCTGAGATTAGGGGATATTTGAATGGATGGAAGGGGTTCGAGACTGTCAAGGCATGAGAGTGTTGCGAAATGGAACTTTGAGTTACTTTGTAGTCTGCTGTATGGAAGGATGAGTTTTCGAGACGTGAGGCTGATCATCTTGATAAGAAGTCGTTGTTTACGTGCTTTGGATCTTGCTTGGTTGCCGGGTCATTGATAAGTGGCTTTACGAGCTGCGATACATTGAAGCTATTGTCCATCAGCATTCCTACGCCTTTCCTGTAGTTGTAGTAGTGCTCAGTTACTGAGCATAGCTCTGGCGCCGCAACGAGATGGACGTCGGCTGGAACAAGGGTGCAATTCATCTTTCAGGTGATTATAGGCTGTCGTTAGGCGGCTATGGATCATCGCGATGTGGAACTTGCAAGCTCAGGAGGATTCATCAGAAGCCCATGTTAGCCGCTCAGAATTTGATTGATTGCGACCCCCCTTTTCATTACTTTGTCGACGAGAAGACAGCAAGAAGCGTAATCGATTGAAGCCGACCTTCCAGTCAACTCATGGGTTGTAAAGCGCCGACTTGAGTGCTCAAATGACGTGGCGCTCAGTGCAATCGTATGGAATGAGTCTTGCATCATGGAATCCATAGCTATCTGGCATCCTCTAATTTGTGCTGCCATCAATCAATGATTATTGATTCTATCTGTAAAAAAGTTCCTCGCCGTTCCAATATCATTGAGATACAACAAGTGAGCGACGGTAACGATCAAAGTCCCATCACAAACAAGATCACCAGGTTCGCAGATAACCTTCGTCTTCTCCTTTGGAAAATTCGTGATACGTCCGCCATTCTGTTTATTCTTTGTGTATCCATATAACACAACGGAGTTAATTTGGTTCATTAAATTCGCTGGTAGTGTGCTGATAGCACTAGCCATGAGAGCGGCTCCTTGACTTTAAGAACCTCGTTAGCTATTCATCACTTCGACCAAAAGTCCGGAAATCTTACCTATAGCCGCCTGCGACGATTTTCGTGCTGGGGCACTTTGAGTTTGCAAGCCTGAGCAGTCTGACGCCTTCATCGATGGCGTTTTGGGTGGTTCCTTTTGGCTGGAGATTGGYGAATAAGTCCCCGGTGTATTTCCCTCCTCCTACGCCTTGGCATGCTACGTTACTGTCACCGTACTGAGACTTGAGAGCATTGCATGCTTGTGGGCCTGGCGCTATGCCCATATTTCCTGGTCTATCAATGACGTTAGACTAGGAGGGGATGTTGCCAAGAATATTCGGACACTTACTCGGTTGATCCGCGAGCGTAGATGAATGTGATTTGTTTGCAGCTACCGTTTTCCAGCTTCGGTGGAAGAGATACCTCGTTTGTTGACACTTCTACTTTGCGAGTTGGCTATCGTAGCGAGATCAATCTGCACGCTATCCTGTGCAAGAATCGACACAGCCAGGAGGGAGAGAACAGCAAAGGTCTTCATTGCAGTGGATTGGGATGGATTTGATGTGTCTAAGATCGAGGAGCGTATGAGATTGTTCGGTTCATGACGAGGGTCTCTCGCTTCTCATTTATGTGTTGTTCTGATCATCTTGGTCACGGTCTGGAACACCGCAAATCCCATGATTGCGAGAATTGTTCACTTGTGGCGCCCAAACGTTACCATGAAAGCATAGTCTACAGCTTCAACAACAGCAAAATGCGGGGAACAGTATGGGATCTGCAGACGACGACGGCCTTTACTCTGCTTTTGTCTACTCCGCGATGGTGTATAGACTGTGAACTCGTTTTGATCACGGACAGGACGCTATTCCTGACCTTACCCCGGAAAGTGGCGTTGAAATGGCGCGGGGACGCTAAAACCTCCTTCCTATCTGGGCACGTCACGTCCTATAGGATCAAAGCTCTAGATTCTAGCGCTGTAGATCCGGGGTAATGCGACGTATGAACGGTCAGTTCGAAGGGAGATTCTGGACACGTTCCTCCACCTTTTAGCGCTGTAACGTTAGAAGCTTCGCATTAGCCAGTCGATCAAGGATTCTAGTGCTGTCACGTTTGAGTTCCATCATTATGAGTCTTCGCTGGGAATTCTTCTGAGAAGCYGCACCGATTCCCAGACATAATGAGAGTGGAAGATGGGCAAAGTTCTGAGCAGAAACTATGCCGGGTAGTCTTCAAGGATGAAAACGGCCTTACAGCGTTGATGTATAGTATGCCTTCGAAGGATTGGCTAGTGATACAATCCCTGACCTGAAACGAGCACTAGGAGAAATTGCCTATTGCGGATTCAAGCTTCAAGGCGCTGTTGGTGTTTAGGTGTGGCTTTTCATGCTTCACACCAAATTGTTCTCCAAATCATCCAGTACATTTGACAGTCGGATGATACAATTGAGGCGAATGCCGCGCATAAGGATCTTTGGTAATATTTGAAAGAAATGGCTCGGGGATGTGTGCAAATAGCCGGCCCGTCAAATTCTACTCCGCAACGTAAACTTCCGGCTCGCGAGCCAGCCGACATATGACAATCGTTCTCTACGGACCTAAGCGATCGAAAGCTTCTCGGTGATTTTCCAATAATGGCTAAAATAATCCTTGTAACACCCTACAGACGACCCACATCGACAACGCCCTTCTAGAAGCGGGTAAATCAGTCACCAATTGCATAATTTCCCGATAGAGATGTGGGTGTGGGTTCCTACAAGTAGAAGGTGGAAAGCGGAGCTGGCAGTGGTCGCCGTACCAGGTTACGTCCAGACATATAGACGTTGGCCTGCATCTTCCTTTCGAACGCCGTTCCGCCGTTGTATTTTATTTTGTTCTACCAAATCTGTGTCGACTTTCTAAGATCATGTYTCACAAACTTACTGTCCTGCTCCTCGCAGGTTTTGCCGCGGCGGACATTGGCAACATGTGCGGAGAGCAAGAGGGCTACTCCAGCAGTGGCTATCGGGTGCAAAACAACCTATGGGGAAAAGGCAGTGCCTCCGGAGGATCTCAGTGCTCTGCTGTAAACAGTATATCGGGCTCAGGAGTCGCATGGTCTACCACTTGGCAATGGTCTGGTGGTCAAAACAATGTGAAGAGCTATTCGTACTCTGCCCGCGAGGGATTCAACAAGAGGCCCGTTTCCCAGATCGCTTCCCTCCCTTCTTCTGCTTCCTGGTCCATCAGCAACGGAGGAGCTCGCTTTAACGTTGCATTCGATCTCTTCACGGCCGCAGACCCAAACCACCCAACGTCTAGTGGAGACTACGAATTGATGGTCTGGCTTGCTCGTTATGGAGAAGTTTACCCAATCGGATCCCGCAAGTACACCGTCAATCTAGCGGGTTACTCATGGGACCTTTACGTCGGCTACAATGGCAACATGAAGGTCTTCAGCTACGTCGCTCCTAACCCAATCAACAACTTCAATGGAGACATCAAAGCATTCTTCAACCACATGATATCCCAGGAGGGCTTCCCGGCTTCATCGCAGAATCTGATCAGTAAGTCAAGATGTTTTGTTTACAATGCTCTCACACTGACTCGAGTTCGCAGCTTTCCAATTCGGTACCGAACCCTTCACTGGGTCCAAAACAACGTTCGATGTTTCAAGTTGGACCGCAAACGTGAACTGATCGAGAGACTACTCTCTTGAGGTGTTTGTTGCTATTTTGTTCTTCCATTTTCAATCGCAGTAGATATGAATCCACGAGTTCCTAGGTCGAAAAATAGCTTGTCGACGATGGATAGTGGCCGGCAGTCTACTGCAGCGACATACGGACATGCTATGAGCACATGTACATATGGAGCTCTTCTACTCTTCGAAAGGATGGCAATCTCTGCTATTCTCACTAGACTACTTTTGATAGTTTGCGCATAACAAATGTTGTTTGCGGTACCATAGGACTATCTTCACCACACCGACAAAGTCGTCTTTTAGATACAATGAGGCTGTGGGTCGCCCGGGCTGGCCTTGTAACTAATTCTCCCGGCCGGCAGAAAAAACAAAGCTACCAGTGCACCTTTGCGTACCTCTGGATAGTGATGCGTCCCAGGTCCAGGGGATGTCCAACCTGCACCTTGCCATCCTTGCATGCCTTTCAGCTCTGCTGTGGGATCGACTTGTACCACACAATTTATCTCTCCGTAAGGATGGGAATGGTACTGGCCAGAATACTGATTTATTCGTCAGCCTTTCACGTTTACAATGTGACATCAAAATGCACGGTGGGGATTGGTAAAATCTTACCTCTTCTTCACTTTCCATGTACACCGTGGTAATTGAGAAGAATTTGTTCTCTGGACTGGGAAGCAGGATCTTCGAGCGTCGGTATTTGGCTCCGTCGAGTTCGAAGTTAGCGACCCAGCCTTCCTTGAGACCTTGCCGTGTCAAGTTGCACAAATCTTCGTAGACTGGGTTGCCGGGTCCATAGTTGGTGTTCAAGAAAGCCTCAAGCTCGTGGCCCGGCGTACTACAGGTCAACGTGTCAGCACATAGCTTGCATCCAAAAGTTTCGACTCTTTTTGCGGTCGAGGAACTAAGGAAGCATTACAGGTCCTCAACTTCAGACAGAAAGTCGCGGCAGCGGCTGACGAGCTTTTCGGCTGTAGGGTGGGCAGATAGGTCGACTTCTGTAGGAATAGGGGTCGAGGAGGGATCCATGTCGCTACTTAATAGCAGTCTACATCAGATACAGTTGATGAGGTCAAAGAAGAATCACGCTCGTGGAAAGCAGTGCTTATGATTACAAAATTAGTCAAGCTTGTTTTGCTTATGCACAAGCTACCTGACCTTCATTGCCCCGCACATAGTGAGGTAAACTTCGGTGGCTTGACATTGACCATTGAAATAGCTCGGCGTCATCTTACCGGATTAGTACCCCTCGCCGCGAGCAATAGAGATAATGACATGCGAGGGGTATTGCAGCTTATGTAAGTCACGTCACTTTTGTAGGGAGTAAGATGCCGTGCAAGAATGCCACTCATGCTCGCACTGATGATATGACGGCAGTCGTTTACCTCGCTACAATCTGTCAGCCTGCCCCATAAAAGTAATCTCGACCCGAGGGTAGAGTTGTTCGTCCTCGCAAATTCGCATCAGATCATACCAACGAGGAGTAATTCCACACAATAAGGTCCCTGATCAACACTGGAAGCCCCGGACCACATTATCGCAGTGATGAAAGAAGCACATGTCGATGCCGACACGGCAGTGACTCTTCATGACGTGGGAATCCCCCGTCTGACAGACCCTCATCAAATCCTTATCAAAGTGATAGTCTCGGGATGTAACCCAAAAGACTGGAAGATGCCAGCCGGTCTACTCGTAACAATTGGCGATTGTGCCAACAGCGGCGACGATATAGCAGGTGAAAAACTTTGTTAGGTACGGATCTTGAACAGTTTGCTGACACCATACAAAGGTATCGTCCATGAAGTCGGCTCCGCGGTGAATGGTTTCCATCCCGGTGATCGAGTTGCCGCACTGCATCAGCTCGGTGCTCCTTACGGAAGCTACGCAGAATACAGCGTGGTCTCGGATCATGCTATATTCCACATCGGCGATAGATCATTCGAAGAGGCGGCGGCGATCCCAATGGCGTATTACATGGCCTCTGTGGGGCTGTTTGGGATGTTGGGCTTGCCGATGATGTGGCAGCATCACGACAATGACAATGATGATATATCAAGCACGCCTTTGATCATCTATGGCGCTTCAGGAGCGGTCGGGTCAGCGGCAGTACAGCTCGCGCAGAATGCCAACTTACATCCGCTGATATGTATCGCTGGAGCTGGAGCACCTACAATTCAGCCGCTATTGGACTTCAAAAAGGGTGATATTGCTATTGATTATCGCAAAGGAGCCGACCATGTTGTCGAACAGATGAAAAGTGCACTCGACGGACGTAAACTACGCCATGCGTTCGATTGCGTAAGCGAAAAGGGTTCGTCGGAGAACCTATGCAAAGTGCTCAGCCTAGGGGGAAGCATAAGTCTTGTACTGCCGTCAGGGGCAAAAGACGTTCCAGAGGGGTTTAGAAAAAGCGCAACGATGATAGGAGGCCTGTGGGATGGATTCAACAACAAGAGCGATTCCCATATTTTGATGGGTTTCAACAGTCCCCGCGAGTTTGGATACTGTTACTCTAGCCTGATTGGATATTGGTTTCGGGAAGGTAGATTGCATGTACAGAAGCCTGAGGTTGTAGAGGGTGGGCTACTTGGTGTTGAGAAAGCTCTAAAGAGCTTGAGAGCTGGCGAGAATCATGGTGTTAAATATGTGGTGAGGGTCGAAGATACCCCGGGTTTGAGATAGACTCGAAAGAATTATTGGGAGACAACGTCTGGCTATCTATAAGCCCGATCTAGTATCCAAAAACTTTATTCTCGAGGCCAACGACGTCCAGGCATCTCCTCCGTTACGATTGTACCGAGGGCTCCTGAACTACTCCACCGCCTAATGGTACCAAAGATAGTCTCCTACCATTGCTCATCACGACCCTTGGAGATCGCTTCGGTGGTAGAGATGCTACGACAAGGTCTTCGTTCTCACGGTTCCTGGGGGCACTGAATTGTATTACAATTGTAATGGATCGTCAGACTAAGTCGGCCCTCTYGACAATAGTCGACGGACATGGCAGCTGATTTCAATCCGGCCGCCTTTCGTGGGGCAGAACTGAGATTCGAGCCGGTCTCCCTATAGATCATCTCGCCGTCTCTGACACTGCTTCTGTCTAGTAACAAGAGTCGTTCCATGCCAAATAAGATCTGTTCGATCTTGCGCCTCCCCTGAACCCACCACAAACAAGGCCGGTTCCCATCGGACCCTGCATACACCTTTGCCGAATAGTTTGGAGTAATAACCATACGGCTCATTGTAGTCTCCTACACCACCGATCCTAGATTGCCGTCCTCCAATCTGCTCGCATCTTTTCAAGCCAAACAAAGGCCGTATTGAGTAGACAGGGACGACAGCCGAGTCACCATATTTGTCGCCGGATATCCTAGGACGATGTGTCTTCTGGAAAACGCCGATAGAGGGATCGATGACCAAGAAGATTATTAGACCACCTCCTCCACTGATTGCGAACATCATGTAGCTGACAACGAAAGGGGTTCCGGGATTCTCAGGAGCAAGGAGTGCGATCAACATGAAAATGATGATCACCATGTTGAAGCACGTCCATATTGTCCAAGCTCGTGGCCATGGATGCTTGTAATGGGTCTGAGGGTCAAACTGTAGCGACTGGCCGTCGTCTGTACTGTTGTCATCTGGATGAGTTGTCATCGTCGTCGGAATTTGATGGTTCGTCTCGTCCGGAAAGGACGAAAGCTCCTCAAAGCGGCCCACTAGCGCTTAACACAGAGGCGTCTATTGTGTGTCCATGGATCGTGTATGTCCTTGTTGTCGGTTGGTACGCAGTGTCAAAGGAAGCTGGAAAAAGTTGAGATCACGAGAATGCTCAAAAGACAGCGCTGAGGAATTAGAGAGGCACGGTAAATGACGCAGGACGCATGTTGTAGTGGAGCACAAAATGTACCACGTCGCACTGTCCGGAGGCAGCGTGCCGAGCAGGCTTATCATTCACCCTTGCACGCTTGGCAAGCTTGACTCGACCCACATGCTTGCACGCTTGAACGCATTGGGAAAGCCAAGTCGGAAAAGGCTACCAATCATCGACGATACAGGGAAATGAGTCTGAGACACAACACCCAATGCGTTTGAGGCACAGTGAAAAAGAGGCCTCCATCTTCCTGCAGATGTAGATTGACAATCGATGTATTCGTAGGGATTGTTGCATTCGTCTACCCATCTGCTGTAACGTGTTGCAACATCGAATTATCAGCGGCTTCCCAGCTCGCAATATGGAGTAGCAGTGCAGTGTGTGTTTACGACTAATAACAGGCGTTTGAGCCTTTTCATCACTTTTGCATTCAGCCAGCAATCTTTGTTCGTAACAACTTCAGCCAGGACTTTGGACCAGGGCTGAATGTCACCCCATGAAGCAGGCTTGCGATGTCGGAACACGATGCTGATCGCGAAAGTCACAAATACAGGGAGTACGACTGGGGCATCTGGTCGCTCGGCCCTTTCCAAGTTGGAGAGATAATGTATGGGGATCGAAGATCTATACCGGATCAAGAACGACTTGTTTTTCCGAGATGCTTTGCCTCAGTGGAACCCTTAAATTGCGGAGCAAGCTTGACGCGATGGATGCTTTTATCATTGTGAAGGAATATATCCATGTCAGCGTTGCATCGAGGGCTGAAAGCATGCGGGCACCGGAACACATATAAGATGTGCCCTGGAATCAAAGGTGAGAGATTATAAGTGTGTCTCCAAGTTCCAACTGATTGGACTTAATTCACTCGCAATATCTCCTACCAGCTCATTCACTCGTTCACTACCGAAAGATGAAGGCCACTTTCCTTGCAGTGGGACTGCTTGCAGTGTCGCAGCAAGTTGTCGCCGTTGTCGATAGCTTCACACCAGCAGATTTCGACTGGAACAGCCAAGTTGGTGAGTAAGACCCTCATGGCGGCCTGACTCTTCTATCCCCATTACCGGGACCTTCTGAAGAATCTCCTAACGAGGTGTAGGTCGCTATGGTGTTGCGATGCAGAACATGACGACAACACGTGCTCCCACCAAAGAGATGGTCGTCTTCGCAGCTAACGTTCACAACATCACCGAGTTGGATCTTGCGCGAGCCCAGCTTCTGGGCATCGAACTCTCGGTGTCAGCCATCTTAAGGGGTGTTGGTTGGGCCACTGGCCTCGGAGGCGTTGTTTCCACAGCTCTTGGGTGCTACGAGGTGATTGCTGCTGCGTATGGTGGTTTGCAGTCTACCGCAATATCAAAAGCGAGTTGTATCATCGGCGCAGCCAGCGGGTTGATCAGCCTGGGCGGTGAGTATTCTGGAGAAATGTCCATCAATCCGCACAATCGTTGACGACATGTTCCAGGCTCGGGCGTGGCTTTCTATCTCGCGCAAAGAGCGGACTGGGCTGCCGCCAGAGTGACCACAATCGCACACAGCGCACCACTTCTACCAGATCCCAGCAGCACATTCGGGCAAAGCTTTGCGGAGAGTATTGAAATGCACGGATTCCGTGGACTAGGGCGCCGCGAAGATCATCCATGGAAGCGTGACTTGCAAGGCAGGGGTCTTTCGAACGAAGAGGAGTGGGACCAGTACTTCCACAACCACGTAACCGCAGCAATGATCCGGAATGCAAACTTCGGGCACTCAGAGTTCCTGGGCTACGCCAATGACAAGCATCAGCTGAGCAAGCGTGACGGTGTTCACGCGTTGGTTCCACGCTTCAAGTTCGAACACCCAAGAGATGGACATGTGGTGTTGTCTACCAAATTCACCAATACAACTTCTCACATCACCATCGAGCCATTCATCGAGGGAAACCCAAACATCCACAAAAGATGGCAGGAACAGTACCGCAAGGAAGTTATCGAAGATGGTAGGCTGCTCGAGGGTCGCTTTGATCATGAGGTAAGCTCACATGCCCAGTGCTCCCTCCGTATACCCCAGCTATAACCTCCTTGCACTGTATCCACTTGTTTAGTTCAAGCCTGGTTGAGCGGGTGAAATCCATGTACTGACAAATGACCGGACAGGCCGCTATAGCTGATYCAGCATGGCAAGACATTACTGTTGATGAGAACGCAATGTTCCAGATGGCCGAGGACAGCTTGCACTGCACCCTTGGCGCCAACGTCGATGATGGCTGGTCATTGGACCAAGTCCTTGACGTACAGATGTATGACAATACCAACCGAGCGACCTTTGGTTATGCCACTCTAGGCGTCTTTCAGGATTCCGCCCCTGAAAACGATTTGAGCGATACTATGCCACAGCCTCCGATCACTGGCGGCTGCTAAAGGAAAATTCACGAAGAAGGGCGTGCGGAGGATAGAGGTGTGCGGTCTTGTCTGCCTTAGCTCTCTTCGCGATAGTTTGACCAGTCTCGGTGTGTGCGTCGGAAAGCTGTCGTTGCCGTCTAAGCGGCCTAGATAGTACAAAAGTGTAGGTGTAATTAATATGTTCTAAAACGCGGCGTTCACGCGTATAAACTCAAACACACCTCAAGTAGGCGCAGTCACTTTACTATTCATAGTATGGAGGTTGCAGCGAAGCAGCAAATATAGATGTTAGTAGTAGATGCTCCCCACTAAAATCTGCTTCATTTGACATCTACCTTGGAAGAGCATTCTCCATTGACAATTCCAACTCGATTCGGTAGGTCGACGATGCCTCCTTCCTACGCGCTGACCGAAATGAACGATGTCCAGTCAGAGCGCTGTTCTTTCCCCGTGGGAATAGATGACAAAATCGAGTTCATCGACGCTCAGCAGAACAAGACTGCTGGCACATTCATCAACCCAGGCTTGCTAGATATTGACGTCTACGAGCCGGACGGTCCTGCTGAGATCTCATGGATCTACTTCGGAGGCAACTGGCAAGAAGGGCCATCTCCTGGCCACCCACTTGACCAGGCCCTCAATGATACTACGCTCTTCACTCTTGACTTTGTAAAAGACAACGACACGGAAACGGTGATTAAAGAAGTGATGCGTAAGTCTAGATTTGGCTAGCAGATGTAACTTCGCTAACGATTCTTCCCAGCATCGACGAATGCGACCCCTTGTTTTTTTTTTTTGAAAAGGCAGCGGACCTGTCCACGAATCGAATAGTCACGGACTGGTCCTCGAGCGGTTCGACCTCTCGTGCAAGTACCAATTCTTGGGTAGCATGACATACCCCTGGCATATACCGAAGGATTTAGACGACTCTGAATACCGCCTAAGGCTCTCGACAGATATCTCATCAAGCACGCAGATTAGTGGCAGGTTCCAGGTTTCGGACGAGACGCATGCCTACTCGCTGGCCAAAACGTCGTCGGATATAAGCGGCATTTGGGAGAGGCATAGCGTGGGCATCGCGGCGGCTGTACTGGTCGTGATGACGATGGCATCTTGCGTGGTTTCGCTACTTCGAAAGAGGTCTAACTGAGTCAGGCTTATATAAAGGACGTAGAAGGCAATGTAGTCGAAGGATAAGACAATTTGCGAACTCATCTGAAAGCATGTAATCATCGATGTGTATGTGTAGATCGTTTTAGACATACACCACAAGTAAGCTCTCCCGAATGGCTCGCGGTACCTTTATACAGATCTATTTCAGTGGCCAGTACTCCCCCGGAAAACACTCATCCGCAAACTTTTCCACCGAGAAGGATATGTTGCGGTCCTGACAAAGAGAATCTAGCTTCTCCTGCGTCGATCTCGTGACATCATCGCAGCCGCTTTGGTGGAAGACAAGAGCGAACCTCGAAGACTCCGGCCCTGACCTGCATACCACCATCGCATCCAAAAGGCTCGTGAAGACGGGTAACAAGCTCGCGTCGTCCCATGTAGGCTGGTAGTTGCAGCCGTTCTCAGCCAGATGATCAGTCAAAGTTAGCGACCGCAATGATCTGGGAAGAAAGGCATGCCAGTCATAACTTGAGGCATCYTTGGCTTCGCGGCCGAGAAGCGACATGTACGGTATCGATAGCGTATGCAGGTGTCCCATGATCGACAAGTTATTGAGATGTCGGTCCGGCAGTCCATGACCATGTTCGAGGCCACCCTCCCGGAAGTACTGATTGGCACATATGTATGTCTGACCAGCAACAAGTTCCTCCAAGGTATCCTTTAGTTGGTAAAGGGACCTGTAGAGCAGTTCTAGCCCAATGTCCGGTCGATCATCAGGATTTCTCCGACGTGAGACACGCCACCAGTCTGTATTTACTGAAGCCAGGTACTCAAGATACCGGAGTTTGGGCATTGCAGAGAACAAGTCTTCCAAGCAAGACTCTTGCTCCTGGCAGTGGTGGAGAGTCAGGCTTGTGATCGAGGTCGCACGTAAACCATTGGTGATCCCTGGAGCCAAAGTCATGGCGACCGATAGCGCTTCGATGTTTGGTGCCGACAACGGCATGAGTGCCGCATGGTCCCAGGCCTGGGATATATCGAATTGCTCTTGAGGCTGCTCGGTTAACAAGTCAAAGCATAACCGGCAAGTCCGCAAGTTCTTCAAGCTTCCGAAGTCTCCAGTCTTGGCCTTAGCTTCAAACGTATCGGTAATTTCGGGACACTCAAGGTAAACAGAGCTAATGCTTAGGTCCTCGAGTTGAGAGCACAAGCTGATGATGTTCAAGCACAGCTTCGGCAAAGCGTCTTGGATAGACAATGATTGAATCGTCGCGAAGCAAGCGTCAGTCAACTTGCATAGTAATTCAATCTCCCGCGGTGTGAAAGCAGGCAGCTCTATAACTGTTTCAGCGGGATTATTTGCTTGAGAAGTGTCTTGCTTCCATGACAGCAGTAGGTCACCACTCAAGACGAGCGATCGGACGCATGCAGCCGCCGTCGTGTTCGTGAGCAAGGTCCGAAGAAGCAGAGCCGTTTTGCGTCCACAGTCCGCATGTCTGCCGAAATCGAGTTGGATGTCATGGTAAACTAGTGGGATCGCATACTCATTCAATTTCTTGGACACCTTGCTTAGTTTTTGAATGACGGACTTGTCGAGGTAGCTCGCAATGATATTGGTGACCAAGACAGGAAGTCCTCGTAGCCTGCATAAGCTGTACACGAGGACGTTGATGTGATGTTGGGTATTTTGCATTATGCTACAGCAAAGCGGGATTTGTAGTTGATGGAAGCTGAGGAGAGAGTGATACAGCACAGGTTGAAGTGATGTGATGCATACAGTGTAGAAGGTGGTGAGCTGTCTACGCGTGAAAAAAGGGTGGTGTGGTAAACGAGTCATGTACACGTGTCACGTGGTCATGCCATTCATTGGCCCTTGTGGCCTATAATGCAGACAGTTTACGAAAAGAAAAGGAGAAGCAGCAGATTAAGAAAAAGGTTCTAGTGTTGAATTATGTTAGACACAACGAGGATGTACATGGAAGCTTTGCTAGCAACTACTATGCTCCGATTGATGAATGCGGGACCATTGCTACTCCTCCCACATACGCCTAAATATACTATCTGCTTGACCCAACAGATCTCGTGGTGGACCAACTTCAACAATGGACCCCTGGTCAATAATAACAACTTTGTCAAAGTCAACAATAGTCTTCAGACGATGTGCTACCGCAATGACAGTACTAGCCCTGAACTCTTCCTTCACCAAACGGATAATGAACTCTTCTGTTACATCGTCTGTGGAACTGCTTATTTCGTCGAGAACAAGCACTTTTGTCGGACGCAGAAGCGCTCGAGCTATGGCGAACAGCTGCAGTTGGCCTGGAGTCAGGCTCAGGGAATTCATCTCGACGTCTAAGCTACCATTTGCAAGCTCCTGAAGACTAACTTTCTGTAGGGCCATCTTCGCGAGGACAATCGAGCTGCGACCCAAAGGATCCAGGTTGGTGTAGATGCTTCCTGGGTATATGAGAATCTCCTGCGGGATAGCCGTCAATCTTTGGCGCAAGTCCTGCAGTGGCAGAGTCGAAATGTCAATCCCATCAATTTCGATGCTTCCGGTAGATTGGATGTCTAGAAGGCGGAACAGGGCAAGGAGGAGGGAGCTTTTCCCACTGCCGCTTCGGCCGCAAATTCCGACCTTCTCGCCGGCAGAGATGGAAAGTGTTATATCCCTCAGTACCTCTTTGTCGACATTGTACGAAGCAGTCACTTTTTTGAACTCCACGATGCCTTGCGTTGGCCAGAAGCTCGGTGGTGAGACCGTTTCCTTCCCTACGTCTGTAGGCACCGTCTCTACAAAGTTCTTACACCGTGCGACTGCGCCGAGGGAGGTCTCCAACATGGTCCAGGCTTCGATGAGAAATGACAGTTGGGAGCTGAAGCTAATGACCCCGAGGAGGGACACTCCAATTGCTCCGGCAGAGGATGCCGCCGGTATAGTGAGGGCCAATGTTACTACAACTGTAGCTGTTGCTGCTGTAATCAACGAAAGAACCAGGTTCAGCCATCTTTGAATGCTGAGCATCAAATAGAAAGATCGTTGTGATCTATCAAGCAGACGTTTGCATTCTTGGAAGCATGAATGTTGCCAGCCGAAGGCGCGGATGGACGTAACTCCGTCTGGGGTGATTGTGTCCCTGCAGTGAGTAAGAAGCGGCGCCAGAGCTTCCAACTCTAAGAATCTCAACTGTCGCGATGTCCGTAGATAGATCCGCTGAACCAGATAAATGGCTATGAAGGCGAAGACGAGTGCCGCTGGTGAGTACCGTGAACCGATGAAGATAAGCACAGCGGCAACGATACAAAGCGCAGTACCGTCGCAGAACTGCATAAACGATACAATCAATTCGGACTCAATGATCGACATGTCGGTCGAAAACCGGTTCAAAGTTACACCCGGATCGGTTTCGATGAAGAACTTGTAGGTAGCCCTCATCACTGCTTTTAAAAGCTGCTTGTGTAGCCGTGCAGAGCTTGAAGATGCRGCAACAACGGTCAGGATCCAGATCAGAGCGCCCTGTGCGGCACATGCGATGAAGGCAAGGAGGAAGGMAACGCCGATATAATGCCCGAGAGAATGGTGAGTGGTTGTGGTACCGCCCTCCGCTTCTGCCCACCATTTGAACCAGATGTCGGCAAACTTCTCTCCAAACGCGCAAGTTGCAGCGGCAACCGCCGCAAAAAGGCAAGGCCAAAGTCCGATGAATTTCAAGTAGTAGTAATAGACTGCTCTATCTCCAGTGCGTCGAGCCAGATCTTGTTCCGCTAGGGCTGCCTCCGCTGGCATTGATGGAGTTGTCATTTCCCGTGAGCTATGTGTGGTTTCCCCTGAGATGTCCTCCGTGTCCTTCTCTTCGCTAATGAGCGGAAGTTGACTGACATATCCGGCGTTGATGCGAAGTTGTTCGTACGTCCCTTGCTCGGCGATCGTTCCATCGATGCAAGAAACCACAAAGTCGACCTCTGATAGGAATTGTACCGAGTGAGTAGCCATGACTACAGTAATACCACGGGCTTTACACAGACCAAGCGGACCGAAGACTCTTGTGAAAAGTTGCCGTGAGGTGTTTGCATCGAGTCCCCGGAATATATCGTCTACAACTAGGACCCTGTTATCGGAGTAAAGAGCTCGAGCGAGTGCCACTCGTTGCCGTTGGCCGCCACTCAATGCCCCAACCATAGTAATATGTCCTTTGTCGAGTCTTTCAACGTCAGGAACGAGCACACAAGCGCTGACGACGGTGTGGTACCATTGGATGTCAAGCGTGGTATGCTGGACGATAGTATCCCGGACAGTCTCGTTAGGAAGCCAGGGTTCTTGAGAGCAATAAGCGAATTTCGCCTCGGGAGATGCATCGCGATGGCCTTCAGATAAATCCAAGTCACCAATGAGAGCTTTGAGCAGGGTCGACTTTCCACAGCCAACTGGTCCGATGATCACAGTCATCTGGCCTTGCCGAATGTTCAACGTTATGTTTCGCAGGACTGGTTTATCCTCTGCTCCCGCTTCGACCGACGCATTTCGCAACCGTACAATGTATGGGGCTTCAGAAAGACTCGAGTGGGGAATTGAAGGCTTCAGATCCTTCAACGATATGTCTTCCTGGCTGTCAGAATTCTCAACATTCGCCTTCGTTTGCGGCGACAGAGTTCTCCGATGCAAGAAAGCCTCCACGCGGTCTAGACTAGCCATTGCTGTGAGGAACTGTGGGAATGCATGCATGAGTTCCATTGTTGGCAAAGTGAGCAAGGCGACCAGGGCCAAAGTTGTGAAGGCTGAAGTGGTATTCAGAGCTTCTCTCCCGTTCACAAAGGTCAATATCGTCAAAGTCAGCGGTGGCGCAAATTGGACAGGAATCACGCCCAGTACGTTCCTCCATGCCACGTAGACCCTATACTGAGCCATCTTAGCAAGCTCTAGCTCGCGCAGATGCTGGATTCGCTCGATGAAGTAATCCTCAAGACCAAGCATCTTGAATGCCTTCGGTAGGCCGAGTACAGCTGATGTGTAACTGACGCGCTCAGAAACGTGGGCAAGCCATTCCTTTTGCATTTCCACCCCCCACCTAGACCCTAGCAAGCCAAATCCAGTCAGAGAAACAACAAGTACCACCGTAGCAACGGCGGGGACTCCGACTTGGAGTTGAAGAAGGTAGATGGCCACTCCAATCTCGATAGGGGCTGCAAAAAGTTGATCCAGGTTCTTCAACGAAGTGCAGATTCGAGTGACATCAGCAGTCACCAAAGCCAGAATTGCGCCATCCCTCAAGCTGTAAGAATCCATGCGCATCGCATTAGCATATAGCGCAGCTATCAGGCCACTGCGTAGTCTAGTCAGCAGGCGATGCAGCCCACGCTGATACATGGCCTTTGTGATGGCTACTCCAATGTAGATGCATGCGGTAGCCGCAATCAATCCCCGTGCACGGTTGGTGTCGCTGTCCGTATCGATGCCATGGTGGAGCAGTGTCGTAATCCGTGCTATGAGCAATGGTTGCGATAGCTTAAAAGCACTCAGGCAGAGTCGAGGCACTACAATGCCGAGCAAATCCAATCTCGCGGTGGAGAGGAGAACACGCCAGAGGACTCTTCCTTTCGTGGCAGAGCGCTTCCTCCACTCAGCTTCAAACGACGCATACACCACTTCAGAGTTGAGATCAGCCTCAACATTGGGCAGCTTGTCGGTGTTGAGCAAGTCTTTATAGCCAGCCAAGAGTAGCTTATTGATCCACCATACCGTCGACCTCGCGTAAAGATTCGCCAGATCCTCCGGTGCTGCGTGCAGAAATCGGGCGGAGGAAATCAACTTCTGTTTGCCGTGCGCCTCAAGAAAGAGAATGATAGCTTTCAGAGCGATCCCAACGGTAAAGAGTGCTGGAAGTACCCTCGAACCCGGGCGTAGGAATAACGTTCGCGCCTGTGGTACATCCAGTAAGATCGAAAGAAGTATCCATCCATTAATGACAGTACTGGGGCGAATCGACCTTTCATGCTCAAGGCTGGACAGATGGAGCAGGGACAAACATGCCAGAAAAGAGAGTGCCACAGCAGGAATTGAGGCTCGCGTCCGATTTGAACAGGGAAGAGTCCAGCAGACTAGCAGTGCTAGTTGGGTAAGAGACTGCAGTGTAATTGCCGTTTGTTTAGCGACGAGTGCTGCCGTGCGCTGGACCTTGACATCTTGTCGGTATAAGTGTGCCGCGCGTAGAGGGGCCGCTATGAGCAGAAGGACGGCGGGAGCAGACTGAAGCACTGTTTGCTCAAAGAGAAGGGTAAAGTCGAAACCTTGCCGACATCCTCCTGTGACTGCTGGTCCAAAGGTATCATCAAGCTCTGGCGGGCACGACATCATTCAGCGTTGCTGGAAAACCTAAGCTAAATGGATGCCATACGCTGTCTCCGGAATGGACACTTGGTTAGGCAGTGTACCGCCGCTGAAGGCTGTAACAAGATTTGCCAATCGCTACTACACAGAGTCTGTCATGCATACAGGAGTATTCCGATTCCCATCAACAAATTTAGGCCAATAGGAGCCGTAGGTGAGTGAGCTTTTCACGCACATTGGCGGTGAGGTTCCTTGCAATCTTTTCGGTCATTTCGGTATGCATGACAGACTCTGTATGCCTAGGTCATTGAAAGGAGAATCATCACAGCCGGCATAGGCCCACTGACAGTGGCCGGGATTCTGACTACCCCCGCTGATTTCTCGTGATGGCTTCAAGCAAAAGATGCCGCCGCGAGGAAGTAGCACCAGCACCTGTAAGGAGAGGATTTGATGTCATCCTCACCTGATCAGACCAGGTCATCTTCAGACCAGGATGAATCGACCATGGTAGCGCAAATGCTTCGTAAATGTGTCGATGCGAAGTGGGCCCGAGAGTGATGGGAATGTTTGTTCGGTAGAAGGTGTTTTTCCCGGCACAACGTGGAAAACGTGAGGTGGTTTCCTCGGGCCTTTCAGAGTCGCAGGGTTTAGGAAGGTTAGCGGTACGAGCTAAGGTATACTTTAATGCAATGTCTCTATGAGGGTTTGGAAGCTCGAATTCTATTCCCCCAAGGCTCCAAGCCTCCCACTGTCTTTTCTTTATGAAGATGCAAGGTCCACGCCACGCCTCTTGTGAAGATTGATGACTTCATTGATTGCCTAGCTACGAATGAATGGCAGTCCCTATGTATATCCACTAGCYCAATATTTGGAAGGTTCCACATCACCAATCAAGTGAATGAATCATTCCAAGTGAATGTTCTCGAATCTTCAGCACTTCTTTTTGACGTTCTTTGAGGTGAGATGAATAGCGCAGTATCCTTGTCTGATCCCGGTCGCTGAAACAATTCGAATGAAAGTTGAAATCATTCCAAAATCAAATGGCGACCAATGGTGCTCGGCGCTATTCATCTCAACCTCAAGCACGTTGACAGCAAGGAACCTGAGTACGAGGGCAGAAGATTCGGCCCCGATGCTCAAACACCGCATCTATTGCGAACAAACTGATCTGAAGTTCTGGAACTGTCCAACTCTGTCGTGATATACAACACTGCGATGATTTCGAGTATTGTAGCTCTATCCAGCTTAAGGAGTCACGTCACCCACACACAAGTTCGATAATCTAGTCAGACTCCATATTGGTCTCAGTATGCTTGAGTCTGCGGTAACACTGTGTGGCGAAGCAAACTTGAGCTTTCCTGCTCTCGAGGACTAATTCACCTGACCTCTTCGAAGAGCTAATGCCTCGCGTCGGCTGATTGACTGCGGGTCATAAAATGGCCTTTCGCCCACCGACGTCACGCGTTGGGCTAAACGCACACCTTGATAGTCACTTGAGGTTGTCAGGCTCGTTCAATGGTAGCAACCACGTCGTCGTTACACTTACAATGTGGCCGAGTGAAAAGTGGAACGGCTAAAAGCGACATGTCAGTCATGGTTACACGCAGCGGTATGGAAAGGGGGTTGGCGTACTTGTCCCAGATCGCAACATCATTGACCGACCATCGCCATCGGACTTGTAGATCGTGGTTTTGCGCGATCAACTGCAAGACTGCCCGGGTGATAACAAGTCAGCGCGCGCATGTCAATCAGCTGTACTGTTCACCATGACTTACAGAACGATTTCAGAAGTTCGCTTTCGACAGACCGCATACCATCGATCCAACCATCGCCAATCTGGCCGGCAGCCCCGTACAATGATTTCCAGCCGGTCACAGGGTTGGTACGGACAACGGGACTTTGCTCGGGCACATTCAGCATGCTTCTCAACTGTCTCCTAACTGACTCTTTTGCTGACTTACTGTGAGACTGTGAATTCGAGGCCCTTGTTTTCAGGAGAACCGCGATCTCGATCAAGCATCAGACTGGGGTCTTTCTTCGCAATGTCAATCAACACATTGTCTCGATGAGTGGCAGTGAGTTGTTCGGCAAATCGCTTCCAAGGCGCAGACATTCTGTCATAAACTTCGTAGCCCGACGCCCAGAGAGTGTCGCCACCCACTTCGCCCGTGCTGGGTAATTGCAGCATCTTGAAGGCAGCGTAGTCGGAAGGCACTTGCTCAGTACTGATATCAGCATGCCAACCTTCGCTTGCTAATCGATCAACTTCTTCGTGGAAAAATTGAGAAGCGGTCTATGTGGTATTAGTGAGCTTGTCATGATAAGGGTGGACGAGAGGACCTTGGAAACATGCCTTGTTTGAGATGACACTTATCTCATCGTCGAGCGTTTTGTTGTCATTCTCATCACCTCGCTTACTGTTGCTCAGAGCATGTCTGTGCAGCTAGACGGACATCRACATTGCGTCGTTCTCATGTCATTCAAGACTGTACTGGTACCTTTGAAGTCTCTGGTTTCCCACTCAACTCGCCCAGCTTTTGAGCGAGAACTTTCATACCTGCGGCGTCCAGAGACTGATTACGGAAAAACACGACGTTCCGCTCGGAGACAGTAATGGCCAGGTCGCGCAACATCGCATCGTTGTCGAGCATGTCCAGCAGCTGCGCTTTGGGAAACTCTCGACCAATCACAGGAGTGACGTCGTGCCATTCGAGATTTTCCAGGGCTGTGGAAAGCGAGAGAGGACCCCTTTTGGACATGGTGGTGTCGATTTCGATTGCGTGTGGGAGAGTTTACGGTTGCGGCTGTTGCTGTCTCTGATGAGAGACACAGGACGAGCGTCTCTGAGCAGATCATACAAACGCTCCTTTCGGGGCGTAGTATCCCATGGCAGGTGTGGAAAGCGCCCGATGCCAGGACAAGGGCCACATCATGTAAGAAGGTTTGGTCTGACTTTCGGGCCACTTGGAGTCCGCGACAACCCGAGTCACGAGGGATAATGTCCTGACAATCATGCCTTCCAGTCTGAAGCCATACAAACATTAGGAATGCTTATCAGTAATTCTAGGCTGGTGGTCCTTATCAGTCTCTCTGGGTCCCTGCCAGTCTTGTATACAAAGTAGTTGATCAAGTTGTCGTGAACAGTATGTCAGCTCTCTGCCCATTGCGCCAACGTCGTCCTGTTGTGAGCTTCTCGTTCGAGCCAGGATTTCCAAGCCAACACCAGTTCGTAGCATGAAGTTCCTTGCCATATCGTGGCCGGCAGGATGGACAACGGAGCCTTCCGCTTTTGCGACGTTCCTGCTGATCTTCATTGCGACCACCGCACTCGCTCTGCCAACTGCACAAGAGGAACGTCTGGAGAAGTGGGGATCAAGCGTAGGTTCATTCCTCCACGATGATGAAGCTTCGAAAAGATGCGAAACTCATGATACTAGCAGTGGGCATTCTCTGGTATCCCAACATTCGGACATCTTCCACACGCCCAATGCTTGATCAGTCCCGAGACACAATTCGACATCGCCATCGTGGGCGCTCCATTCGACTCCGGCGCTACGTATCGTCCAGGTATCGTTACTCCTTCACCGCATGTAGCTTGTCTCCCTCTGAYTAACAATGGAATTAGGTGCGAGGCTTGGCCCTCGTGCCATTCGAGCTGCGTCGTGCAGACACGTGAGCTCCAGGGGCTTCAATCCAGTGGTCGGAATCAATCCTTACACATCTCCTCTACGTGTCATGGATTGCGAGTAGGTTTGCTGGGTTGGTCTCCGGAATGTTGACAGTTAATGATGATTTTGATCGAGCAGTGACATCCCTATTGACCCGACCGACGGCACCGCAGGATTGGAGCAAATGACCGAAGCAGTCACAGACTTGCTGGCCCGACAGCCGGCGTCTTCTGACATCGAGTTTCCCCGACTGATCGTCCTTGGGGGCGATCATCTGATTTCGCTGCCCGTGTTACGGGCCATACGGTCCATCTACGGCTCCCCGATCCGAGTGCTGCATTTTGACTCACACCTAGACACCTTAAGCCCTGCCGTATACCCCAGCACGCAGGCCTCCCCGCAGTCCCATTACAACCACGGGACGGTATTCTGGCACGCTGCAGCAGAGGGGCTCCTCGATGACTCGGGATCCGTGCACGTAGGAACAAACACCCGGCTTTCAGGCGACAACTGGTCTGATTACGACGTCGACGACGCCGCAGGCTTTGTTCGCATCCCGGCGACTGCTATCGACGACCAGGGCTCCGCGGGCATCATCCGAACGATCAAAGACCTTCTTCCCGATGGTACCCGGATCTACTTGAGCATTGATATCGATGTCTTAGACCCGGCATTTGCCCCTGGCACTGGTGCACCCGAGCCAGGCGGGTGGAGTACTCGCGAGCTACTTAGTGTCTTGCGGGGAGTACTTCCAGGCCTCGATGTCATCGCTGCAGACGTTGTTGAGGTCGCACCCGCCTATGATAACCCCGGCGGTGACACTGCCTTTGCAGCTGCTGGACTTGTCTATGAGGTCATCTCCGCAATGGTGGCAGGAATCGTTACCAACACGACAAGGCCCACGTCCGGACCCCTGGACGGGCTTTCGGACACTTCGAGGGTTGAGCTTTGATCGTGTGAGATATGATCTGTGACAGTGTGGCGCCACTCGCGGAAGATTCCATTGCTGATGGCCTGTTCGGTATATCTCCAGAGGTGGATTTTCAGCTAGTCATTAGTAACTTGAACACCGGTTACCGAAGGGCCGTATTGGGTTCACATCACCTCTTGAGCAATTTTTGCGAAGCGAACCCCTACATGCGTGTGTTATTAAAATTTACAGACTCCGCATGGTAAGATCCATCAAATGTCACCATGGTATGTTACTCGACAACAGCGAGATGACGAGTGATACCAACCTCCGTCTGATCACTCTTAACAATCTTGGTTCAGAGGGTCGTTAGGGCTAGTTGACAACGATCGGACATATTCGAGAAGAACCCTCCGAACTAGCCCTAATCCCCGAGAGACGGGACTGTATAAACTTCAGGCTCTTGGGATTAGGGGAAAGAATTAGCCGTCTCGCCTGTTATAAAGCTATTACTAAATTAAGGTGAAGTACGTAGATAACACTAATTAGCATATAGGTAAAAACTCTGCATCTAAGATGCGGCTATATCGTCTAATCCTTAGTTATTTATAGATTACGTGCTAGAATTATAACACTCCCCCTTCTAGTAATATTATATATATTTATATAAAGGATTAGAAGCTATTATCGGCTTTAGCAGCTAGATACTACTATATATGCTTAATACACACGTTATATATAATTATACGTATGTTTTAGGTCCCTATAACTTAATATATATACCTAAGTTCTTTCTAACGCTTCTATAAGAGGCCTCCTTCTTTTAAACTTAACTATTATCTATACTATAATATCCTTTATATTAATCCGCCTTATATTATATCTAAACACTTAATTAATTATCTATTAGAACACTTAATTAAGCATCTATTAAGACGTTTATTATATTTATAGTAATTAACCGTAGAGGTAGTTATATAGCTACTAGTATAGGTAGTAGTAGTAGTAGTAGTAGTAGTAGTCTACTAAAGAAGAATCCTAGCCGTACTAGTTACTAGGCTACTAGTACTTCCTAGAGAGAGAAGCTACTAGAGAAGGTTTAGAATATTCTAAAAGATCTTATTACCTATAAGTATGCTTTAGATATAAAGGGCAGGATTATTATTCCCCTATCGCATTTTAACCGTTACTTTATTAAGAGCCTTAATAGAGCCTATAAGGAGGGCCGTAGTAGTAGTCTTAGCTTAGTAGCTATTTTTAAGGATATCTTAAAGAATCCTCTAGCTATCTAGTAGATAGATAAGCTTACTAGTAGAAAGCCTAAGTTTAAGGTTGTTACTTAGCCTCGTTTAGCTACTCCTAGTACCCTTAGCTCCGGATCTAAGAAGCCTATAGTTAATATTAGTAGTAGCAATAATTACTACCCGACTATTACTACTTCTTTAGTTCGTAGTACTTAGATTAATAATGTTATATATAACTCCTATACTAGCCGTAGTAATACTATCTTTAATAGCTGCATTACTATTAAGGGCCTATTTAAGGGAGCTTACCTAAAGTGTACTATTAATAATTATTACGAGTACTGCAACTTTAGCACTTATAAGCCTACTCTAAGAAATACTTGCAACCGTACTAAGTTTAATGCTCGTGTTACTTAGAATCTAGATAAGGCTAAGATATCTAAGGCTCCCGATAATCCTCTAGCTATTACCTACCGTAACCGTCCTCTCCTACTAATATATAATAGTAATAGTAGACCTCTCTTTTAGGTATTGCCCTTCTAGTCGCCTACTACTCTTAGAAGCCCTACTAGAAATGTATACCCTTATAATAATCGCTACCCGATTAACTTCTTAAGATTTCTTCCTACTCTAGGCGCTAGTAGTTATTATAGAATAGCTATAGTTAACTTTAACTACCTATTAGCTTCTAACCGAGAGTAGTAGAGAGCCTATATAAGAGCTGCACTATAGAATATCCTAAAGAACTTTACCTAGATATAGGATGCTAGTATAGCATTTAACCCTAGTAAGATTCGTGCCCGTCGGGATAAGGATACTCCTAATAATAATAATACTAAGATAACCTAAGAGTAGTTAGGATTAAGAGCTATAAGCTCTAGGAGGTAATAGGAAGCCTAAGAGTAGCTAGTTAGTAAATTTCTAGTAGTCTTKCTATAAGTTTAGATAGCTAATATAGTTCCTAATAGTGTTTTTGCTTCGATAAATAAAATAGGGTAGTAATAACTATAGTTATTATAAAGGAAAAGTTTTATAGGTCTACTAGGGACTATATAATTGCATTAGGGGACTTTAGCTTTATTAGTGCATTAGCTAGCTACTTAGAAGTATTTATATATTCTACTTTAATGTTTCTAAGATTATGTTATTCCCTATAATAGTAATTTCTTACTAAAATGTATCGTAACCTTCTAGAGTTTAAGTAATTCTTAACTAGGCTAATAGCTAACTAGTTATTAACTCTAATAAGGATAGTCTTAACTTTCTGCTAGGTAATTAAGCTAATCTTATTAAGAAGCTCCCTAAGCT
>NW_019716255.1:3870085-3874978 GCF_900074925.1 Ramularia collo-cygni | reverse complement strand
TCTAAAAGTTATTAATATATATAAGAATAAGGGCTCTATATCCTATAAATAGGTATATATCTAAGTAAGTCCTTTTAAGACCTATATCCCGAAGTATTGCGACTATATTATAATACTATAAAGATATAGCCTGCTTTAGCCTATAGAGTCCCTTTCTAATATAGATTAGAAACTTCTTAGAATCTTTCTTTCTTATATCTAGATACTTAATCCCTTCTAGTAGATATATCTAGATCTCCCTATCTATTATAGGGTTTAAGAAGGCTATCTCGATATTAATCTAAGATCTTTTCTAGTAATATTATATAGCTAATACTAGGAGGATTCTCCTAGTTGCAGCTCTTAGGGTTAGTTATAAGGGCCGTGTAAGAGCCCTTATAATAATAGGATTAATAGAGGTAGCTAGATTAACTAACCTTCGAGAAGGGAGTGTAATGTAACCCGACTACTTAGCGCAGGCTTAGCGTATGCATAACTCCTGCGTATAGCGCACATTTAACCTACAAGAATTAGTCTTATCTCTAATCGAGTAATTACGGGTGTCTAATATATTACTACATCTTTACCCTTATAATTCTAATTCTTCTTCCTCTCTAAGGGTAGCGATCTATTAGATCCTAACGGAATAGCCCCTAGGCGCGCCGCCCGCGAAGCGACTACTCCCGAGTAGCGCTACGAAGAAGAACGCGTTAAAGGACTCCCTAACTACGGAGATATCGAAGAAGTCGCTACCGTAGAGCCTACGTAGCCTACTCTAGACGAAGACACGATAGATTACGGAGAAAACGAACGCGATAAGGAAGAGACGGCTAATAAGATAATCTAGCGCCTYRAAGGCGAGAAGCAGGCTCTATAGTAGTAAGAGACGATTCGCTAACTTTAGTTAGAAGTCTAACAAATAAAGCGTAATCGTAACCGCGCCGACATAGGCGTAGCTACTACTATACCCCGTCGCGGCGTGCCTACGCGCCTCTTATATAAGGAAGATCCGAATACTATAAGCACCTCGAGTTTAAGCGTAGCGTATACGCGTAGCGGAGTARGCGTAAGACCTAAGATAAAGGATCCTAAACTATTCTTAGGGGATTCTATTAAAGAGGCACGCGAATTCCTAYRCTAACTTAAGATAATCTTCGCTAATACTACTACTAGCCTAGAGAGTAACTATAATAAGGTCCTCTATAGCGTTATGTAGCTAGGAGGAGACGCCGCGGAGTCGTAGTATAACGAGCACGATATCGAGGCTATAAGGGTAAAGATGTAGCAATGTATTAGACACCCGTAATTACTCGATTAGAGATAAGACTAATTCTTGTAGGTTGAATGTGCGCTATACGTAGGAGTTATACATGCGCTAAGCCTACGCTAAGCAGTTAGGTTATATTRTACTCCCTTCTCTAAGGTTGGTTAATCTAGCTACCTCTATTAATCCTATTATTATAAGGGCTCTTACACGGCCCTTATAGAGGCGCTTACGCCGAGCTATACGTAGGAGGATTTCTAATCGTTCGTACGTAATACCGTCGGGGACCCTACGAACCGCGCGCTTAGCGTTACGCTTAAGTACGAAAGGGTTCGACAGAGCTAGGATTAAACGGTAAAGCAATTCGCCCTTAAACTAGAAGTGCTAGAGAGCTAACTAGACTACACGTAAGCGTAGCTCGTACGTTAGTTCCTCGCTAAGCTAAGACCAGCTCTCCGTTAGGAGATTATTAAGTTATACTCTATACCTATAATAAGGGTAGAGATAGTAGTGCTAGTAAGGCGCATTAAAGCAGCCGATAAGGGTACGAGCGTATAGCTTACGGGTACTAAGCGCGGTAATTATAAGTCTTAGGACTATAACCGTAGTAGTAGCAGACTACGTAAGAATACCTATAATTATAATAAGGAACGTAAACCTAAGTCTAACCGTAGTAGCGAGTAGCCTTTACGTAAGCGTAAAGAAGGCGCCTATTTAGACCTAAAGTGCTCTAACTATAGCCGTACCGGCTATGCTAATAAGATATATTAGGCTAAAGGCGGCGGCGTAGAAGGCTAAGGGCCGAGTAATACGCGGAGTAAGGTTACCGTAGTCGTTATAGAAAAAGCAAAGGACTCCGAGAAAAAGCTTAAACTCTAAGTCTAAAGCTATTAAGCAAGGTCGATATATACCTAGCGCGCTACTAGCGCGGCGTAGTCGAAACGAAGGTAGGACTAATATAGGTCGACTACCTACTAGACGATATAGCCGATWTTAACGTTATATCGAGAGAGTTCGTACTTCGAGCCGGCTTACTAGCGAGAGTAGATACGCTATTACTATCTACATCCTCCTTTACCGGAGAACTAGGTTACTACTACGGAGCGTACGTTATACGCCTACGTATYATAGACTCGGAAGGAGTCGAACGAATAATAGAAGTAACCTTCTATATATACGAAACTCCGAAGCCCGAACTAATATTAGGCCGCCCCTAGCGACGTACATAACGTATAATCGTCGATAGCGCTACGGATGCGTAGCGCTTTAGTAAACTAAACTCTAGTCGAATTAAGGTTATTAATCTATAGGAGTTTTACCGTAAGATATAGGGCAAGCACGTAAGGGTTCTCGTAGTAAGCGTATTACGCACTAGCGAAATCCTTAGCAGGTCCGAACTTCCGGAGGAGTTTAAGGTATATTATAATATGTTCTTTCCTACGGATAAGGCGAGGCGTAAGCTCCCCGACGATATAGAGCACGCTATCGATTTAGAGCTAGGTAAGAAGCCGCCCTTTAAACCTCTCTATTATTAGTCTCCGAAAGAGCTAGCGTAGCTATAGGAGTATATTACTAAAGCGACTAAGAACGATTAGATCGAGCTTAGCGAAAGCGAGGCGGGTACGCCTATCCTGTTCGTTCCGAAAAAGGATAGCTTACTACGCTTATATATAGACTATCGCGGCTTAAACGAAATTACGATTAAGAACCGCTATCTACTTCCCTTAATTAGCGAGACGCTTAATCGACTTAGGGGCAACGCATTCTTTACTAGCTTAGACCTCTCGGCTACGTATTATCGCATTAAGATTAAGGCTAGCAATCGCTAGAAGACTGCGTTTCGTACGCGTTACGGACACTTCTAATATAAGGTTATGCCTTTTAGACTGTGTAACGTACTAGCGACTTTTTAAGGATATATTAACCGAGCCTTATCGGGGCTAGTCGATGTAATCTGCGTCGTTTACTTAGATAACATTCTTATCTATAGCAAAGACCGAGCGTAATACTAGCGTAACGTATACGCCGTACTCGATAGGCTAAGGAAGTTCCAACTTTACTACAACTTTAAGAAGTGTAGTTTCTTCTAAGATTTAGTCGATYTTCTCGGCTTCGTAGTTACTACGTAAGGCGTTATAATAGACCTACGTAGGGTAGACGTAGTCGCCGAGTAGCCTCGGCTAGAAACCCTTAAGGATGTATAAGCACTCCTTAGATTTACTAACTTCTATAGGCGGTTTATTTAGTAGTACTTACGCATTATAAGGCCCTTAACCGACCTGTCGAAGGGAGCTATTAAAGGCAGGAAGCTAGGAAAGATCCCTTAGGGCGCTAGCGAAGAGAATGCGCTAAGCTAGCTTAAGGAAGCCTTTTAGTTAGCCCTACTACTAAGGCACTATAACCCTACGCTTCGCCTACGAGTCGAAACCGACGYATCGGACTTCGCGCTTACGGGCATCCTCTTATAGCAGTTTAAGGACAAATAGTAGTATCCTATTACTTTTTAGTTACGGAAGATAATCCCGGCCGAATGTAATTACGAGACCTACGATAAAGAGCTACTTATAGTAGTAAGTGCGTTTAAGTAGTAGCGCCCGTACCTCGATAGCGCTACGTATGCGATTTAAGTAATCGTCGACTATACTAACCTTAAAGCTTTTATAACGATAAAACAGTTAGTCGGTCGATAGGTACGATAGGCGGTTTAATTAGCGCCCTTCGACTTTACTATTAAATATCGCGTAGGGATAAAGAACCCTACGGATAGTCCGAGTAGGCGTAGCGACTACGAAACGAGTACGACGGAGTCGTCTTAGTATATAAGCATACTATTGCCTATACTATAAAGCAAACTTTAGAACTGGCAATCTAATAAAGCTCTTCGAAGCGAGATAGAGCCCTCTATTAGAAGAGTAAGAGCTATATACTACGCGATTAAGTACGAGGGATTACTACCTACTAGAGTATACGGCGAGCTTTCGCTACTTAAGCGTGTTATAGCCGTCCTAGCAGCTATAGACTTAGCCCTTAGAAATATTCTAGACCTAATACTCGGTTACGCTAAAGCACTAGTAAACGTAGACGCGGATGCTTCGAGCATGCGCGACGCGGCTAGGGAGAAGGGCGAGTACGAAGGCTATATTATTAAGGATAGAACATTATTCTACGGCGATACCCTATATATTCCGAAAGACTACGCTTTACGTACGCAACTAATACGTATATACTACGATAACGCTCTCGCCGGACACTTTAGGAAGGCGAAGACGCTCGAGTTACTTTAGCGGAAGTACTACTAGCTACGTATAGCTACTAATGTCGTAGAGTACATTAAGGGGTACTATATATACCTCGTAAGCAAGGCGCGGTACTACCGCCCCTACGAAGTAATAGTTCTATTACCTATACCGGATCGAGTATAGTAAGAAATTAGTATAGACTTTATTACGGACCTACCTCCTAGTAAGCGCGGAGATAGCGTCTATACTACGGTGCTTATAATCGTCGACCGCTATAGTAAGATAGCTTTATTTATCCCTACTACTAAGTAATACAATATAGTAGAGCTAGCGGATATCTTTATATCTTACGTAGTCTACAAATACGGCGTACTAGCAGGCATTATTAGTAATAGAGGCTCGGTTTTTACC